>NC_045447.1:45911360-45921333 GCF_002776525.5 Piliocolobus tephrosceles | reverse complement strand
GCCACCGCGCCCGGCCTCACAAAAGATTGTTGTAATGATCAAGTAAGATCATATACTCCAAAATGTTTAGTAAACTGAAAGATGCTATAAAAATGGAAAGTATTTTTATTGTCATCCTTCTGCTGTGACACTCTGAGATGCACAGGCTCCTTTCTAATAAGATTTCTTGGGACCTGGAAAACATACTATTCAATTATTCATTCTAAGCCCTCAGAATGGAACTCAAATCGCCTTGCATGGCAGACTACACGAAATAATAAAAATAATGACAACCAAAATGTCTACATTCCCACTGGTACTTGACGGCTTACTTTATGCTGGGCTCTGTGTTAGTGCTCTTCATACATTTTATTTTATCCTCACAGCAATTCTATAAGGAGGACACTAATATTTTTCTCCCCCTTACAGATGAGGAAATGAAGTTTAGGGACTAAACGCCTTGCTCAACGTCTTACATATAATTCGTAGCAGAGCCAGGTATCCAGCAAAGGCTTACTCAAGAGCTCCAGCTTTTAAACCCTATACTTTCTGGCCTTCTGCAGCCTTATCTGGGAAGGGTCCTATAGAATTGGCTTTTGCCTTCCTGTGTTTCCAGGGAGGAATGGGGCTGGTCTTGTATTCTCTTTTCCAGCATTCTGAGCACTGTGCTAACACTGTATTCATAGGAAAGGAAAATTTATGTCACTGTATCTTGTTGATTTTTACTTTTTTTTTTTTTTTTTTGAGACGGAGTCTCGCTCTGTCGCCCAGTCTGGAGTGCAGTGGCGGGATCTCAGCTCACTGCAAGCTCCGCCTCCTGGGTTTACGCCATTCTCCTGCCTCAGCCTCCCGAGTAGCTGGGACTACAGGCGCCCGCCACGTCGCCCGGCTAGTTTTTTTTTTTTGTATTTTTTAGTAGAGACGGGGTTTCACCGTGTTAGCCAGGATGGTCTCGATCTCCTGACCTCGTGATCTGCCCGTCTCGGCCTCCCAAAGTGCTGGGATTACAGGCTTGAGCCACCGCACCCGGCCGATTTTTACATTCTTAATTAGCATTTGAAATTATAAAAGTAATGCATAGTCACATTTAATATGTTAGGCTGGGTGCAGTGGTTCATGCCTCTAATCCCGGCATTTTGGGAGGCTGAGGCAGGAGGATCACCTGAGGCCAGAAGTTTGAGACCAGCCTGGGCAACACAGCGAGACACTGCCACTACAAAAGATTTAAAAATTAACCAGGCCTGTTGGTACATGCCTGTATTCCTAGCTACTTGGGAGGGTGAAGCAGGAAGATCCCTTGAGCCCAGGAGGTAACAGCTGCAGTGAGCTGTGATTGTGTTGCTGCACTCTAGCCTGGTGATGGAGTAAGACCCTGACTCAAAAAAAAAAAAAAAAAAAATTAAAATTAGGACAATGAATATATAACAGTATTAGTCCCCTTCCCCACAATTCTGTAGTCACACTGCCTGAACAGAAACCACTGTCAACGGATTCTATATATTCTTCCAGAAATTTTGTATGTATATGCAAATACACATATACACATATTCTTAAAGTAAACAGATGGGGCATCCATTCCTGTAACTTGCTTTTTTATTTGACAATATGCCTTGGAGAGCTTTCCATAGCAATACATAAACGTTTACTTCATTCTTTCCACTTTATTTTTTCAACAATATACTATTTTTTAATTGACAAATAAAATTGTATATCGTGTAAAACATATTTTGAAATATGTATACATTGTGGAATGGCTAAATCAAGCTACTTATTATTATTATTATTATTTTGAGACAGAGTCTCGCCCTGTCACCCAGGCTGGAGTGCAGTGGCATGATGTCAGCTCACTGCAACCTCCGCCTCCCAGGTTCAAGCAATTCGCCTGCCTCAGCCTCCCAAGTGGCTGGGATTACAGGTACCTACCACCAGCCTAGCTAATTTTTGTATTTTTAGTAGAGATGGGGTTTCGCCCTGTTGGCCAGGCTGATTTCGAACTCCTGACCTCAGGTGATCCGCCTGCCTCGGCTTCCCAAAATACTGGGATTACAGGTGTGAGCCACAATACCCAGCCAATCAAGCTAATTAACATAGCATTACCTAGCATATTTATAATTTTTGGGGGTGAGAACACTTAAAACCTATTCTCTTAGCAATTTTCAAGAACACAATACATTGGTTAGTTGGTTGGTGGGTAGGTTAGTTGGTTGGTTTGAGACACGGTTTAGCTCTGGTGCCCAGGCTGGAGTTCAGTGCACGATCACAACTCACTGCAGCCTTGACCTTCTGGGCTCAAGTGATCCTCCCACCTCAGCCTCCCAAGTAGGTGAGACTATTGGTACACCTGGCTAATTTTTTAAAAATTTTGTAGGGTCAGGGTATCTTGCTATGTAACCCAGGTTGGTCTTGAACTCCTGGACTCAAGCATTCCTCCTGCCTAGGTCTCCCAAAGTACTAGGACTATAGGCATAAACCACCACACCTGGTCCGATACATTGTTATTTACTATAGTCACTATGTTGTATGATAGTTATTCTTTTTAAAATATGCATAACATCCCATTGAATTGCTATAATTATTTTATGTTATTTATTTACCTAGACTCCTATTGGCGAATATTTGTGTTTTTCCATTTTAAAAAATTACAAATAAAGCTGAAGCAAGCAATTTTGTACATACATCTTATGCAGGTGTGACTATTTCTTTTCTTTTTTTTTTCTTTTTTTGAGACAGGGACTTGCTCTGTCGCCCAGGCTGGAATGCAGTGGCACAGTCTCAGCTCACTGCAGCCTCTACCTCCCGGGTTCAAGCGATCCTCCCACCTCACCCTTCTGAGTAGCTGGGACTACAGGCATGCACCACCACAACTGGCTAACTTTGTTTATTTTTTTGTAGAGATGAAGTCTCACTATGTTGCCCAAGTTGGTCTTGAGCCCCTGGACTCAAGTGCTCCTCCTGCCTCGGCCTCCCAAAATGCTGGGAATACAGGCGTGAGCCACTGCACTCAGCCTGAGATATGAATATTTCTTTTTTCTTTCTTTCTTTCTTTCTTTCTTTCTTTTTTTTTTTTTTTTTTTGAGACGGAGTCTCCCTCTGTCACCCAGGCTGGAGTGAAGTGGCACAATCTCGGTTCACTGTAACCTCCACCTCCTGGGTTCAAGTGATTCTCCTGCCTCAGCCTCCTGAGTAGCTGGGATTATGAGCATGTGCCATCACGTCCGGCTAATTTTTGTATTTTTAGTAGAGACAGGGTTTCACCATGTTGGTCAGACTGGTCTCAAACTTCTGACCTCGTGATCCACCCGCTTCGGCCTCCCTAAGTGCTGGGATTACAGGCGTGAGCCACCGTGCCCGGTGAGGTGTGAATATTTCTATAAGAAAACTCAAGAAAGTGGAGCCATTGAGTTGAGGGGTATATACATTTTAAACTTTGGTACACATTGCAAACTTTGGTACAAAAAGTTCACATCAAGTGGCACTACCACAACAATGTATGTGTGCCTGTTACCCTGCATAGACCACTATTCAAAGTTTTAATACTTTTTTCAGCTACAAACACTTATTGTGTGCCTTCTGTGTGCTTTAGACACTGCACTAGGCTCAGAGATTTAAAACGTATTCAGTGTAGCTGGAGGAAGATTTGTTGGTGAATTGCTGCTATTCCTTTGGGACTAAGAGCTTTTACCCTTTTAGAAACGGAAACTGCAAGCTGGCGAGGTATTTAGTTTCAATTTAGCTTAATGGAAACCTGTTAGTGAGTTTTAAAATAAGGACCAAGACAACTGAGATGGTAAACGAAGTCTCTTGGGCCCCAGGAAGGAGGATGCAGCATCTGTGGGTCTGCATGCCTCGAAGAGCCCCTCTTTCCAGGAACAATCATGTTTCAGCATTGAACTCTTGAGTGGAGATGTGAGCTGCTGAAATCTAGTCACCCCTAAGACAGGTGCTTCCTAGTAGGCAAAGGGCCACACAGATCCTGTGTGGCTGAGAGCAGAGCAGTGTCTGTAAGTGGGAATGTAATGCCATCAGCCATCATTTATTGGGCACACACTCAGGCCAGTTGCACATAAAGTGCACCACACTATGCACCTTATGTGTGTTGACTCAATTAATCCTCATAACAAGCTAATGATTGAGGGTGTCATTGTAATGCCCATTTTAAAAATGAGGATACTGAGGTTCAAAGAAGACAATTAACTTGCCTGGAGTCATAAAACTGTTAGCAGGTAGCAGAGTGGGGACTCAAACCCAGCTATGGTTGACTTTAAAGCCGACACTTGGGTTCCATGGCTCCATCTGATCACATACTCATTTTTAAGATATTATATATTTATGATAGAGAACAGCTTAAGAATTTTTTATCTCCTTATTTATTCCTAAAATATGCTCAGGGACAAATAGATCGCTTACATTGTTCAGTGGGTCATGAACCAAAACAGGTCTAAATGCAGGTAAATGACCAGTAGGTGGTAATAATAATTATCTCTTACATTGACAGAATTTTTGTTTTCAGTGTATCCTTCCATTGACCATGCCATTTGATCTGAACAATTCTCAGTGCCCTTGTCTTTAAAAGGGTAGCAGTTTTACCTACTTTGCAGATTGGGAATAATGACCGTACAATGCCCAGCAAGCTGCATAGCTATTAGTGAATGCTCACTAGATTGTAGTTAGGGATGGTGACAGTAATCAACTGGTCTCTGCCTCTCCCCTCCCCTAACCCTGCTGCAGACAGTACTAGGTTGATAGACTTCAAACATCTGCCCTTGGTGTGTCACTGCTGTACATGAGAATGTCTCTTTCCAACCACCTCATTCTCTCTCAGCTCCTCTCCACAGCTTTCCAGACTTCTCTGGGACTTCCTGTCTCCCCTTTGGCTTCCTCAAGTGTCCCAGGACTGGCTGAGTGGTGCTGCACTGGAAGCTGCTTATGGAAAAAGACAGTCCTTAGGGCTGGACCAAGTTAGGAGAGGTGTTAACTTAAAGATCATCCAAAAGTGTGCTGAGCCAAGGACGTGATCCAGAGCTGTGCTAGAAGCACAAGGGGGTTAGAGGTCCAGAGAGGTGGCATCTTGAATGAGGTAAGGGGACCCATGCAGAGGCTGGCCTGACAGAAAGGTGGCCAGACATCATGGTTGATAGTATTGAGGGAAGGGAGAAGGATGCTCAGCATAGAGCAGTGAAGTCAGGTGGTCCATGGAAGAAACCTTGTGAACCTAAAGAAAGAGAGGAGGTATTTTATTTGGGCAGCTCCCTTCTGAATCAGCCACTATCACCTGTGTGAGGCTTGGGGCATATCTAACCACTGGGCACACAGGCCAGTCCCTCTGCTTACATGGCTCTTTCCTCCATAAGCTTAGGGAGAATTGTACGTGACCGAGTATGACTGTAGGAGGGGAAAAGTAGGAGATGAGATAGATACCATGTTCAGGGTCTTGGGGTTCATCTCATGGCAGAGGGTGGGCTCTTGGAGGCTTTATTTTATTTTATTTTACTTTATTATTTTATTTTATTTTATTGTATTTTGAGATAGAGTCTTGCTATGTTGCCCAGATTGGAGTGTAGTGGCACAATCATAGCTCACTGCAGCTTTGAATTCCTGAGCTCAAGCAGTCCTCTTACCTCAGCCTCCCAAGTAGCTGGGACTACAGGCACACATCACCACACCCAACTAATTAAAACAAATTTTTTATGTGGAGACAGGGTGTGGCTTTGTTGCCCAGCCTGGTCTTGAACTCTTGGAGGCTTTAAATCAAGAGAATGACACAATCATATTTTTGTTTTACGAAGATCATTTGTAGATAGTGATTAAGAGTTCAGGTTCAAATCCTGGTCAACTTTGGGTCAGTTGCTTGATGTCTCTATACTTCAGTTTTCTCATTTGTAAAGTAGCTCATACTCCATAGGGTGGTTGTGAAGATTAAATGAAATAATGTACATAAATAGCTGAGTAAATGACTGGCCCAGAGTAAGTGCTCAGTTGCTGAAAATAATTATAATGATATAATTTTTAGAGTAGAGAGAAACTGGAGTCAGGGAGATCAAATATGGTTAGGCAAAAGATAATAAGGGCCTGAATTAAGGAGAGAATACTTAAGAAAGATATTAAAGAAATGGAATTGTTAGGCTTTGAAACATAACGCTAGTGAGAGGGTGAAGAAAGGGCAAATATCTTCAATGGTTTCCAGTTTCCAACCTGGGTGACTAAATGGATGGTGGTGCACTTCAGTGAGGGGGGAATCCTGAAGGAAGTGGCTAAGAACATAATGAGGTCAGTTTTAAAGATATTAAGTTTGAATATGAGGTTCTGAGAAATCTAAGCTTCAGAAATAGATATGGGGAGACCAAGACCCTGTCTCTCTCTCTCTCTCTCTCTTTTTTTTTTTTGTCTCAGCTCACTGTGACCTCTGCCTCCCAGATTCAAGTGATTCTCCGGCCTCAGCCTCCTGAGTAGCTGGCACTACAGGCATGCACCACCATGCCCAGCTAATTTTTGTATTTTTAGTAGAGATAGCATTTCACTATGTTGCCCAGGCTGGTCTCAAACTCCTGACCTCAAGTGATCCGCCCTTCTCAGCCTCCCCAAGTGCTGGGATTACAGGCGTGAGCCACAGTGCCTGGCCATGAGACCCTGTCTCAGGGAAAAAATAATAATAATAAATAGATGTGAGCTTTATCATAAGATGGAAGATGAAGTTGCAGGTGGGGATAAGAGCACCCAAGGGGAGGGTGTACAATAGGAAGACCAGAGGGTCAAGCATATATCCCTGGAGAGGTCAAGGATATTGAGGAGCCATTGGAGAGATCAGTGACATGGAAAAGAAAGTAGAGAAGTTTCAAGAAGGAGGGAGGGAGCCCTCAGCAATGTCAGGTACTATAAGAGAACCGAGAAGTGACCACTAGGCAGCTGAGTTGTAATTGGTGACTTTTATAAGAGCGATGACCTCCATCCAAGTGCTAGCCTCTGTGCTAGTGATCCAAAGACGAATAAGACTCAGTTCCTCATCTCACAGTGCTCACACTGAAACCCACAACAACAAGAATGGAAAAATGCTCTGCTGTGAAAGAGTTCAGGCTGAGACATCTGTTATCCCATTGATCAGCAGGGCTAAATTGTGTGCTGCGGGCTGGGAGGGTTTCCACTCCCTGCCTCACTCTTTCATAGACATCTTCCCTTGGCTAAATAGAATGACCTATCCAAGAGAAGAGGATCTTCTTTGGTCAATAGCATAAGAACGCCAAGATGCCTCCTATGTGTACTGCAGTGTGATGCTTCTTTTCATAATACTATTCCCTTCTGTAGACCAGACCCAGAGACTGTAACAGTATCTATTTACATTTGATCATTCAGTACTTGTGATGGAAGGTGGAGGGTAGCCTTGCTTAAAGTGAGGAAAGGAAGAGTAGAGGGAGGTAAGAGAAAGGTGGAAAAGGAAAAGTTAGGTAAAGGACTAGCAGAGGCTAGTTGGGTAGGGTTTTGTTAGGCAGAGACAGTGGAAGCAGGGAGAGGGAAGGGGGAGATGGCATTCCTGGCAGAGGAATGGTAACAGCAAAGGTGGAGAGGTGGGAAAACACAGGCCAGGCTCAGAAACTCCCTGGACTGCACCTCGGAGTCCTAGCACATGATTGGTAGGAGAGCAGGCTGGAATGGAGGCTTGGGGCCGGATAATAGAGTTTTGAGGGCTAGGGAGGAGTTTGAGCTTTCTTCTGTAGTCTGATAGCTTCTGGGAGCAACTATCAAAAGCCTTTCAGGAATTCAGGCTTGTCTGTCTCAGACTTCTCATTCTGCAAGACCAAGGGCCCAAAGTGGCAGCCTGACATTCTATCTCCTTTGCCTTGGTTGGGAAGTTAGGGCCGTAGCTGATTTCATTGGCCTGTTTTGCATTTATTATAGTGTGGCTTTTATAGTGTGTTAATTGAAATATTTCCAACTGCCAAAAACAATTACACTCAAACTGCCTTGTCAGTTCTTTTATTGCCAGATAAATGTTTTACAGACGTATTTACGGGGGGCAGCGGTAACTGGATCTCGTTTTCTATTTAAGGCTTGTGGTTTGGGTTGGGATTGGCCCTCCTGTGCTCTATTGTGAGCCTGAAAGTTGTTACACGTTGTGACGCTTCCATCCCATTACCTTATGGAACAGAGGTTCTTCAAAGGAAAGTAGCTCTCTGGCTCGTGTGACAGCCTCAGAGAAGTGTTCCTATAGTTGGAAACCTTGGCAACCTGACAGAAATTTGAATCCTGCTGCCTGCTCTACCAGCAACAATCCCAGCCCAAGATGAGACATGCTTTTCTCTTTCCCTGAAATTCCTTTCTTCCCTTCCATTCTCCAACCCTCTCCCAAAGACCCTATCATGCAAGAGCTATAAGAGCCCATCTAGTCTAACTCCCTCTCTTTGCATTTGGGAAACGGAGGCTCCCCCAAGATCACACAGGTGGTGAGCCTGACACCTGTGAGGCTGACAGAGCTGGAAGCAGAGGTTCCTTTCCAATGTGCCCTTCGGCTCCTCTGCTGCATTTGAACCCTCCTGCAGTGCACTAGGCCTGCTCCTTCCAAGAGCCCCTCCCTCACGTCTCCAGTCCCCTCATGCTTGATCATCTGAAACACCTATTTGTTCTGTATATATACTGTAGGATTTTTGTTGGTTTGTTTGGTGGAACATTCTTTGTTTTTGTTTTTGTTTTTTGAGATGTAGTCTTACTCTGTCACCCAGGCTGGAGTCCAATGGTGTGATCTCGGCTCACTACAACCTCTGCCTCCTGGGTTCAAGCGATTCTCCTGCCTCAGCCTCCTGAATAGCTGAGATTACAGGTGCCACCACATCTGGCTAATTTTTTTGTATTTTTAGTAGAGACAGTGTTTTGCCATGTTGGCCAGGCTGGTCTTGAACTCTGGACCTCAAGTGAGCCGCCCACCTCAGCCTCCCAAAGTGCTGGGATTATAGGCATGAGTCACCGCGCCTGGCCAACTTTGTACATGATGTTTTCTCCTATTGAAAAACATTTTCTCCACCTAGACAATGCATACTTGTCCTTTGACACCCAGCTAAGAAATCGTCACCTCTGGCCAGGTGTGGTGGCTCATGTCTGTAATCCCAGCACATTGGGAGGCTGAGGCGGGTAGATCACCTGAGGTCAGGAGTTCGAGACCAGCCTGGCTGACATGGTGAAACCCTGTCTCTACTAAAAAAAATACAAAAAATAGGCCGGGTGCAGTGGCTCACGCCTGTAATCCCAGCTTCTTGGGAGGCAGACGCAGGAGAATTGCTTGAACCTGGGAGGTGGAGGTTGCAGTCAGCTGAAATGGTGTCACTGCACTCCAGCCTCGGCAACAGAGTAAGACTATCTCAAAAATAAATAAATTGGGCGTGGTGGTTCACACCTGTAATCCCAGCACTTTGGGAGTCCGAGGCAGGTGGATCAACTGAGGTCAGGAGTTCAAGACCAGCCTGGCCAACCTAGTGAAACCCTGTCTCTGCTAAAAATTCAAAAATTAGCTGGGCGTGGTGGCAGACACCTGTAATCCCAGCTACTCGGGAGGCTGAGGCAGGAGAATCACTTGAAACCAGAAGGCAGAGGTTGTAGTGACCCGAGATCACGCCACTGCACTCCAGCCTAGGCGAAATAGTGAAATCTGTCTCAAAATAATAATAATAATAACAACAACAACAAATTTTTAAAAATTAAAAAAATACAAAAAACTAGCCTGGCGTGGTGGCAGGCACCTGTAATCCTAGCTACTTAGGAGGCTGAGGCAGGAGAATCCTTGGACCTGGGAGGCAGAGGTTGCAGTGAGTTGAGATTGCACCATTGACTCCAGCCTGGGCAACAAGAGCAAAACTCCATCTGGTCACCTCTGGAAGCCTTTCCTGTGTATCCCAGCCCCCACCATGTCCTGTGCACACATATCTCTGTTGCTGGCACAGAGCTGACTTTCAAAGGAACATGTGCTGAATAAGTGGGTGAGTGGGTGAGTGAGTGGGTGAGTGGGTGAGTG
>NC_045447.1:45797596-45911350 GCF_002776525.5 Piliocolobus tephrosceles | reverse complement strand
GAGTGAGTGGGTGGGTGCGTGAGTGAGTGAGTGGGTGAGTGAGTGGGTGGGTGGGTGAGTGGGTGAGTGAGTGGGTGGGTGAGTGAGTGAGTAGGTGAGTGAGTGATTGGGTGAGTGAGTGGGTGGGTGGGCGAGTGGGTGAGTAGGTGAGTGAGTGGGTGAGTGAGTGACTGGGTGAGTGAGTGGGTGAGTGGGTGAGTGATAAGCACTGATCACACTCATCTGTCCTCCAGGGACCTTGAGCAAACTGGGGCAGGGACCTCATCTTTCTTTCTCCCACTGCTTAGGTTAGTGCCTGACACACAATTAGATGCTCCACTAATGTTTATCAAATTGATTTGAGCATGTTGCTCTTTGGAACATAAAATTTAAGCATGTTAGAACAGAAGGTTATCATGTCCAATCCTATGCATTTTACTGATAAGGAAACTGAAGATTATAGAGGAAAAGCACTTTTCCCAGGGTTATGATGACTAATGGGTTTTGATGGCATTCATTTATCTATTCAGTAAATATTTCGAACACCTACTATGTTCTGAGCAATGTTCTAGATGCTGGGGCTTTGTGCAGCAATGTACAAAGCAAATAAAGTGTCTGCTCATGAAAAGCATATATTTATCCCCAAAAGTGTTTATGAATATAACCTGTTTTTGAAATACCTTTATTGCCTGGTACAGAGATAAACACTTAGAATATGCTTTAAAAATATCTGTTGAACTAGTTGCAAATAAGAAATTCCCAGTACTAAGTTACTTGGTTGTGCTCTTCACGGGTCAGTCCCACTGATACTAAAACCGGGTTGCCTCAGATATAGGACCTCTCTGGCTGGGCGAATAAGAGTATGTTGCCTCTGAGACTGTTTCTGAAACTTGGGAAGGTTCAACGTCCTTTGACTGTGGGATCTCTGGGCAGGAGCCTCCCTGAAATACTGTTTATGATATTTCTATGTCAGTTTGTTTATGACTTACCTTCTGTTTTCTGTTCTTCATTTAGAGCATCAGCATAGGCAGAGGAACCAGGAAGAGAGTAAGTGCTGAGATTATCATGGTCTTTCAGCAAGATGCTAATAGTGTTTTTTTGGTTGAAAATATTATCTATATGTTTTTAGAAAATGCAAATGAACTAAAAGAAGAATGTTAAAATCACCCTTAAACCTACCATCCTATAATAACTTTAGTTAACATGTGATGTTACATCTTCTCAGATGTTTTTATGTATATATAAAATTACATGTATTTATTTATTGATTATTTTTCTTTGGAGGAATAAGAGAGATATATTTATTTTTAAGTGGAACCAAACTGTATATGTTATTTTATAACATGTTTTTCACATAAAATATTTAGAGTGCCTTCCATTGCTAATAAATATATTTTTATAGCATCATTTGAAATTACTGCATAATATTTTACCATATGTTCCTTAAGAGTGTACCATAATTTGTTCAACCATGCCTCATTGCTGGATATTTAAATGTTTCCTTTTTTGGCTGGGCATGGTAGCTCATGCCTGTAATCCCAGCACTTTGGGAGGCCGAGGCAGGCGGATCACTTGAGGTCAGGAGTTAAAGACCAGCCTGGCCAACATGGTGAAATCCTGTCTCTACTAAAATACAAAAATTAGCTAGGCATGGTGGTGCATGCCTTTCGTCCCAGCTACTTGGGAGGCCAAGGCAAGAGAATTGCTTGAACACAGGAGGTGGAGGTTATGGTGAGCCGAGATTGTGCCACTGCACTCCAGCTTGGGTGACACAGCAAGACTCCATCTCACATAAATAAATAAATAAAAATAAAAATAAATGTTTCCTTTTTCACTGTTATTATCAATCCTCTAACAAACATCAGTGCACCTAAATCTTTGGGCATATTCCTTAATATAAATTCCTACATGTACGAATTTGGGTCAAAGAGTATAAGCAGTTATTAGGCTTTGATAAATATTTTCCAATTGATATTTAGAAAGGTTATACTAATTTGTGAGTGCTCATTTTCCCACAGCCTCATGAATGCTGGATATTACTTTTGGTTGTTTTACAGTTTGCCAGTTTTATAGTGAAAAAAATGCATGTTTTATTTTGTATAACTTTGATTGTTAGTGAGGGTGAACACTTAAAAAAATATGTCACGGTCCACTTTGGCAAGATGTTTAAGTGTCTGCCAGGGAAAGGCAAACCACACCCAGCCAAAAAAAGGAAACATTGATTTTTTTGCTCCAAGGACCTAATGGGACTGTGAGGCTTGAAGTAACTAAGTACAGAGAGTACTGAGTAAACTTAGGGTGGCAGTTGGGAACATAAAATATAAATTAGAGTTGAAGTAACAGCTTGTCATCCTTTCTTGATGTCTAAACCACTTTGCATAAAGCCCTGCCTTTGGCTGTTGGTCCTAGACATTAGCTTCTGGGCTTTACAGAAGGCAGTAGGGAGGAACCAGTTCTTCTGGTCCCACTACTGGGGCCAAAGGCCTGCCACAACATTCTGAGTTCCAGCTAAGCCTGACCCCCAGGGCAGAGGTGGCCAGGATCTTCCAGGCAATGAGAACTCTGGCCTGAGCAGTTCTTTTGGACTCTTTCATGAGTGCTATGTTGTACTTTTTGTATTCTACGTACAACGGGCATAGCTTGGCTTCTGGGAGTGTTTGTGAATGAAGGGGCTTCCTGCATGCTTGTCCAAGCAGAGCAGATACTCCCAAGCCTCATGTGAGGTTTTTTTGTCTAGGATGAAGATTCAGGGACTGAAGTGGGAGAAGGCACAGATGAATGGGCCCAATCCAAAGCCACAGTTAGACCCCCTGACCAGCTGGAGTTGACCGATGCGGTGAGTGAGTAGCCTCTTGTCCTTGCTCCTTGTACCTCTTCCAGTTTCAGAGATGTGTTCTTCCATAGTACATGATTAGGAGCTTGCCCAGAGCCTGGGTGTGAGACGTCTGCTGATACTCTGGGGGATCCTCCTAAGCCTCAGATAGGGTTGGGGGCCCTTCATGTACGACTCTCTTGGTATTTCTCTCCCTCAGGAGTTAAAGGAGGAGTTCACTCGGATTTTGACAGCCAACAACCCACACGCACCCCAGAACATTGTCAGGTACAGCTTCAAAGTAAGTCATCCCCTCCTGGGCAGGGACATCTATACCCATCTCCTGGGAGTGACAGTGACTTGCTACATTGCAAAAGCCTCTCAGTAATTCTAGAGGAGAGCACTTTTAAACTGAGGTCCTTGGCTAGAATCCTGAGATTTCACATGGAGTTTTCTAGAAGTTTTTAAAATTTCTTTATGAATCTCCCTTGCAGTCTTGCTAATTGTGGTCTTAAGTGTCCTGCAGAGTCAGTCTTTTCAAGAATCTTGAAATGAATCATTTGGTTAGAAAAATGCTTTTCTGATATATGTAACACATTTTTTACTAACAAACTATCGAGTCTTCAAAAGCTGAGTTTTCCTCTAGCCAGGCACCTGGATGGAGTACAATTTCCCTCTAGACAAAAGGAGCTGGTCTTCTCCCCTCCCCACCCCCAGACCCACTGGAGAAGCTCTAGCAGGCTCCAGTCTCAGCATTTCTTGACATCACAGCCAGACAGGCCCGTGACCTCATCAGGGCCCTCCTTTAGAACACATGGCGTGGGTGGGTAAGTTCTGACTTGGTAGACACATATTGGTATGCCTATATAGGGGACAATACTGTTTTCACTCATAGCAAGGTCAGCGCCTGTGAGCATGAACTGAAGAGAATTTCCAAGTACATTTGCGCTGCAGTGGAAGGGGTGCATGTGTTTCCTATTTCGTTATTCTGAGACCCATTTGTTGCATGCTTACTGTGTGCCAGTGTCAGGTCCTATGTTAGGTTTTTTTACATAGAATATCTCATATAATCCTCCCATTTCTTTGGTATAAGGACTATTAATATTCTAATTTTATGAAAACTTAGATTAAATTAGATAAACAAATTACAAAAGTCACATAACCAGAATTCAAAGCAAGATTTCAACTAGTTTGTCTGACTCCAAAGCAACATTACACTGCTTCTTTAAAATAATTTAAAATATATATGTATAATATTTTGAAAATATAATAGAAACCTATGGTACAAATTTCAAAAGATTCAAAAAACAATGAAAACGCAGTCAAAATGAAACTTCCCTCTCTCCCCTGTCCTCTTTCCTGCAGACAAGCATAGTTTCTTTTTTTGTTTTTTTGAAAATTTTATGGAGATTTAATTTACATGCTATATAATTCACCCACTTAAAGTGTACAATTCAGTGGCTTTGGCTTTTAGTATATTTACAGGTTGTACAATGACCACCACAATTTTAGAACATTTCCACTTCCCTCCAAAGAAACCCCAAACCACTTAGCTGTTCCCCCTCAGTCTTCCATCCCTTCCAGCCCTTGGCAACCACTAAACTATTTTCTGTTTCTGTAGATTTGCCTATTCTGGACATTTCATATAAGTGGAATTATACAGCATGTGGTCTTTTGTGACTGGCTCGTCTCATTTAGCATGATGTTTTCAATTCATGTTGTAGCATGTATCACTACTTCATTTCTTTTTATTGCCAAATAATATTCACTTGTATGAATATACTACATTCTATTTATCCATTCATCAGTTGATATTCATTTGAATTGTTTCTGTTTTTTGACTATTATGACTAATGCTGCTATGAACATTTGTGTGTGAGTGTTTGTGAAAGATTTCTTGAACATACTGCTTCTTATTTAAGATTGTGTAGTCAACCCCTACACAAGTCCAGAAACGTTTCTTTTTTCTCTTTTTGTTTTTTGAGACGGAGTCTCGCTCTGTCGCCCAGGCTGGAGTGCAGTGGCAGGATCTCGGCTCACTGCAAGCTCCGCCTCCGGGGTTCACACCATTCTGCTGCCTCAGCCCCACGAGTAGCTGGGACTACAAGCGCCCGCCACCACGCCTGGCTAATTTTTTGTATTTTTAGTGGAGGTGGGATTTCACCGTGTTAGCCAGGATGGTCTCGATCTCCTAACCTCGTGATCCGCCCACCTTAGCCTCCCAAAGTGCTGGGATTACAGGCATGAGCCACCGCGCCCGGCCCCAGAAACGTTTCTTGAAAGGTGCTACTTGTGAGTTTTGCGAATGGCTTCCCTTGGGCAGCCCGAAAAGGTCAGAGGGAAGCTGCCTTATCCTCCCTGATGTTATGCTGGAGCACAGTGCACTCTATGGGCTCCTGTCCTTCTGACATCTGAAAGAGGACCTCTGTAGGATTCAGCGTGCTGGCCATGAGAAGCACACTACAGGCAAAGGATTGGCATTGCCTTGTCAATTTCAACATACTCCTCTTGCTCCTCATTTGGGAGCCCAAGTCTCCTGGGAAAGCTCACCGTACCCAACCTTCCAACAGCCTCCCATGACTGGTGGCATCTTTCCACAGAGCTGGTTTCCATCTCATTAGTCCTGAAAGAGCTTTAGGTCCCCAAAGCTGCTACTTTCCTTTGATGTGGTGGAGTAGGGAGGCAGATGGTTCTGATCTAGGCATGCCTTCCCTCCTCTCACAGAAGCAATAGAATCTGGATTTCATTCCTAAACTGAAGAGGAAGATCCCAGTCAACTACTGGGTACAGGATGAAGGTGAAATCTCAAATAAAACTGTAACGGTACTTTATTCCCTTGGGAATCTTCATCATGAAAATAGTTACTATTTTATTGAACATTAATATTGAGCATTTATTATGTGTCAGACACTAATAGGTTGTTTTAATTATTTTTAATACTTACAATTATCATGCAAATTAGATAGTATTAGCCTTCTCTTATAGATGAAGAACTTAGGGCTTAGAGTGGTTAAGCCCAAAGTCATGAAGATAATAAGAAGCAGGATAAAGATTCAAACCCAATTCTGCCTGCCTCCGGAGACCATGCTCTTAACCACTGCACTGTCTCTTTTTCCCATACATCTGAGTTACTGAAAGAGGAAGGGCTCTGTGGTGACTTTTAAATACAGAGCTTCCCAACTTGGGTGATGGCTATCCTTCCAGTCCTCCAGGGGCAGGGAGATCTGTGCAGCTGGACCCCATGAACTGGTTTCCTCTACTGTAAGTTTACCATAGTGTGCCATACAAACATAGTTTCTATATGGCTTGAAAAGGGTTTGCAGATCTGTTTTAAAAGAAGGAAGAGATCTCCAGTCTCCAAGTCAATTTTAGTGGTTGCAAGGGTGCTGATCAATGAGGAGGCTATCTGAAGGAACCAGACTATAAGCTCTGTGAAATAAGGGATTGTGTCTACTTTTTCTCAGCTTTATATCCCAGGCACCTGGAAAATACTTGGCACATTTAAGCTGTTCAAAAATTATTTCAAGAATGGATGAACAAAATGACCTGGGCTGTAAGCCTAATCCTGCTTCTCATTTGCTGTGTGACCTGGACAAATGCCAACCCATATCTTTTCTGGAATTCCATGGTCCTCTTGGATGGAACGAGGGTATTGGGGTTGTCTCTGAGGATCTATCCAGGCTTAGAATCCACTAAGTACAGTAAGAGAGGGCTATGCCAGGTGTGTTTGATGACTATATCTGCCCAGGGTATGTGGTATGGCAAGTGAACTAGAAACCCTTGGCACAGAAGTAGGAGACAAGGCATATAAGCCGATGATGCGCAAATCTGGAGCCACTTGAGGTTGGAAAGGCAAGGTATTTTAAAATAAATCCTTGATGATAACTTTAAAAAAGATTATATTTCATTTGCCTTCTCTTCCTTTTCTTCTTTAAACTGAAATGCAGTGAAAACTTCAGATTAACCGAGGATTTGGTGAGTTACATGTCCCTTTAACAAAGATGGACTGTCTTTGATCTTAGAGAATGAAAGCAGACTATATTTTGACTCCAGCTCTTTTAAGGACCCCCAGTCTGACTCAGCCCCTCTCTTCTTAGGAAGGCACATATAAGCCTATTGGCTTTGTGAACCAACTGGCAGTTCACTACACCCAGGTTGGGAACCTGATCCCCAAAGACTCAGATGAAGGACGGCGGCAGCAT
Organism: Piliocolobus tephrosceles; assembly: GCF_002776525.5. Classification (NCBI taxonomy): domain Eukaryota; kingdom Metazoa; phylum Chordata; class Mammalia; order Primates; family Cercopithecidae; genus Piliocolobus; species Piliocolobus tephrosceles. The sequence goes on along the minus strand of NC_045447.1, from coordinate 45,904,357 downwards.
TATCGTGATGAGTTGGTGGCAGGTAGGACTCTGGGCCATCCTGAAGCTACAGCCCTGAGCCTATTCCCCTTATTTTGGTCACTCTAGGGAGTATACCTCTAAGCCAGTACTTTACAGAGCCTCTATTAACATAAAGTCCAGGCTGGGCACGGTAGTTCTTGCCTGTAATCTCAGCACTTTGGGAGGCGGGCGGATCATGAGGTTAGGAGATCGAGACCATCCTGGCTAACACAGTGAAACCCCGTTTCTACTAAAAATACAAAAAATTAGCCAGGCATGGTGGCACGTGCCTGTAGTCCCAGCTACTTGGGAGGCTGAAGCAGGGGAATTACTTGAACCTGGGAGGCAGAGGTTGCAGTGAGCCAAGATTGTGCCACCACTGCACTCCAGCCTGGGTGACACAGCAAGACTCCGTCTCAAAAAAAAAAAAAAAAAAAAAAGCCCAATAGCCGGCTGTCCTGAATAGGTCAGGGAGCTAACCCATGACACTCAGGCCAAGAACAACCCCAGGGACAGGTAGTGTCTGAAAAGCAGAAACCAAGAAGGCCCTCCCTGCCACGGATTGGGAGAGCAGGCTTAGACTTTGAACTCATTGGCAGTATCCTACCAAGGTTCTCAGGAGTCTGCCAAGGTGATTTCAGAAACAGAAAACCTCGAAGAAGATGAAGAGCCCAAGGAGTTAGAAACTGAGTCTGGCAGTCAAACAGATGTGCCTACAGCTGGGGTACAGTATAATATCGCTCTGTGTCCCTCTTCTTCCAGCTCAAGTTGTGGATGGAGGCTTCATGGGTAACTTGGGAAAGGAGGAGGGAGACCAAAGGTGAGAAAAGAGGCTGCAGGTGCCAATGTGTCTGGCAGCATCACACTCTCCTACCTCTTTCCTATCGCAGAACAGGACTCGCCCCATCTCCCAGTTTTCTACCACCTCCTTCTCACAGCTGAGTCCTGATCCACTGGATCTTTATTTTCAGGCAGCTGAAAAAGTGACTGAAGAAGAATTGATGACTCCTAAGCAGCCCAAGGAGCGAAAGCTCACTAACCAGTTCAACTTCAGTGAGAGGGCCTCACAGACCTTCAACAACCCTCTCCGGGTAGAACAATCCCCACCCTAGCCCCTTTGCAGCTCTTCACTGTGCCTGGCAAGGAAGAAGCAGGCCTGACCCTGGCCCTAGCAGACCTCAGCCTGGCAGGGGTGACCGGACAACAGATGCTACAGTTTATCTCCCCAGGGAGAGCTGAGAGCATGCGTTCAGTTTCTGTAAGCTATCCAGGCAGGAGTTTAGAGGGAGTAACATGGAGGCTAGAGCTCCCAAAACTCCACTGAGAGACTTCAACTGGATCTGGGCTTTGTAGAGGGGTAGAAATTAGGACTTGGGAGGGGAGGCCATAGTATGTTCAGGGAACAGGAGGCCTAGGAGCCAGTTCAACTAAAGTTGATGATCTCTATGATAGACCAGCTGGCAAAGGCCAGAAAGTTCCCTGACTCGTAAGAGAGGCTCCTGAGAACCAGGCTGAGGGAGCCTCTCAGGGTTTCAGGTGAGAGACTCACACGTAAGGGCAGGTTCTACAGAAATGAATCTACAAATGGAGGGCGAGGTCTACAGGGTGAGTTTTTTGACAGTGCCTCGTCACCCTGTGTGGTCTCTATGCTCACATTTGGTAATCTGGGTGATACACAATGGGAAGGGGGCACATTCCCCTGATGGAGCCAGAGACCCTCGTATTAGAGAGGCCTTCTCAGGGCAAGGGGTGTTAGTCTGATGGCCTGCCAGGGGCTGACCTCTATGCCCTGGCCTGGCATCCTGCAGATCTGTTCATCCCCCACTTGGACTGTGCCTTGGTTAAAATGCGCACATTCAGGCTTCTCTGCCCCTGCTTTCTGGCTTATACTTCTTCTGAAGGAGGCCATAATGGACACAATATGGGCTTTGAATGCATCATTCAGTTCTTCACCCAACCCCCTCTTTACTTGCCCAGCTCTGTGTCCCACACCTCCATCAGCCCCAACCAAAATGCTTCTCTCAAAGATATACTGTTAGAATAAGTGAGAAGGAGTTGAGGGCTTTCTGTGGGTCTCCTGTTGTCTTGTTCTTTAGGATCGAGAATGCCAGATGGAACCTCCTCCCAGGACAAACTTTTCAGCCACAGCCAATCAGGTAAGACCCTGGGCCAGCCTGAAACTCGTTACCACCCACCTCTATGTATCCTTTCCTCATTTAGCAGCAAAGGCAACACTGGATCAAGGGCTCCTCTGGCAGTCTGCCCTCCTCATCTACCTGCCTCTCTGCTCACTGTCCTGAGCATCCAGGCTCTGAACACCAGGCACATGAGACAGTAGGTCCCTATCCAGTGAGCTGTGGGCCAGCCACATGACTCAAGGGCAAGGTTGTCCAAGCTGGAAATAAGCATGGCTTCTGAATGGAGCTTCTTCCATGGCCAGGGGAGAACATTTGTTTCCATGGACTCTCTAGAACCTGTGGCACCCTGTGACTCTGTGACTGACTCCAAAGTGTTAGCACTCTGACCCTGCCTTCCCAGCAGCCTGCAGTGTTCCTGTAGCCCCCCTCCTCCCCCTTCAAGTCCTCCTGGATGGCCACACTTATTTGAACAGGATATGGTGCCAGGAGACCTGATCTCAGACCTCACATTTTCTGTTCATACTTTAAGATCCTGAGCAAACCCTGTCACTTTTAATGCCTCAGTGTCTTTCTCTGTAAAGAGAGGATGACAAGCTGTCTCACAGAGTTGTTGGAGGGTCTGAATGAGATAACAAAGATTGGAGTACTTTGCAATGTGGAATAGGAGACTGGGGGGGAATTATTAAATATAAGGTTTGCTTATCTGACCTCCAGGTGGCAGTGACTGCCCAGCTCTAGGGAGCACACGGTGTGATCAGGGGCATTTGCCCAGCCCTAGATCCTTGCTGCTTCCTCTGCTACTATCCTTGGGCTTCTCTTCCTGTCAGATCCATTTAGCAAATGTTCCTTTACCTTTTGCTTACCTCCTTTTAATGCTGAGGTGTGGTCAGTGCCATAGACAGCCAGTCTGAGCCAGTATGTTTATGCCACGTCCAGGGGTAGGGGCGGGGAGATGAAGATATATACATAAAATATATATTTGAGACAAGGCCTTGCTCTGTCACCCAGGCTGGAGTGCAGTGGCATGGTCTTGGCTCACTGCAATTTCTGCCTCCTGGGCTCAAGCGATCCTCCCATCTCAGCCTCCTGAGTAGCTGGGACCACAGGCGCGTGCCACCACACCTGGTGTATTTTTGTATTTTTTGTAGAGATGGAGTTTCGCCATGTTTCCCAGGCTGGTCTTGAACTTCTGGGCTCAAGCAATCCACCTGCCTCAGCCTCCTAAAGTGCTGGCATTACAGGTGTAAGCCACTGTGCCTGGCCTATTTTTTTTTTAATGTTCTAGTTCAGAGTCTTTTAAATCACCAACAAAAATGGGAACTAGCGTGATGTTTGCCCATTTGTTCTGCCTGCTGGGGGCTGCGTGCTAGAACAATGTTGATATGTAGCTGAAGACCCAGCCTCTGGGTTTCAGGGTATTTAAGCTCAGCCCGGAGATGTCCTTAGAACTCTTTCATTCTTGTTCCAGAGCTAATTGTTAGTAGGGAAGACAGGTATTGAATACATAATTCCAATGGGCCAAGTAGAAGATGCTTGTGACCAGGGTTAACATGACCAACTCCTTAAGTCTTGAAGGCTGAAAAGAGCTGTCTGGGTAAAGATTTCACCTTATAATGATCCTTCTCATCTCACCCTTGCCTAGTGGGAGATCTATGATGCCTACGTAGAGGAACTTGAGAAGCAGGAAAAGACCAAAGAGAAAGAGAAGGCAAAGACTCCGGTGGCTAAAAAGTCAGGGAAGATGGCCATGAGGAAGTTGACATCTATGGAGTCTCAGGTTTGGTGTTAGTTCCTACAGCTTTGCCACAGAATTTCTGAATGAGGCCTTGGCCTCTGGGTAGACAGAAGCCTGGTTGTCTGGGAGGGGTTCACAGATACTTAAATCAGGGGCTAATGTTGAGGTATAAACAGTTCTTTCCTTAGGGGAAGATGTGAGGAGAGCTACAACTGCCTCTAGCGTTCCATGCCTCCCCAGAGTAAGATAGATCTGGAGGCTAGCAGTATTTCAGAATTATTGAGCTAGAGGGTAAGAGAAGACATGATCCTTATTGAAAGCACTATATGCCTTCTGGAAGGGCTGGAGAGTCTGCTCAGAGTAGGGGTGGGATGTGAGGATAAAGCACCACTTCCCTGGGCAAGGGCTTATAGGATTTGGGAAAGTGAGATGTTTTTTCACTTTCAGTACTTGGGTTTACTTGTGCCCTATACTGTAGGTGAATCTTCAGGGCCAGGAGCCAGATCAGAGATGATCATAGGTACCACCAATGCTAGGCCAATGGATTTGGCCACCCTGGGCTAGATTTTCCATGAAGAGCCATGTAGAAGTCATTATAAAGGTCACGGTTTGGGGGCTCACTATGGGTCTAGCCAGCATAGGTTTGGGGATCATCATGGGAGTCACAGTGATGAAACTATAGGGAGTCACTGAAGGGAGGGTCGCCACAGGGAGACGCTGAAGGGCCACATTTGTCCATTTAACAGAGAGAAATCTGGATCAGGAACCAGAGTCCCATTGTGGATCAGGATGGGTTTGACTTGCAGTGGCATGGGAGGGACAATGTCCACAGGAATCTGGGGACTGGTTTCAGCACCTCGGAGAGTGCTCATGGCTGCTCTCGGGGAAGTGGTTCTGCTCCACTCCAGAATTGAAGCTGGACCAGTTAAAGGAAGTGCTGCTTCCTATGCCTGAGGTGTGTCCACTCTTGCTTAATTCCGTTTCATTATCCTGATCATGTCACATTTTAGGGGAAGTTTGAGGGTCCCCTGCCTTGGCTTTATAGGAACTGTCCCAATGCTGTTTTATTCAATCACTGACCACTGACCAAGTACCTAGTGATCACGGCCGTGCTGGGTACTGGAATTCTGAGGTGAAAGATGGAGCCCCTGCCCTGCTACTCTGTGCAGACCCTTGGCTTCCCCTGATCCATTCTCTAGAGGTTAGAGGCCTTCACAGGGGCCACGGGCCTAGGTCAGGGTTCACATGAAGATCCATCGGGGTTATGAGGTCTGTGCTGGGACCCATGGTTGCAGAAACCTCAACTATAATCACCAGGACCTAGAAACCAGAAGAAAAGTCCCTGTGGCTGAGACTAGAATCTGACCTGTGTTCTAAGCCTTGCCAGAGTTGGTATCTAACATCCTCAGGGATGAGGGACCATCCCTCTCCATCACACTGGACTCTTCCAGCTTAGCTGACTTGGAAGACTATGGTACAAGCAGATTCCAGCCCTCTGGACCAAGTCCACATGGGAGGCAGGACACCCTCCCCAGCCCCACCCAGTGAATGCCTTGGTGTGCATCCTCTCCCCAAGGCAATAATTAGAAATCCCAAGTACTGGGCCAGGCTGTCTGTGCAACACAGTGGGAGAGGCAGTCACCTTCCCCATTGCCCAGGCCCAGTGCTTGAGAAGAATGACACTGCTTCCTCAAAGAACGGGGTCTGATTATGTGGGTAGAAAACTCAAATGTGCTGGAGGGGAGAAAAGATAAAAACTTCATGATATCCTATAGGAAGGGCCTCCTTGGTGGACCTCAGCTCTCTGTCTTATTAATGATTTGGGTGAATTCACAGAAATCAATGTACATTTGTCTGATCTGAATGATTAGGTAGGAAAGGAGGAAAGAGCTCACAGGCTGCAAGTTCAGTCAGAACCAATAAAGATATGTGACTGCTCCAGTAGTATAGTATCTGAGACAAAGGAGGTGACAGCCCACAACACTCTCCTCAGAACACAACTGGAAACCTGCATCTCCCAGGGCCAGGAGAGGAGTGGTCAGGCTGGGGAGGCACTGGCTGGCTGTGTGGGTCTGAGAGCATGGACCCTGGAGCCTACAGACCTGATTTATATCCTGGCTTTACCATTTTTTTTAGCTCAGTTTTTCTGAAACCTCAGTTTCTTCATCTGTAAAGATGCCCTAATGATACTTACTTTGCAAGATTTTCATGAGAACCCAAGATAATACAAGGGCAGCCCCTAACATAACACTTTTGTGCTACTGATCAATAAATGGCAGTTATTGTTATTGATATGCCATGTCATAACTGATGGAGCTGGGAGGAGTCACCTGAGGAAGTGCTGCCTTGAGGGCATGTGGCTATGTCCTCCTACCTCAAAGGAGCTATCACCAAGCATCCAATTCCTTGTGGCCAGAGGACAGAGTTGGGTCCCATAGGTAGAAGATGCAGGGGGGTAGTATCAGCTAACTGGCTATCTGGCCACAGAAAACACTGCCTGACCTGGGGAGAGTCACACTTGCCAGGAAGCTGCTAAGGGGAGAGGATTCCTGCTCTGGGTCAGCGAATAGAGAGCATAGCTGGAACCAGGTGAACTCTGAGGTCCGTGACTGCAAGACTCCAATTAATGTCCTCCTTGGTCAGTTTTCTAAGATAAACTTGGAGTCTCTTTCAGGCGTGGCAAAAGGTCCTCAAAGGTCAGTTCCCCAGAATTGACCTCATAACCCTCCGCTGCACTACTCTGCATGTTTCCTCTGACACCATCACCACTGGCAGCTGGGTTAAACACTAACATGTATTATCACATTTCACCATCACAATGACCTGATGAGGCAGATGCCACCATCTGCCCCCACTTACCATGAGGACTCTAAGATTCAGAAAAGCTAAGTAACTTGCCAGAGGTTGCCACCGAGTTCTTATTTTGGTGGGATGGGATAGGAGTGCAGGTCTGTGTGGCTCTAGAACCCATCCTTTTAACCGCTACCTGACACTGCTGTTTCTGAGACATCGAATCCTTGGGAGCCATGGGCCTGGCCCCCTGGCTCCACCTGGGAGGGCTGCCCATTCAGCTGGCTCACTCCTGCCACCTGCCCTAAACTCTGCGCCTTTCCTGTCAGTCCCAAACTCTTTGCTCTTCTGTCAGCCTGCCAAGCACCTCTTCTTGGGGATTTAAGGAATTTCATACAATGGCAAGCTTCCTTTTGGTTCAAGATGAGTCCCGTTTTCCTGAAGTTAAGCTTCCTGCTTTCTCATTGGTCTGGGTTATGGGGAGGGTCTGGAATTAGGAGTCTCAGTTCTGCCTTGTACTCCATGTATATAAGCATGTCTCTCCCCTCTTTGGGCCTTGGTGCCTTCCTCAGCCTTTGAGTAAGAGCTAAAACCAGATGATCTCTGAGGCCTTTAATGGGAGTCTGTCACTCTCTGAGCTGGTAAAACTTTTCTGTCTCCACCAAAGAAGGCTCCAACCTGCCTTTGTCTGCTTTCCGCTGCAGACCCTTCCTGGGCTCTCTTCAATGCCCTGTCTTGTGCTCAGAGATAGGCCTTCTCGAAAACAAGTCCAGAATGAAAGCATGAAGCAGGTTCTACCCAGGGGCCAAGTATATCAGCTCAGACCCTTTGTGCCACTTGTGAGGTAGGAGTTCCTAGAAGAGGGTAGTGGCATGAGCTGAGTCTTGAGATATGCAGAGAAACCTTTACAGAGCTATCTGGGGTGAGTAGTGTCAGAGAGGCACTGCTGAATCAATTACAAGTGTGACATGGCTCAGGACATATGACCTTGCCAAGTGCTGGTTTATGAGGACCTGAAGTTTCTGTATCCCCACAGACTGATGATATCATCAAAGTGTCCCAAGCTGCTAAGATCGTGGAGCGGATGGTCAACCAGAATACATACGATGACGTTGCTCAAGGTAAGAGGTTGAAGTTCTGGCGACCACTATTATTGTCTGTATTAAAAAATTATCGTAAAAGCTTGGGTTATTTGGGTGTCTCGTGCTAGGTCCTATAGGTGCAAGCAGAGAAAAAATAATCCCTCTGTCCTCTGGATGTCACTGGGAAGACAAGATTTATGTGGATTAACCATGACTGATGGCATTAGAAACAATGTGTATACTGATGAGATCTGGAAATGGTGCAGCAAAGAATACCTGCACATTGATCCAATCTCATCTTCCTGATAACCCTGGGAGGCAGGCAGAGCAGAGACTTGAGGAAGCTACACATGAGGAAGCTAAGGCTAAGGTCACCTGACTAGTGAGCGGCAGAGAGGGCCCAAATAGGGGTCTCGAGCTTCCTCATTCTATGCTCTGTCCTCTACTCAGTGCACCTTGGGAATGCTATCAATGCCAGAATGTATGGGGTAGACAGAAACCACTCTGGGGATCCTCACGTAGGGGAGAAGGAAAATGAGGGATGAGTGTGAGTAGTTATGGAAGGCTTGAGAGAGGGCTTAGCTAGATGCCAAGGGAGAAGCAGGGTGTGAGAGAGAAGATAGCTACAGGGAGGGTGTTCTGGACAGGGATGGCATAAGCAGTGTCCTGGCAGTGAAACAGAATAGGAATGCACTCTGGGGACAAGGGGCAGCAGGCTCCCTGACCCAAACAGGGGCTTCATTGAAAAGAGGTGAGAGTTCAGGCAGAAGAGGTTGTTAGAGCCCATTTATGAAGGGCCTTGAATATCATGCAAGGAATATGACCTATCTCTGCAGACAGTTCAGAGAACTGAAACTTTCTAGGCAGGAACATAGCCCGATGAGAGCAAGGCTGGAAGAGGATGTGATTGGGTAGAATATAGGGCAGAGGTGAAGGTGAGGCTCAAGTGTGGGGTGGAATGGGCCTTACCATACCTGACCTAACCTGTGTCTTAAGGGATGGAGAAAAGGGAACAGTTATAATTGTGAGAAACAAGCTCCAGCATTCACTGGGAGTAGCCTGTGTGTCAGGCATTGTGCTATGCAATTTACATGTTATTATTTTGTTTGTTCCTGACAGCCACACTGTGAGGTGAATACCATCATTATCTCCATTTTATAGATGAGAAACTCAGGCTGGGATGTTGCCACTTTTTCAAAGTCACAGCTAGTGTGAGGTGTGAGTGGCAGCATCAGAACTCGAACACAGGCCCCTTGGATCCACCGCCTAAGCGCTTTGCCGCTAGGCTGCAAAGCCACTGAGCTGGAAGAGGCATTTTAAGTAAACACCCTCAATAGATCTATCCTGGTGATTAATTAGTGATGAGGTGAAGAAAGAGACTGATTCAGAAATGCTCAAATCCTGGGGGCCTGGGAAATTCTGGTGTCTTTGACAGTGTCAGGGAAATGGAATCCTTCCCATGGCATGAACAGCACATTCCCAAGTGGCTTGTATTTCCCTAAGAGGTTGTGCATTTATTTGGAGCAGCTGCCTTCCCAGAGTTGGCAGCTCCTCGATGCTGGCTGGTCTCCTTTGCTGACAGCCTAGGGCTCTTCTTGGTGACTTGATGCTCATTGCTCACCCATGGGACGCAGAAACCAGGGCTGCCAAAACCAGCAGCCTAAACAAGCCCCCTCGTTATCATTCAGGCTGGAAAACGACCTTGAGTGCTTTTCAAAGCTGTCAAAGAACACAGCAGCTGTGAATGAGTTTGTCACTCACACAGCGTGGCTTCCTGAAACCCAGCCTCTGCAAGTGGCCCACCAAAGGGCTGCAAACCTGATTAATATCCATGGAGAAATTGGCCTTGGTGAACCACTTTCATTTATAAGAACACAGTCACATAAAAATGCATTGAACTTTGATTTTTTTAATTGCATACTCTTTTCCCTTTGGAAAAGTGTAATCATGAAGGAGACATGAAAATAGAGAAGTGTTACCAATTAATCTCTGCTCTGAATTCAAGTATTTTCAAAGATAACCCAAGCTGGGGAATCTCTGATGTAATCAAAGCTCACACCTCTCTGACCATTTGAATCTTTTTTGTTCTGAGACATTTTTGAGGTTTGAGTGAAGTCCCACAACCTCAAGGTATGGGTACTATAGGAGATGTCAGGGTAATGCCTGGGCATGTTCTTGGCTTCACTGAATGACAGGTTTCGTTTTCTAATTGGTCACCCTTTGTCAAAAGAAGATCAAGAACTACTTCACTTCTGTTAATGGATTTCACTGCATTCTTTAAACAGTTGTTGGTTGTCTGTTTTGTGGCTGGCCCGGTGCTAGGCACTGGAAACCCAGAGAATATATATGTATCCTGCTCTTCAGGATCTGTCTGGTGGGGGAGAACAGGGAAAAAGGATAAACAGAGGCAATTTAGTGTGACAGATGTTTCAGTAGAGGAGAGGCAGGGCTGGAATAGAGGAAGAAATTAACTCTGCTCAAAAGAAAATGAAGGCCTCACAGATGAGGAGGAGTTTGATCTGGATCTGGAGTGAGTAGGAGTTTGCCAGGAAGAACAGGACATCTTAGACATGGAAAACTATGTAGAAAAACACAAAACAGGAGACAACTGGACGCATTGGCATGATTTGATATGGAAGGGACATAGACAGCTGACTAGAAATAACGTGGAAGTAGGCCGGGCGCGGTGGCTCAAGCCTGTAATCCCAGCACTTTGGGAGGCTAAGACGGGCAGATCACGAGGTCAGGAGATCGAGACCATCCTGGCTAACACGGTGAAACCCCGTCTCTACTAAAAACTACAAAAAACTAGCTGGGCGAGGTGGCGGGCGCCTGTAGTCCCAGCTACTCGGGAGGCTGAGGCAGGAGAATGGCGTGAACCCAGGAGGCGGAGCTTGCAGTGAGCTGAGATCTGGCCACAGCACTCCAGCCTGGGTGACAGAGTGAGACTCCGTCTCAAAAAAAAAAAAAAAAAAAAAAAGAAAGAAAGAAATAACGTGGAAGTGCCAGCCAGGAGCCTTGGTTTGATCTCTGCAAGGGGAACCATTGAGGGGGTTTCAGTGGAGTGAGGAAAGGGGTGTGGTGAGGTGCCTTGTTTGTACTCACACTGATTGTTCTGTGAAACAAGGGTTGGAGGAGGAGTTACTGGAGGTAGGAGACCAGTTAGAGGGATGTTGTCATAATACACGGGATGGATGTTGGGGCCTGAACCTGTGTAGGGACTATGGGTTTGGAGAGAAGCGAACGAATTAAAAAGATAGAAGAAAAATATGAGAAATTATGGAAACAGATCAGTCAAGGATTACTCATTTCTTGTTTAGACAAGTGGGAGGATGGGGCATCTAACTTAAAGAAAGTGGGAGGCCAAGACAATTTTGTGGGCAGGAGATGAAGTTGAGTTCAGAGAACCCATGGGGGATCTAGGCAGCTTCATTATAGGGAGGCTTGGCTGTGGATATGAAAATGGGCTGCACTTTAGAGATTTAGGAGGCAGAATTAATAGAACTATTAATCAGCCCCTGGCAGCTGAACCCTTGAAATTTGGCTGCTTCAAACGGAGCCTCCTGAAGTGCTAGGGAAACACATGGGAACAAGGGCTGTGAACCCAGGATTTTATCCATGTAGACATGGCCGGTGTAATGTACCTCCAACAACGACAGTAACAATAGCTAACACAAAGAGCTTACTATGTGCCAGGCATTTTTCTAAGTTCTTTGCATATATTAACTCAATTAATGTATCCTCACAACAACTCTGAGATAGGTAGTATTATTATTCCCACTCTAAAACAGAGGCTCATTGTTTTGCCCAAGGAGGTACAGACAGTAAGTGGTGGACCTGGGTTTGCCATAAAGCGGCAGTCCCAGGGCCGACTCTGCCTGTGTGTGTTTAAGATTTTAAGTACTATGAGGATGCGGCTGATGAATACCGGGACCAGGTGGGTACCCTGCTGCCGCTCTGGAAGTTCCAAAATGACAAAGCCAAGCGCCTGTCCGTCACCGCCCTCTGCTGGTAAGTGTAGGCATTGCAGCAAACCCAGAGCCCCTGAGTGCCCTCTACATCCCAAACCCCCAGTACCCCCTTCTGCACTTAACCACCTTGAGTATGACATGTGACAGTATGGAAAAATATGGAACTTGGATTCTTATGGGATCACAGGACCACCCGCAGGACTCGCAGGTGGTGAGGTCCTAAGCTGGAGAATAGATGTCTGTAGTATAGTTAGGTACCAGTGCCCACAGGAAGGCCCTTGTCCACAGGAGGGTCATGTTCATTTCCTATGCCAGTGGATTCATTTTTTTTTTTTTTTTTTTTTTTTTTTTTTTCCAAAGTACAGGGATCTGTTTGCAGTGGGACATGGCTCTTGTAAGTGATCCGGCTATTCATTTATTTGCTCATGTAAACAGCAAACACTAAGTACCTACTCTGTACAGAGCTCTTTGCCAGTTGTAAGAAATACAAAGACAACTGCCCGCAGGGGGCTCACAGTCTAATGGGGAAGACCCACAATCCTACTGGCAATTAGTGCTGGATGAAGGAATATTCTAAGCTGAATGTGCCAATGGAGCCTTGAAGGAGTTATGCTGGTGAAGAAAGAGGGGAGAACACTTCTGGCAGAGGGACCTGCATATGCAAAGGCTTGGAGGCATGACAAATATGGCAGAATATGAAGCTGCTGGGGCGGGGGGGGGCAGGGTCAGCCCTCAAAGGGCCCGGTAAGCCATTCCAAAAAGCTTGGACCTTCTCCTGAGGGGAAACCACTGAAGGAATTCAAGGACAGGGACATGACCAGTGCAGGGAGGAATTGCAGGCATTGCAGGCCTGAGACTGGAGGCAGGAAAGCAGTTAGGAGACTGATACAGGTACCCAAAGGAGAGATGGCAGGACTTTAACTACACAGTAGAGTGGGGATGGAGGCCCCCCTTCCTGCCTTCTCAGGCCTTCCTGATTGGGTGGGTGGGGGCGTGGGGGATGGGATCCCCTGAATCTTGGGAGCCCACTGCTGTCCAGAGTGTGCCCACCCCTGCCAGTTACCCACCTGAGGCAGGAAGGCAGCACAGTGGAAACTGTGTCCAGGTGATTTACTTTCCCTTCATGTTACTTGGTCCCAGAAGAAGCCCCTAGTGCTGTGCTGGCCTGGACATTCCCCCTTCCCAACGGGAGAGGGCCCTACACTTCGCAGTAGTCTCGGCTCCCCAGTGCTAACAGCTTGTTCTCTGGCTGGGAGGATCAGCTTCTGCAAACACAAAAACCTTTCCATTCTCCAAGCTGCTGCTAGCTGGCAGGCATACAAGCTCCCAGTCACTGCCCCTCAGACTGCCTGTCCGCCCATTCTTTGACCAGGGTGGGGAGGGGGAGGGGGTGTTTGTCATTCCTCTCAGGGAGGAGACCTTGGAGCTGCTCCCAGTCTTGTGGTCTGGGCCGCCTTTGAGGATGCCCTAAATGCCTGCTTTGTGTCCCCACTCCTGAGGGTGGGCTGCTGCCAAGTGGGAAGTGCCCTCCCCCTCTGGCAGGGAACTAGCACATTCCTCCCCCTCTGCTGCAGCTACTGGGCCTGGAACAGGGCCTGGGGGTTGGGTTGGGCAGGCCCTCCCAGGAGTGGGTGTGGACCCCCTGTGAGGCTACTCTCAGCCCAGGCTCTCTGCTCAGGACTGAGGCAGGGGTGTCGGGGTTGCTCCCCAGAAGGTAGGAGGAGAAACTCCTTCAGTTTTCACCCCATTCTTCCCCGACCCAGGTTCAGAAGCAGACTCAGCTGGTTGGGGTCATGTGGAGGCTGTCGTGGGTGCTGGGGTCTGGGCAGCCTTGGGCAGGAACAGTAGAGTAGGTCACCTCCCACCAGCAGATGACCTCGAGCCTGACAAGCCCAGCAATGTCCTTTGGGCAGGTACTTACCTGAGAACGGTCTCTTTGTCTTTCCTTGATCCTGTTAGCTACATCCACGTGCCTGAGTGGTACCCATCATCAGCTACAGTCCTGGGGGTGGGGGTGTCACTTTCCAGTGACACCTGGGGCCAGAAGCCTCTCTGAGCCTTGGTTTCTTCATTGGTGACACGGAAAGGCTGACAACCTGCCAGGCCTCCATTCCAGGGCTATTGTGAGGTACGCTTGAGAGAGAAGAAGTAAACATGCTGCAAGCGGAGGAACTGCCTACACATAAAGGACAATCATTGCTGATTTGTCTGTCATTCTTTCCCCTAGCTTTCCTGCAGTACCCTCAGGGGGCCTGAGCAGAGAAGAGGGGTGCGGAGACAGAAGGGAGTCTCCTAGGGAGCAGGGCCTAGTGGCAGTGGCAGTGGTATTTGCTTTTGCTGTCATTGGCTCGGGGGTTGTTGGCCAGCTTTCAGATGAGCATCTATTCTCCAGAGCCTTGCATATCTCAGAACCACCTGCAGAGGCCTGAATAGAGCCAGGCTGGGCTGAGACTCAGGAAGGCCCCTGCATCCATCCTGAGCTTACTTCTCGGAGTCCCATGCTCTTGAGTGCCTCCATGGGAGAAAGAGGGCAAAGATAGGGCAGACCGAAGGCACCCTAGCTGCTGAATGAGGTCACTATGAGGAGCAGCTGGTCTCCCCAGCATCCATCACACTGTCTTTGGAAGCTCCCAGATACCACCCTCCCATAATCAGATTTTGCCTCATGAGGACAAACACTGGAGGGAGAATTTGGGTTTGATGTTGGATTTGACTCTGGTGAGCTGAGTCTAGACCTCATAAACCTCCTTTTTATGGTATTCCCAGATATTTATTCTGTGACTCAGCCAAATAAAATTTTGGCAGGGGTAGGTATATACCCTAGGAAGGACCGGGGCCAGTCCCTCATTTCTGGCTGGGACAAGCCAGGTTGGTTGGAGCCAGCCAGGAACAAGCAGGTAGAGAAAAGGGAATCTGGGCGATTTCCTGCAACAGCACAGAAACATCCCCACGTGCTTCCCCACTATAGCTGCTGGGTAGCAGATAGTGAGCACAATAGGCTGCTTAAAGGGCAAAGATTGGGATCCCCCCTAGGGCCAGGCTCCATGTTCCCAGCAGAGTGGAGAAAGAGGCTGTCAGTTGGCATAAAGCAGGTGGAGGAAGGTTAGAAGGTAAAGGAACAAGCCCAGGAAGAGATGGCCTTGGGACTGCTGGGATGCAATGATGTCAGCCGGCTGTACTGAAGCAGTCCTTTCCAGCCCATTAGCCAATTCATAGCAGGGAAACAGGGACTTCTCATGGTCTGCCAGGCATGGATGGTGGAACAGATCAGGATGCTCTGTGTGGTCCTGAGGCTTTCACACAGGAGATGGGGCAAGAAGCTTCCCAGAGAGCCACGCATTGGAAGAGCGGGGGAGCCAGCTGTCCCCCAGCCCAGCCTCTCTCTGGGGACAGCACCCTCAAAAGGGACCAATGTCAGGCTCTGAGTCCCAGCTCTAAATCCCTTCCCACTCTGTCCCACCACATCCTGGCCTGTCCCTGGGCCTGCCCAGGCCAGAGATACACTTTTAGGGATTTAAATCTTTCCTGATCATTTATTTGTCAGCTTCACTAATTAAGCAGTGTTAATTTCATTTACCGAAAATGGAAATTCATCCAGCTCATTTCTCCTCATTCATCCTCCACACACAAAATCCATCACTCCTCGGCTGCAGGCTGCGTAAAATTTACAGGACTAATTATGTTGTCAGGTCTCTTTGTAAATACAGTCCGTAAAGGCCACTGTGCTTGCTGGGTTGTAATGCAAGGGCATTCCTGTTGTTAGTTTAATTACTGGTTAGTTATTTAGGTTCTCAAATGTTTGCCTCATTTTCCCTAAATCAAATTAAATGTCCCGCTTGATGTATTCTGTCTTAAGGTCTTGCTCTTATTTCCACACTGTTTAAATATTACTTCTAATCGAAAGAGAGTGCCTGGAAAAGCCCAGCTGCTCGAGAGGCTGAGCCCAGCTTGGCACCATGGCCTCTGGGCCATGCTTGAGGTTTTGAATCCTCTAGCAACTGATACCCTTCTTTAGAGCAGCGTTGGGCTGGTCCCCTGCCTTTGGAAACTGTGAAAGTCCTAACACAAGGGGCATTTTTGTTCCTGGAGTCGACGGTGGCAAGGCTGAGGTATGGGAAATGGAGAGAGGGTTTCATTATTGTCATCAGAAGGGCGGAGGAGCATTGCATCCATCCAGCTGACTTCTAGAGGGACGGCTTCCAAACCATCCCAGAAAAAAAAGTACCATCTATGGGAAGGATAGAATCATCTCTCTGATTCCTAAAAGTAGGTTTGGGTCAATTTTCCCTAAATGTCTACTATATAAGTTTCCTGTTGCTGCTGGAATAAACTACCACAAATTTAATGGCTTAAAATAACACAAAATTATCATATAGTTCTGGAGATCAGAAGTCCAAAATAGGTTTCACAGAACCAAAACCAGGTGGTTACAGGGCTGCATTCCCTCTTGAGGCTCCAGGGGAGCAGCCCTCTCCCTGCCCTTTCCAATTTCTACAGGCTGCCCACATTCCATGGCTTGTGGCCCCCTTCCAGCAAGCAATCGAATCATTCTGACATCTGCTTCTATGGTTATATCTCCTTCCCTGACTCTCCTGCCTCCCTCTTTCCCTTATAAGAACCCTTGTGATTACACTGAGTCTACCCAGATAATCTAGGATAATCTCCTCCATCTCAAGGTCTTTCACCTAATCAAATCTGCAGAATCCCTTTTGCCATGAAAAGTGACATATTTACAGGCCCAGGGGATTAGGATATGGACGTCTTTGCAGGGGGGCCTTATTCTGCCTACCACACGCCCCCTCCAAGTGCCTCTTGCATGACTTAATAAGGGAGTCATTAAATAGCTGCTGTCTTGGGGCCAGTCCTGGGCTAGACTCATTTAGGACAGCACAGTAAGAGAGGAAGCCTGCTGTCAGTGGCTGGCCTGGTATCTTTGTCTCTGTAGCTTGGCATCTACTTCCTCCTGTCCACTGACCTGGCCTGATGCCCCTACATGCCCTCTGCCTTAGCAGAGTGCCCCCAGGTAGGGGGCTGCACTGGCCTTCCACCTCTCCAGCTCCGGCTCCCCTGAGCTTGGTGAGGAGGCTGGGAGGACCGAGCTGGTGGCAGGAGGGTCGGGACTATATTCATGACTACATATCAGGATGAGCGCCAAGTACACAGAAAATGAAAGAAAGAGTAGGAGGCACTCCCTTGACATGGGGCTGGTGGGGAGAAGGGCCTCTGCTGAGTGGTCCGTTGTTGATCGCCAAAAGTTGTGCCCAGGCCAAGTGGGCCTGTGGAAGCCTGACTGGCTGGCCTGGGACTTCTGGATTTGGGGACCATGCCTACATTTAGGGCTCAGGCTGAACCTGGGACTGTGGGGATATGCTCATAGGTGGCTAGTTTGGGACTCACTGTAGACAATTCCATGTTAGTTCAAGTTAGCCTGTACTTGACTGGGGGGAGGGGTACATGGGCATTATCAAGGCATCTTTGGAAAGCTGCCTGCCCTGGGCTGGGCATCCAAACCTCCTCTGAGGGTGTTGCTCCTTCCCAAAGTCACACACCTTCTTCACTTAGCAGCTCTTTGAGCCAGCGTCTCCCTTTACTGCACCTCGGGGAGAATTAGGAGAATAAACCTGGTCTCCTTGATTGGTTGTTGGATCCTTCCATGATCTCTGAGAAGGGAAAGGTCACATCTCATAATTCCACTTCACAGATGGAAAAGATGAAGCCCAGAGAGGAATCCCACACTCTGACAGATGCAGAGCAGAGCAGGGCTTGCCCACCTAGTGGGGTAGGGGTGAGGAGGCTTCCCCAGGCAGGGCAGTTGGATCTTCCAACCTCAGCCGCCCATCTTCTCTGGGTAGATGACTTCATGAAGCAGAGCCGGGGCATGCTGCTGCTCTACAGCATGAAGAACCCCAGCTTCCCTGAGTACATGTTCAGCAGCGACAGCGGCATCATGTGTCTTGACATCCACGTGGACCACCCCTACCTGGTGGCAGTGGGCCACTATGACGGCAACGTGGCCATTTACAACCTCAAGAAGCCCCACTCCCAGCCCTCCTTCCGCAGCTCAGCCAAGTCTGGCAAGCACTCGGACCCTGTGTGGCAGGTCAGCCTGGAACCAGGATGGGAGGGGTGGGGATGGGAGCAGCATGTGGGCCTGAGGCCACTGGAGGAGGGAGGGAGCTTGGGGAGGAGAGGACCGCAGGCAAGAGATGAGGATGGTAGGTACCGTACCATCAGGCCAGGATCTGGGTGTCAGAAAAGGCAGAAAAGGGCAGAAGGTGAAAATCAGGCGGCAAGAGGGTCTCCAGTGAGAGCTGGGGTCTGCTGCCCCAGAGCTCCCCTCAGGAGGGCACCATCTGTTTGCCGAGGATCTCTTGGATGTGGCGATCAGTAACTCAGAAGACATAGCTGGAAGCCTCCAGGGCCTGGCAGGCTCCAGCTGAGTACAGTGGGCCCTTGGACAATGTGGGAATGAGGGATACTGACACCCACACAGTCAAAAATCTGTGTATAACTTTGGAGTCTTCAAAAACGTAACTACTAATAGCTTACTTTTGACCAGAAGCCTTACTGACAACAGTCAAATGACACATATGTTGTGTGTTATGTATATTTCATATACTGTATCCTTACAATTGGGCAAGTAGAGAATAGCAAATATGTTATTAGGAAAATCATAAGGAAGAAAAAAATATTTATTGTTCATTAAATGTAAGTGGATCATCACAAAGGTCTTCTTCCTCATCATCTTCACATTGAGGAGGCTGAAGAGGAGAAGGAAGAGGAGGGGTTGGTCTTGCTGTCTCAGGGATGGCAGGGGCAGAAGAAAACCTGTGTATAGTTGAACCCATGTAGTTCAAAGTCACGTTGGTCAAGGGTCAATGTATGTTAAAGACCAGGTCCTTGTCTACAAGCTTCCTCAACTCCCCACAGGGCCTTTCCTCTGCCATCTGGGCTAGATTTGGGGAAACTCCCAGGCAGGGGTGGCTGCTGCTGGTTGCCTGCCCTTGGGTGGGACTGTAAGGCCTGGTAGGCAGGTCTGCCCCGAGCCTCTCTGTAGCACCCCCTCTTCTCCAGACACGCCTAGAATGGTAGGTGGGGCCTCTGCAGAGTCTGACACCGGCCTGGAACCATTACCTGGACACTGGGGCTGGATTTCACCCTGACTGTGCTTCCCATCATATTCCACGGGGAGTGGATTTCAGTCTCACTCTCAGAGGGTCTCTTAGCTGCGGCGTTGCAGGCCCTTCTGTATTGTGTCCCAAAGGTCCCCTTCCTTCAAAGGCTGTGTACTCTTTTTCCATGGGCAGGTCTGGGAGGACCTAAGGATGAATTTCTGCCTCAAGTTGCTCAAGGTCTCTGGGCTCATCAGGCGGCACTGGGACTCTGTCTTTTCTTTCGATTCCCTCCTGCCCTGAGAGTCTGCACGCAAGCTCTGCACTCCTGCCTCTTATGGCCCTGAGCTCCCTGAGACATGTGGACACCTTCCCCAGCACTGACAGGCCTGAGCAGAGGGGGGACTGCCCAGGCACAGGGGCAATGGTGCCCTCTCAGCTTTATCCTTTATCCAGAGCCTGGGGCAGAGGGTGGGAGGGAGGCATCTCCTCCTGCCATACACCCTCCCCAGCTACTGTCCAACAAAGCAGAGACCAGAGGTTACAGCCTCAGGAGTTTTCTCCACCAAAAAGTCCACCTCCCAATTCATCACCAGGCCTTCCAGACACATGTAGGTCTCTAGACTGGGGGAGGATCTCTGTAGAAACTTTAAAACTCATGGAGAGGGGAAAAGGCCTGTCTTGACCATACCCGGCCCAGCCCTGCCCCTGCTTTCCTAGCTCAGCCCAGGGCCAAGTGCAGAGCATCTCTGGTTGGCCTGACCTCAAGCCAAGCAGAAGGGCAGAGGCCCAAGCCAACCACCTCACTCCTACTCTGCTATGTCCTGGAAATCAAATAGCAGATTGCAGGGAAAATGGGGCATTGTAAAGAAACATTATTGCTTTCACTGAGCAGGTCCCAGGAAGACAGGAACTCAGGGGACAGGGAGGCCTCCCGCTCTGCTATCCTGCCAGGAAAACAGGGCTGCTGACTTTGCAAAATGGAAGACTCAGGTTCTTGTATAGAATCATGGCATGTGACATGGGCAGGACCCGCCTGTCTCTCACCTGTTTACTCACATCCTGTTCTCTTTTCTTCTCATTCCTTCCTCCCTCATTCATTCACTTACTCATTCATACATTCAGTAACTCCTCCCTGTGTGCTCCTCTGGCTGATCTCTGGAGTTCCTACGGGGGAGATAACCACAGCCACAGGCTGACCAGGGCAGGGCAGTATGCTAAGTGCTAAAGTAGAAGTGTGCAAGGAGGAGCACCCACATTGTCCTGGGCAGGGACCGGGGGTGGAGGGCTGGGCAGGTCTTTCTAGAGGAAGCAACACCTGAGCTGGATTGTGAGGGAGGAGAGTTAGTGAGATGAAGAAGGGTACAAAGGGATCACATGTGCAATGGCATGGGGCATCAAGCAGAGTAGCCTGTTGGGAAGTGACACATCATTTGAAGCACCCTGCGCTTACCTATTAAATTAAGATGCTTGGACAGTGTACGTCTGTGGTTTCAAGCAAAGAGTTCATGCAGAAGCCCCATATATTAAAAAGATGAGAGTGGTGCTTGAGTAGGACCCGGGCCCTGCTTGCTTAAGGGTCCCCTATTTTCACTCCCTCTACCCCCTGAGCAGAGTTTCAAAATTGCTGCCCAACCATCAGAGAGTTTGGGGCAGAGGAGTAACACAGTCATGTTTGTCTCTTGGAAAGATCCTCTGGCTGCAGCATGAGTGATTTTGAAGCCTGAGCTAGGGCAGGGGCAGTGGAGACGGAAATGAGAAGACAGGGTTAAGAGCTGGTGGGGTAGTAAAATCAACAGAAGGAAATTATTGATTAGATCTGGGGAAAGGGAAGAGTTCATGCTGCCTGGGTTTGAGGTGCTTAGTAGGCTATCCGTAGAAGTGAGAAATGGCAGAAGAAAAACAGGTTTGGCCAGAAACCAATACAAGAAACCCAAGGGACACCCAGAGGGAGGCATCCTCCAGGCAGTTGGCTATAAGAGCATGGAGCTTGAAGGAGAGCCAGGCTGCTGAATGAGGTGGCAGAGACATCAGAGTCTAAGTCCCTCTGAACAGGACTGTGTCAGAGATACTGTGTCAGAGATATTTGGGGGAGGCCAGAGAGGTTGTGTTAGATCTCAAATGCCAGGCTGAGGCAGAAGGAGTTTGTTCTGTTGGCAGTGGTGAGCCACGGAAGGTTTTGGAGCCAAGGAGAGGACTGTCTGTTCTAAGAAGATTGGGCTCCTGTCCCACAGCACAGGCTTCTTCTCCAGGGAACCTGCCTGAGTAGCCAGCTCTGTGCAGGCCCTACTGTGAAGCTTCAACCAGCAACACTCTGTGGGGTGTGTGTGTGTGTGCTGGTGCAATTCTGGGAAAGGAGGCAGGAAGGATGTACGAGCAAGAGACTAGGGTCAAGCAGGTCTGCCCTAAGCAAATAAGGCAGAAGAGAATAAATCAGTGAAGCAGGCTCCAGCTCCTCCCTACCACCTGGTCCCTGGGAATTCATTCATTCTCTTAACCTCACTTACCACCCTCCCTCTTTTGCTCTATTCCTACCGGCTTACCTACACCCTAGGAGCATGTGTGTGACTTGCACACATACATATACACAGTCACTTGCAAATACACACACACCACCCCCCACTGGGCATCAGGCTGCTAAGTGGGGTGTGAAATACAATTTCCATGCGGTGCTGGCGTCTGCTCATTAAACACTTCCCTTTGCAGCTCCCTAGCGCCTCTTACAGCCTGGCCTTTGACACCCCCAGTCCCCTCCCCCCTTTAAAGGGACCACCTTTGCACAGAAGGGGAAGCGGTCTCAATATTATGGCTGGCTCTGACTTACGCCTCACAGGCTCTGTGGCACTCTCAGTCCAGTGAAAGTGCAAAAGAGCCAGCTCCCTGGACAGACCAAGACAGATTCAGCCTGCCCTTCTGAAGCTCCAATCCACCAGGCCTCAGGCTGGCTGGGGAATGACAACCCGTTCTCCACTTCCCTCCAGCCCCCAACAACCCTGGTGACAGCTGCAGTTACAGGCAACAGGCAATGGTACTGGGTTCTTGACCTCCCTCACTGGTCCTCTGCTTGTGACTGGGGGAGGGGACAGGATGGTGGTCCCAGCATCGGCCGTCTGGAGGGAGCTAGAGAATGGAAAACTCTGGGCACCCAGCCCCACCCCAGCTCTCTGGGACATGGTGTGGCCAGGCCTCCACATCTGGCAACAGAAACTTGAGTCTCAAGCGTGTCATCTTCATAAGACAACAGCTCTGTCTCCAAAACACTTTCCCATATGTTTGCTTCCAGCCCTGAGAAGATGGGTGGGGCAGGATAATTAACCCCGATTTGCAGCTGGAGAAACGCAAGTCAAATCTGGGACTGGGAGCAAAGTTCTGGGAGCAGAGTTAGTAGCAAAGGAAAGGTAGGAACAGAGGAGACACTTCCTAGAGAAAGGCCAAGCCTGGAAGAGGTGAGCAGGAGAGAGGGGCCTGCTCCTGTTCACCCGCCACAAGCAAGCAGGGAAAGGCCCCTGCAGAACCTTGGCACCCAAATTCCTAGGATGATGGTAATGATGAGGACATTAGCTAACATGTATCGAATACTTCATATGTGCAATGTTCTGATGTAAGGTCTTCACATATATTATCTCATTTATTTCTCACAAAAAAACCTATGCTATTATGACTCCTGTTTTACAAACAGGAAACTGGTTGATGGGCCCTGTTCTTTCCAGGCCATGTTTATTTATGTAAGGTAGTTGAACCCATAGCCACTGCCTTCTCCCCATAGTGGAGCTCCTGGAACCCAACCCAGGGAGGGACTGGGTACCTCCACTGCGAAGCCAGTAAATTAAGGCAATGCTTTGACTGGCACTATTGCTCCAGGATGGTCAAGAAAGGAATGAGAAAGGAATGAGAGACAGAGATGGATGGAAGGAGGGAGAAAGGACCAATCATGGGATTCTGGGAAATGGGCTCCCAGAACTTGCTTCTGAGCCTCAGATGGGTGCTTGGGGGAGTCCTGCTCTGCTTACAGCCCTAACTCAACACCCTAGCAGGGTCCCAGAGCTCACATTTTGGGATGTTTCAGGTCAAGTGGCAGAAGGATGACATGGACCAAAACCTTAACTTCTTCTCTGTGTCATCTGACGGCAGGATTGTGTCTTGGACTCTCGTGAAGGTGCCTGTTTCCCAGAGAGGGTCATGCTGGGATGATTAGGGAGGCGGGAAGCTAAATAGCAAAGGGCACTCCCCAGCCTTGCTCGTCTAACCCAACCCACGTGCCCTCCCCCCACATCCCTCTGTCTGTGGCTACAGAGCGAGCTGGTTCACGTAGATGTCATCAAGCTGAAGGTGGAAGGCAGCACCACGGAAGTTCCTGAGGGGTTGCAGCTGCACACAGTGGGTAGGAGCCCCAGTCCCCTCACCTCCAGGCCTGGCCAGGACATTCAGGCCCAGTGAGGGTCAGTGACAATGGTCCTTTCCCTGACTGAGTGCTCCCTCCCCAACCTGTGCCAGAGCCAACAGGAGGTAATAGGAAGGCCTGGCCCTGTCTGCTGAGCCCTTGGCTGTTTGTAGACCCTCCCTGTTTATGCAGTTCCCATCCCTGTGTTTGCAGACCCTGTTCCTGTTTATGCAGATCAGGTGCTGTTATGCAGATCCAGCCCTGTTTATGCAGATCAGGCCCCTGTTTACCCAGATCCTATCCCTATTTACTCAATTCCTACCCTGTTTATGCAGACTATATCCCTGTTGGCACAGACCATGTCCCTGTTTGCAGACCCTGTCCCTGTTTACCCTGACCCTGACCCTGTTTAACTCAATCCCTGCCTTGTTTACCCAGGCCCCCATTCCTGTCTGCAGAACCCCTGGCCGTTTGCAGAATCCTAACTGCCTGGGACAAGCAGGCCAGAGGGCTGGTTTCTATTTGCCTGGCCTGGTCCCAGCCCTTACAGGGGCCCAAGTTCAGTCTGTCCTGCGCTGAGTCCTGCCCTGAGAGTGCCTGGGCTGAGCTCCTCTGCTGTGTAGGGGAGGCGCTGGGAGCCTCCCTCTTGGAATTGGGCTAAGCCTGCCCCTCCCTCTTCTCCCAAGGTTGTGGCACTGCCTTTGACTTCCACAAAGAGATTGACTACATGTTCCTAGTGGGCACAGAGGAGGGAAAAATCTACAAGGTGAGGCTGCCCTGTGCTAGCTCCGTAGAGGGCCACTTAGGCCTGAGCACCTGGGGAGCTTAGAGTTCTCAACAGATCCTATTTTGATGGATTTTAGTTCCCATCAGTTCTAGAAGGACTCTTGAGGGAAGAGAATGTATTTCTTGACCTGCTTGGGTGACAAGAGTAAGGCCTAAATGCAGGAAAGGGGATGGAAAATCTAGAGGGTGACTTTAGCCCAGCCCAGCATCTTTTCCTCCGGGCCCTCCCTCCCTTCCTAGGAGTTGAGGTAGAAGGGGGAATTCTAGTCGGAGGAGTTAGAACATTTTGGGAAAACTTCCTGGAGGAGATTTGTACTTGAGCTGAGCTTTGAAGGCCAGAATTATCTCTGAATACTGGGTACATCCCAGCCAGCAGGATGGAACCTCACGGTCA
Source organism: Piliocolobus tephrosceles (assembly GCF_002776525.5). Lineage (NCBI taxonomy): Eukaryota > Metazoa > Chordata > Mammalia > Primates > Cercopithecidae > Piliocolobus > Piliocolobus tephrosceles. Next base: position 45,879,968 of record NC_045447.1, on the reverse strand, counting down.
GTTTCTACAAGGTCTCGGTGGTAGTAGATGAACGTCCTTCTGAACCTCCATCCATCCAGAAATAGCTCTGCTGCAAGCTTTTCTTAGGCTCAGAGACTCAGAATGTTAATTACAGGCAGCCTCTTGGGAGCCCCTGAGGCCCAGCCAGAGCTGGTCTGAATGCAAAAGAAGTCCCCACCCCCCTTCACCCCTCCCACTGGCAGCCCGAGAGAGGCCAGAGTAACGAGAGACTACTCAGTCCCGCTGTCTCCTGGAGGGAGGGAGAAAGGGGCACGCTGGTCAGGGCAAAAAACTGAATAGGATATCTGGAGATCCAAGTCAGCTTCTGGCTCTGCACCTGCTCTTGCCTGGACAAGGTGGGATGTTATCACTGTTGCAAGGATGATGTCTGGGCTGCAGGTGGACCCGGGGCTCTGTCTGTCCACAGGCCTTGGCCTGGATGAATGCCAGACCACACCTCACCCAGGGCCTGAGACCTGCTCTGCCCTCTCTTAAGGAGAGAAGGCTTTTTCTGCGTGGTCTGGAATCCTCTGGGGTCAGGGCACTACAGCCCTTTCCTTCATCCTGCAGGAAGGCTCCCCTGCCCATCCTGAACCCCCAGACCCTCAAGCCCTTCCTTTCCCCCAGGGTGTGCTGAGGGTGGGAAGGGCAGCCAGGAGCTTGGCCCCAGTTCAGCTGGGATGCAATGTGATGTAAGGACAGGAGAGGAGTCTAAGGCTCTGGTCCTCCAGGCCCCCAAGGAAGTGGTGGCTGCTGACCTTTCTCCCACTTCTGACCCCTGTTCCCTCCCACACCAGTGCTCTAAATCCTACTCCAGCCAATTCCTCGACACCTATGATGCCCACAACATGGCAGTGGACGCTGTGTCCTGGAACCCATACCACACCAAGGTCTTCATGTCCTGCAGCTCCGACTGGACAGTGAAGATCTGGGACCACACCATCAAGTGAGGGGCCTGTTCCTGGCCCTGTCCTGGGCCCTCCCCTGGGCTATGGTACTGTGAGCCCTCTGTGCCATGGGCTTTCCACCCTTCACCTCTGCAGGACCCCGATGTTCATCTATGACCTGAACTCAGCCGTGGGTGATGTGGCCTGGGCGCCATACTCTTCTACTGTGTTCGCAGCAGTCACCACAGATGGGAAGGTGAGTGCCAGTGTCCTGACCTCACTGAGTCCCTACTGGAGATCAGGTGTGGTATCTCAGGGGCTTCCTGATGGACAACCCACCCCATGCCTAGGTCAGGAAGGAGAAGGTGGGACATAAGGACTGTGTATTCTCAAAGGGCAAGCCGTCCAGGGTACAGCTGAAAGAGGAATCATTCATCCCATGAGGCCTCAGGGAGGGAACGGGGCTGTTCACCTTGGAGGAGAAAGCACTCTGGGGGATGAGATTCCATCAAGCAGTTATTTCCTCTGCTCTATGGTGGGGAGCTACAGGGTAGCAGGGCCCGGCTCCATCTAAGGAAAAATGTATGAGCCAGAGTTGATCAGTGACTGAATAGTGTCTATAAGGTAGTGAAGTCTCCACCCCCGGAAGTGTGCAAGCTGATTCTGAGGGAACGTCAGTGGGGTGGAATGGGAGGGGGCTATTCAACACTGAGAATTGGTGACAGCTCAGAAACAAACATCTTGTGAGCATATTCTTGGATGCCAACCCGTTTTCCCTATGGGCTTTGATATAAACTGAGAAGCACTGGCTGCCCCAAGGAAAGAATGCAGCGACGAAGGCACCATCCTCAAGTCCATCAGTCATCTCTTCCTGGAACAGATGACTACTAAGGGCCAACGACGGTGCCCAGCTCCAGGCTGGACTTAGATACTTGCTCTTGTGGAGCTTATGTTCTAGTGAAGGGAAAGATACAAAGAGCAACAACAAAATTCCCAGTGTTAAGTGCTAGGCAGAGAATTATTAATAAAAGACTGTAATACGTAAACATAAATGTTCATGGCAGCATTACTCATAACAGTAAGAGTGGCAACAGCCCAGTGTCCATCAGCTGCTGAATGGATAAACAAAATATAGCCTCTCCTTGGGGATTATGTCAGCAAGGACAAGGAATGACGTGCTGATACATGCTACAACATAGAGGAACCCTGACAACATGCTTAGTGTAAAAAGCCAGTCACAAAAGATCACATACTGTATAATTCCATTTATATAATACATCCAAAACAAGCAAATGTGTAGAGATGGAAAGTCAATTTGTGTGGCCTAGGGTGGTGAAAATGTTCTAAAATCGGTTGTAGCGAAGGTTGCATAACTGTGAATATACTAACACCAAGAATTTTATACTTTACATGAGTGAATTTTAAAGTTATGTGAATTATATCTCAATAAAGTTGTTATATTAAAAGAAGAAAGATAGGTTCATAGAGACCAGGCAACGAAAAAGAAAGAGAAAAAAGAAAAGGACTGGGTGGTCTCTTGGATACAGCGGTCAGGAAAGGCTTCTTTGAAGAGGTGACACTCCTGCTGCAAGTTCACTAGCAAGAAGGAGGCAGCCATGTGGAGATAGGGCAGGGGAGCAGCCCATGGTGAGGGAGCAGCTGGGACAGACGCCCTGAGGTGGGAACCAGCTTGGGGTTTAAGGAACAGGAAGGCAGGTGTGGCTAGGGTATAGTAAGCAAGGGGCGAGAACATGAGGTGAGAGTGGGGAGGTGGGCTAGAATGAGGGATCTGGATTTTATTTATAGTGCCAAGGGAGATTGTGGGAGGATTTTAAGTGTTTTAAAGGTAAGCCTGCCGCTGTATGGAGGATGGATTGTAGCAAGGCAAGAGTGGAAGTGGGGAGACCAGTTAAGAGGCTGCCACAGTTGTCCAGGCGAGAGTTGGTAGCGGTTTGGTCTGAGGGTGTGGTGAAGGTAGCATCCAACATTGATTGAGCACTGGTATGTCAAGCACTGCCTTTGCACTTTACATATATTAACTGGTGTAAGCCCTGGCTCTGCCACTTACTAGCAAGTTAGCCTCTAACTCCTCTGTTACAAAATGAAGATAGTGACAGAACTACCTTGTAGAGTGGTTGTGAAGAGCATAATGAGATGATGCAACCGTGTGATGTGCTTGCCCAGAGTCCAGTACATAGTAAGTGTTCAACAAATGGTAGCTGCTGTTTTCTTTTCTTTATTCTTTCTTTTTTTGAGACAAGATCTCACTGTTGCCCAGGCTAGAGTACAGTGGCTCCATCTTGGCTCACTGTAACCTCTGCCTCCCAGGTTCAAGTGATTCTCCCATCTCAGCCTCCCTAGTAGCTGGAACTACAGGCATGGGCCACCATGCTCAGCTAATTTTTTGTATTTCTGATAGAGACAGGGTTTCACCATATTGGCCAGCCTGGTCTTGAACTCCTGACCTCAGATAATCCACCCACCTTGGCCTCCCAAAGTGCTGGGATTACAGGCATCAGTGAGCCACCACTCCCAGCCTGTAGCTACTATTATTGTTAATTCTCCATAGATTTAAACTTTCTCCTAAATCTTTTTATTCTCACTCTTTCAACCATAGGAAAAACATAGAGACACAGAATTCCCCCTCCCTCCACCCCAGCTCCAGTGTGCTGTAGCCATTGACCTTCTACAGTCTTCCCCCAGAAAGTCCAGGGACTGATTCCTCTGAGGTGGAAGACAGGCCTCTTACCCCTGAGTGTGTTGACACCGACCTCTTCACAGGCCCACGTGTTTGACTTGGCCATCAACAAGTATGAGGCCATCTGCAACCAGCCTGTGGCGGCCAAAAAGAAGAACAAGATCACCCACGTGCAGTTCAATCCCATCCACCCCATCATCATTGTGGGCGATGACCGTGGGCATATCATCTGCCTCAAGCTCTCACCCAATTTGCGCAAGATGCCAAAGGTACAGACTCTGGGACTTTGGGCTGCTGCAAGAGATAAAGTCTCCAGGAGGGTGGGGATGACAGAAGGGAGGAGCCGGGGTGACCCCCCAGTTTCTGGCTTGGGAGACTCAGGGTAAGGATGGTGTCATTGCCTGAATGAGACTCACAGTAGAAGCAGGAGGTTTGTGAGAAAATAGCAGCTTGACATGCTGCATTTGAGTTACCTATGGGGCCCCAGGTGGAGACATCCAGTGAGCAGGTGGATCTGAAGCCTGCGGAGGCAAATGTGGAGGTATCGTTGATTTCTTCCCAGTGGAAATGCTGTGGGTAGGACAGGTCACCCAGGCAGGGGGCTTGGGGCTGAGCCACTGCCTCATTGGCTGGGCTTTCACAGGGCTTCAACCCCAGTGGTCCCTGAGCTGGGAGCTGTGGGTCCACACAGAAAGGAAGGAAATGAGCTGTGAGGAGGGTAGCTAGGTCAGCAGCTATGCAGCCTTCCTTCTGAGCTCTGGTTCCTGTTTCTAGGGTCTCCAGTGATGAGGAGACCCTGCCCAGAGCCTAAGGACCCCAAATACAGGTCTGGAGCCCAAAGCGATGACCTTAAAGTCTAGATCTGAGTCCAGATCCAGGCTTATGAACCCGGGCTTTGCAGCCCAGGCCTTAGAATCCTGAGCCCAAGAACCCAGAGCCGGGGCCGGGCGCGGTGGCTCACGCCTGTAATCCCAGCACTTTGGGAGGCCGAGGCAGGCGGATCACGAGGTCAGGAGATCAAGACTATCCTGGTGAACACGTTGAAACCCCGTCTCTACTAAAATTACAAAAAATTGACCGGGCGTGGTGGCGGGCGCCTGTAGTCACAGCTACTGGAGAGGCTGAGGCAGGAGAACAGCGTGAACCTGGGAGGCGGAGCTTGCATTGAGCCGAGATCGCGCCACTGCACTCCAGCCTGGGCGACAGAGCAAGACTCAGTCTCAAAAAAGAAACAAACAAAAGAACCCAGAGCCCGGTCCTGCCCATTTGTGTGCTAAGAGTAGAGATGGTTCTTTGCTTTTTGCCAGGTTCTGGGCCAGGATCAGGACTGGGCCAGCTTGCCCTGATGACCATCCCTCCTGGCAATTTGAGGCATTTACTGAAGTTTGAGGCAGTGGCAGGGGCCTGTGTCTTTCGACTACTGACTTCCCTGCACTGTGCTCCTACCAAGAAAGGGACTGCTGCGCCATCCCTCTGGTGCTGGCTTGGTCTGTTCCCCACCATGGCCAGGGAGGCAAGGGCTGGGAGTGTGGCCGGCCCTGTAATTGTAGCCAGCTGAGGGAGGGGGCGGACTTGGCTATAAATACTTAGAAGGCTGCTAAGCGCCTGCAGCTGTGGCCCAGAGGCTGCGGTGGGCTTGAGGGGAGGGAGGGAGTCAGGCGTGGTCTGAATCTCTTTGCTGAGCCCAGCTAGTTGGCCTCAAGGAAGAGGAAGGAGGCAGCATAATTTGTGGAATAGATAAAATGTGTTCTTAATTTTCTGCGGAGAGAGACCCAGGTTGAAGCTGGCGGAGTTGGACAACCCTCCAGGAGGGATGATGGTCATTCTTAGGGGGAGGAGTACAACCATGACACCATGAGGGTGGTAGACACGGGTGGGAGCCTGCCCTGCCCACTCTGATCAGGGAGGTAAGGATCTCCCACAGTTTCAGCTCCCCTCAGAGAGGGGTCAGTCATGGCTGGGAGAGCTGGGTTCTGTGTATCTGGGGGCCTACGTCTCTGAGGACCTGAGCAGGGATGGGTGGGGGTTGGTGGGTACTTGAATGGATTAGAAGTTCCCGTGAAATTGCCATCTGACCCTATCAGTCAAGTGATTCATGCAAAACGAAATCCTCTGGGCATCCCTACTGCCCTTCCTCTGTGAGCTGCAGACTCCCTGCCCTTTCCAAAGGGCTTCCCCACAAAGGTCTGGACCTCCCTGCCCAGGGAGTTCCCATGATGGGTGTCAAGAGCCCAAAGTGTCCAAGGCCAAAGACTGTCTTCAGTTTCGATGGGAAACTGAGGCTCAGAAAGGCAAAGGCCTTGCCCAAAGTCATATAGGGAGTTAACGACAGAGCTGCAACTAAAACCAGGTCCCCTAACTCCCGGGGGATGGGGTGAAGCCAAGAAGAGGACCCAAGTTTTTTTTTTTTTTTTTTTTTGAGACGGAGTCTCGCTCTGTCGCCCAGGCTGGAGTGCAGTGGCCGGACCTCAGCTCACTGCAAGCTCCAACTCCTGGGTTTACGCCATTCTCCTGCCTCAGCCTCCCGAGTGGCTGGGACTACAGGTGCCTGCCACCTCGCCCAGCTAGTTTTTTGTATTTTTTTAGTAGAGACGGGGGTTTCACCGTGTTAGCCAGGATGGTCTCGATCTCCTGACCTTGTGATCCGCCCGTCTCGGCCTCCCAAAGTGCTGGGATTACAGGCTTGAGCCACCGCGCCCGGCCGAGAACCCAAGTTTAATTTAGGAAGGAGAGGGAAGAGAGAGAAAAAGAGCTTTTTGTCCTCTGCCTGGAGAGGGTAGAGGTGAGCTAGGTAGTGGCAAAAAGGCACTGAGCTGCAAGGGGATAGGGGAGAAAATTTGGGAGCAGGTACGGGGTCACACCAGGGGGAAATCTGAGCTCCACATGGTGTCAGCAGCCAAAAAGGAGCCAGGGAGGGGCCTATTGGCCCTGCACTCACCCCTGCCCCATCCCCTTTACAGCCCTGGCCAGACCAAGGCAAGGCTAGGGTAGATGTCAGTGAGCAGTGGGCACAGATGGCTGAGAGGATGGAGGCCCAGAAGCAGAGCGAAGGCAGGAAATGGGGAAATGGCAATGCCCAGCCTGCCCCAGCGTAGTCCTAACCCTCCAGCCTGGACAGTAGGGAGGGTGGGACTGGTGCTGGTCTGCCAAGGAGTTCTCGGGACCTGTGGGTGGCACTCCAGTGTCCAACAAATAATGGAAGGATTAGAGTGCTTTGCAGGCAGGGTGATGGGTCATAAACTCAGCATCTGGTCTAAAGGACAGCCTCAGCCAACAACACCTGGAGTCACATGGACTATTCCCTCTGCCCTTATGGGTCTCTTGACACTCTTCCCAACCCTGGGTATGTCTGACACAGCAGGTCTCGCCCCAAATGGCACCCACTGCCAACCTGACCTGAAGGCATCAGGTGAGAGGACTAGGTGAGGGCCCCTGAGGCTCTGTCCACAGCCCCTCCCTCCCCAAACACATACCCATTAGCTCGACAGGACTGGGCCAGGGACCTTCCCATGGTAAGGATGGTGCCGGCAGTCAGCCCCCCGCCTTCACAGAGCTGGATCTCCCTGGCCTGGAAGGCTGTTCCCCTGAGGTTCAGGGAATGGATGCCTTTTCCCACTCCCACAAGCATCGAGACCCCATGTCCAAGCCAGAGCTGGACTCCTTTTTGCAGGCTGTCAGCTGAGCCCCTGTGTCACCTAACCTGAGTCGGGGAATGATCATGTCAGGGAGAGGGGAGGCAGGGATCCAGAATTTATTGGGCAGGGGAGGGGTAGGGCAGAGATGGACAGGCCGGGCAGAGGAGGTGGCGCTGCGACCCCGAGACGGGGGACCCACCATTCCTCCCCCATGCATACTTTCCCTCTCCCCAGGAAAAGAAGGGGCAGGAGGTGCAGAAGGGTCCAGCTGTGGAGATTGCGAAACTGGACAAACTGCTGAACCTGGTGAGGGAAGTGAAAATCAAGACCTGAGGGCCCAGCCTCAGCCTCTGTCCCATCGCTTGAATCCAGTACTCCTAGGGCTTAACCCTGGTACCCAGTCCAGCCTTAGCACCCAGCATGTGACCCCACTCCTGATCAGGTCCCAGCATCTTCCCTTCTTATTCTGCTCCTTAAGGTCCCAGCACCTTACTCCAGGATTTGGTCTTCAACCACCATTACCCCTCTAACTTTGCACAAATAAACCTGTCTAGAAACCCACCCCACAGCTTTAATTTTGCTACCATGGGGCCCTCAGGAAGAGAAGAAAATCTCAGGGTAGAGCCATAGTTCCATTTATTATCCAGCAAACAGTGGGAGGACCAGGGGAGGGGCCCAGCCTGGACACCCTCCTATTATTGCCATGGGTTCCAGTTTGCTTCCCCAACCTACAGGGCCTAGAGGTGCTCAGCCTAGGGAAAGAGTGGACCCAGCCCCCGACCCTTGGCCCTTGGAATGGAGCATAGTCCAGATGGCCCTGGCTCTAGCACCAACTCATAAGCCTCCACCCCAGGCCCATCTCCTTAGGGCCACTGAGCTCCTACTGGAGCCAGGCTTGCTAGACTTTGGGCCACTGGGTCCAGCTCCAAGCAGGCAGACTCTTGAGTTCTGGACCCCAGGCTGGCTGAACTCTGGGATCCTAATTCCAGGCTCTAGGTGAGGTGGACTTAGGTCCTAGGCTCCAGGATAGGCCAGGGGCCTTCAGGGCTGCAGCAGGTAGCTGCCTTCATGGCTGGGCTTCTGGGGTGGTGGGGCCTTCTCAGGACAGGGGCCAGGGCTGGAGTTGGGACTGGATTCAGAGAGAGAGTCAACGTCAGCAGAGCGAGAATGGCAGGCCCAGCAGAGGATGACCCAGAGCAGCAGCAGCAAGAAGCCTACGAGACCGTTGCAGACGATGGCGATGAGGGCCCCCTGGGAGATGGCTGCCCCCATGACGGGCAGCACCCTCAGACCAGCACAGACAGTGGAGCTGCCTCGATGGCGAGGCCCATGCCGAGGCAGGACTCTGGTATGGCCGGCCTTCTGAGGAGGCTGTGCTGTCTGCACGTTCAGTGATTCCTGGGCAGTGGAGATGTCTACCTGCAGTCCTGAGCCTGTTGGGGGTACAGAGTAAAGGAGAGGGTGGTGAGGAGGGAGAGTGGGGTGAGGCCTAGGAGGAGAGAGGTAGGGAAGACAGCCTCCCTCCCACATTTCTGGCCTCCCTGGTGAAAGACTTTGGGTCCCAACAGGCTTAAATACCCCACAGAGCCAGCACCCCCATCCGCAGGCCTGGTTCTGGGCACCTGAATGAGTGTGTAGCCAGCGTGAGGAAGCTGAAGTAGGCAGCCGTCATCTCATTCTCCTTAGACCTGGTGGGCATGCTGCCCTGGCCCTACCCACCAAGCTTGCAGCCCTCAAAAGCCGTCTTTTGGTGGGTGGGATCCAGGCAGCCCCCCGCCCAAGAGGATGGGGGTTGTAAGCAGCTCTGGTGTGGCCTGGGCGCCTCCTCTCTTCCAGGACTCCAGCCAGCCCGACCAGGAGACCTCCAGAGGCGCCAGCTTGCACAGAGGGAACTTTGTGGAGGCCCTGGCAGGCATGTGCAGGCTCTGTGCGTCCAGGACTGTGTGCCTCTGTGTGGGGCTCTCTCTGGGTCAGGTGTGTGTGTCTGATGTCTCACTGTCCCTCCGTTGGATGTGTGCCTGTGCCTCTGCACACCCACCTCTGTGTGTGTGTGGCTGCCTCTCCGTGTGTCCCCATCTCTGAGTGTGTCTCCTCTGTCTCGTTTCTCTACCAGTGTGTCTCTGTGTATCTCTGCATCAGTCTCTGTGTCTCTCCGTCTCTCTCTTCCAGGCTGTATCCCCCTCTGTTCCCATGGACGTATCCCTCTCCCCTTCTCCGTGGGGTCTTTTTGGTGATTCCCGTGTCTCTGTCTTTGTGTTCGTCTCTCTCCGCGGCAGTGTGTCTCTGTCTCTTTATCTCCATCTTCGGGTCGCATGTTCTTGGCCCCCGTGCCCGTGGCGGGAGGCCCTTCTTACCTGAGTTGAGCCTGGTGCGCGCCCGCGGGAGGGTCCGGGGCAGCGGGATGCTCGGCGCCGACTAAGGCTCGGGAGCCTGCGGGCGGGGGGCGGCGGGAGGTGGGAGACCAGCAAAGGCGACGTCCGCTCCCCCGGCCCTCCCCCTCGGCCGCGCAGCCTCCGCCGGCCGCTCCCGCCGCGGCGCGACCGGGGCGGCCTCTGCCGCGGGCGGTCTGCGGCGAGCGGGCACCTCCTCCCCTTGGGGCCGCACCTCCTCCGCGGCCGCGGCTGCTCGCTCGCTCGGCAGCGCTCGGGCGGCGGCGGCGGGAGCTGCGCGGGGTTCGGCTGAGCTCGGCTGCGTTCGGCTGGGCTCGGCTGAGCTCGGCTACGTTCGGCTAGGCTCGGCCGGGCTCGGCCGCCAGCAAAAACAGCGAAGAGCCCCGCCTCCTTGAAGGCCGGCGGCCTGCGGCCCGGGGGCGGAGCCATCCCCGAGCCGCTGCCGCCACTCAATTGGCGGGCCGAGCCCCGGTTCCCGCACCATTGGTGGTGCGCTGGGGTGGAGACCAGCCCGCCTCTCGGGCTGGCGCCGGGCGGGAGGAGGGCCGAAGGAGTAGCTGGCCCTGGATCTTTCCCGGGAGAGGGGATGGGGTGGGGAGGGGGCGAGGCCTAACCTCTGGTAGAGATTTCTTGCACCTTCTACACCTGGAAGGGTTGTACACCCCACATCCGAGAAAGGCCAAGGCCTCTGCATTTCCACATCTGAGGAAACCATCTCTCTGTATCTGGGAGAGGTCTCTAAGCCCGTCATCGGAGGAAGGCCCCGCGTCCCCACACCTGGCAGGAGACTGAACCTCCTCACCTAGGGAACCGCCTATAGTGCAGTCTCGCACTTCCCTCTGCCACCTGGGTGTGGACTCTGCATTCCTACTTTAGAGGGCTCCACGTTCCCTGGCCCTAAGAAGTGTGAAAATCTCTGGCAACACAGGTTCTTTGGACACATTTACTGAGTTCCTACCCAGTGTTGGTCGCAGGCTTGCTGCCAGGCTGTTGGGGAGCCTGGGACAGAAATGGAGTGTCCTGAGCGATGGTTACGCCCTGGCTGGAATAGGTGCAGGCATGGTGGAAGTCCTGCCTCGCCATCCTAAAAGTTCCCCTAAGAAGAAGATAGCTTGGACAGGAGCAATGAGGTAGACCTTGTCCTCCCCGACCGTCACAGGCCAGTGATTGTCACCTATTCTGATCCAGGCCTTCTTCTCATCCCGCTCTACATGCTCTCCTTGGAGGATCACATCCCTGAAGCTATATCATGAAGTCTCCCAGTGCTCCCAAGTCTAGCCTTAACTTCTCTCTGGAATCCTAGACTCATTTAATTAAGTGCCTACGGTAATCGGGACGGTATTGATTCCTAGTTCACTTACTAACTTTGTGATCTTGAGCAAGTTAATCTCTGTTAGCCTCAGCTTCCTCATCTGTAAAATGGTTGTAATAATAGCTACCTCTCAGGGTTGTTGTTCATTAACTTATGCCTGATCGACCACATCTCAGCTAATGCCAGCTGATACAACCCCCAGGACCATGTGACTAAGAGGCCCCTTCCCCCAATCCAATGCCATGAAATTCACATAAGACCCCTATAAATCCAGAATGCTATCTTGAAAAGAAAGGAAGACTGAGTCATCCAAAGCTACCGAAGTACTTAGAGACTGTCTAAAATAAATTATTGGATCCTATAGAGTTTACCAGAGTGGATTACTTTTAGCTCCCCCCCACTGCCCATTACCCAGCAGGCTGAGGGCATTGTGAGAAAGATCAGACTAGTTACAGGAAACAGAGGAGACTTAAATCATTGCACATCTGAGTGTAATGTGAGCGAATTTTGTGACCCAGCTGCAGGAGTTCAGATTTTATCCTGAACACAGTGGGGAGCCACTGAAGAATTTTTGAGCAGAAGAGTAATGTGATCATATCCAGAAATTAGTAGGATGATTTGGGCTATGGTGTGGAATGGGGGCTTGAAAGCATTTGAGAGTGAAGGCAAGGATTAATGATGAGGGACTGAAATGATGGAGGGGAAAAGCTGTGGAGAGAAAAGCAGAGCATTGAGGATATTTGGGAGCTGCTGTTGGTGGGACTTAGAGTCCTAGAGGATAGGCGAGGTAAGCAGGAAGGAAAAGTCTGGGATAACTCCCAGGTTACTGACTAGGAATACTGTGATGCCATTTACTGAATACACAGGTTCAGGAGAGAGGTCCAGGCTAAAGATAATATTTTGTGAGTTATCAGCAAAAGAGTGGTAGTTAAATGAGAAATATAGATGAGTTCACCCAGGGAGAGTGAGAATTAGTTTAACCAAAAAGATAAATTTATAATCAGATACTGAAACCTAAGGGCAAGGATGACTCAGGAACAACTGAAACTGAGAGATCAAAAGTCACCCAGAAGAGTTCTCTTTCCACCTCTCAACTCTGTTACTTTCTGCCTGCCTCCATTTCCCTTCCCTGCCCCAAGTCCCTGTCCTCCCCATCCCCAGACTGACTTCCAATATTCTTCTAGTCCACATGGTAAAAAATGGGACTTCAGACAATTCTAAAATTTTAAAGTTTGTTGTGTAGGCATCCAAAGAGACTGGCTGCTGCTGCTTCCAGCTCCTCCTCGTCCCCTCCCTCCCTTCCTTCCTTCTTCTTTTTTTTTTTTTTTTTGTTTGCAAATTTTTCAGGAAATATTTCGATTCAACTTAGATGCTTACCTCTGGACTAATCAATGGTACTCAAGGGATGAAGATCAACAATCAAATTGATTAACATGATAACCCTATGGGTAGTGAGGAGGTGGAGGTGGTGGTTTCCAGGGGAAGGAGCATCATAAAGAAGCAAAATGGCAGGTGTCCATACAGTCCACCCTTTGTTTGCCCAACACATACACATTATTTCCTATTACATGATTCCAAAAAGGCCCTCATCTACATAATCCAATCATCCTATGATACAAATGCCAATAAATTCGCCTCTTTACAATGGAGAACAATTCAGTGACACACCCAGCTGCTGCTTCTGGAGATCATAGCATAGGTTCACTGTTCTTCAGATACAGGTTCTCTGGGTAATGTCCCTTCATGCTCTAGTGAGGTCTCCATGAGGTATGAAATGTGGCTTCTAATAATCCCACTACCTTTTAACTTCCTTTGAACTATCTTTAAACTACTCCCCCTATGAAAAAGTCCTGATATGTAGAGATAGAAGAAATAGAGAATAAAATGGGGTGAAAAGGAAGCACTGTACATTGGTCACTAATCCAGAACATCATTTTTTTGGCCATGAATAATAATGTAGATTTTTTTGGCCATGAATAATAATGAAATGATGGGACTAGCAAATCTCATGGCATCTGCTGACTTGCTCTTTTGGCTGTGGAGTTCCTCGGTCAGCCAATCTGGCTGCGTTAATTTTTGCCCACAAGGTAGAGATCCTTTATCCAGTGTTTTGAGAAGGCCATTATGGAGGATTTCTCTGTGCAGCACTGTACTGATTAGCACTACACCTTCTGGTGGTGTTTTACAGATTATCCTGGGATTGAACAATCACAGAGCTCTACACTTAGGAGGATTGGATAAGGGCTTTTCCCTCAACAGGTTATGCAATTCTTTTAAAACCATAATCAGCTGCCTATCAATTTCATTTGGAGATATTCCATATGCTAATAACATGTTGGATTGGTTCTAAGGTGCACTTTTTTCCCTCCAGTTTAAACAACTATGTAATCAGAATGTGTCTTACAATTAATAGCGTGTAATCATTTTTTAGCCTCTTCTTTTTTTTTTTTTTCTTTTATTTATTTATTTTTTTGAGACAGAGTCTCACTCTGTCACCCAGGCTGGAGTGCAGTGGCACAATCTCGGTTCATCACAACCTCTGCCTCCCGTGTTCAAGCGATTCTCCTGCCTCAGCCTCCCAAGTAGCTGGGACTACAGGCGTGTGCCACCATGCCTGGCTAATTTTTGTATTTTTTAGTAGAGGCAGGGTTTCACCATGCTAGCCAGGCTGGTTTGGAATTCCTGATCCACCTGCCTCAGCCTCCACAGTGCTAGTATTAAAAAGGCAAGACCCACTGCACTGGGCCCTCTTTTTTCTTAGTCATTTATACAATAACTTGCCTCTCATAATCAATGGAATATGAGATTATTAAATATAGTAATTTTATCAGTCAGGGTTCTTTTTCACAAATAATAGAATCCATTCCGGATAAAGCAGAAAAATGATTTGTTAGAAAAGATTATTTAGCTCAAAACTGTTAGGAGGGCTGGGGAAATGGACTTGAGGCTAAGATCCTAGGAACAGCACCCAAATCATACCACACACCTGATGGGGAAACCACAGCCATTGCCACTCCGAATACTAAGTACCAAAGTTCAATTTGACTGCCAATTTTACAAGCTCTATGACCCTTCTGTGATAGGAACTCAATATTGCAACTACTGGGAAACCACTGCTGTTGCCGCTGCCACCCCCAAAAGCTGGACACTTGTGTTACTACTGGCAACAGCAGAAATCGAAGCTCTGTGTCTAACCTGCTTCCTACCTATATCAATCAGGATTAGCTAGGTAACACAGCAGTTACAAACAACCTTCAAATCTTACTGACTTAAAACAAGAAAAAATGTATTTCTTCTTCATGCCATAGTTCCAGCATGGGGCAGGGTGGGAGGTTGGGTGGGGAAGTCTTGCTCATTGCAGCCACTCAAACATCCAGGCTTCTGGAGTCTCCACCATCTTGTGATGATACTGCCTTCTTGACCTTCTTGACATGAGCTTTCAGGGTTTGCCGTGGCAGGAGAAAAAAGTGAGAAGAAGCATACGCTGGCTTCTGCTCACATTGCATTGATCAAAACAAATCTCGTAGCCATACCTGACATCAAGGGACAGGGGAAGTACAGTCTTCCTGGTACTCAGAAGGAGAGGAAACCCAGAAATACTGGTGAACTTTAACTCATTTTTCTCACTTCCAAATGGAAGTCTCACGTGGGTGAAGTACCATCCCTGTAAACAAGGGTATGCTGTGAATTTCAGTTCTGACTTCTATACTGAGTAGGCTGGATTTTGAAATGGGAATTTTCTCATATTAAAAAAAAAAAAAAACTGTATGAAAGGTGAAGGACATCCATGAATACATTTCTACTACCATAATCAATACCAGAATTTTACAGAATCATGCTTCTAGAATCTCTAGGTTTACCAAGATGATTCAGGGCCTGAGCACACTTTTGGAGCAATTTCTCTTTTTTAGCTCCATGTCGGGGTCTTTTTCAGTCCCTCTGACTATGGCTTGTGGCTTCATAGGAAATCATAGCCTGGACTAGAAGGGCTGGGATCCTTTCTTCTTCCACCTGCCCTGGAATAGATGCCCTTGCTTTGCCCATTCCAGTCAATGCACTTTACAATGGGAGACACCATCACATTTGCCTGGCAACAGGGGGACAAGAAGGGCTTTCCAATGCCAAATCTTCCAGTGTAAGTCCTGATTGCTAGACTCTCACAGTTTCCTAATCAGGGTATTAACATTAGAGAGCAGCAAATAACCCAGCTCCTGAAATTCAGCAAGGCACATATTATCTTACTCCTAGTAATCTGAGGTCAAGGCTGAAACAAATTTCCTTATCCAAGTGAAATGCTTACTCTCTTGTCCCCTAACTGCTCACAGACCATCCATTTTGAATAACTCATTTTTGTTGTCTTGACTTTTTATTACCGTATTTTCTCTTCATTTTTGTTTGTTTGGTTGTTTTTGTTTTTGTTTTTGTTTTTGTTTTTGTTTTTGTTTTGAGACAGTCTCACTTTGTCACCCAGGCTGGAGTGCAGTGGGGCGATCTCGGCTCGCTGCAACCTCTGCCTCCCGGGTTCAAGTGATTCTCCTGCCTCAGCCCTCCCAAGTAGCTGGGATTACAGGTGCCCATCACCATGCCAGGCTAATTTTTAAATTTTTAGCAGAGACGGGGTTTCGACATACTGGCCAGGTTGGTCTGGAACTCCTGACCTCAAGTCATCCACCTGTCTTGGTCTCCCAAAGTGCTGGAATAGAAGGTGTGAGCCACTGCACCCAGCCTATTACCATATTTTCAAGTGCTTCAGCTTCAGTTGGCATATGAGCTAAGACACAAGAGACAACAGGTACTAGTTCAACTAACTGCTTTGCTACGACAGAAAAAGGACTTCCAGGTTCCCAGGCTGGTTTTAGGAGATTCCTACTGCCTCTCTACACATCTCAACTTAGTTCCTCACTTTGTTCTGTCGTTTAGAATACTTTGGTCCTGATACCTGATTTCTGTGTTGTTACAAGTCAAAGAAACCTAACTTGAACTAGTTTAGGCAAAGGGGGGATTTATTTTCAGAAAACTATAGTATTTCATAGAGTCCTAGTGCAAGAATGTGGCTGGAACTTGGGAACAACTGGATCTGGCAATCTGAATGTCATCAGGACTCTGTACTCTCATCTACGTGCCTTTCTGCTTGCTTCCTCTCTCTCCCTCTCTCTCTGTCCTTCCCTCTCTTCCTCTCGATCTCTCCCTCCTTCCCTCTCTTCCTTCCTCCTTCAACCTCCGTCTCTAGTCTATATAATAATAAACCCAGCTCCTAACAATTATCAAACTTTGCAGCTTATAACCCAGGTACCCAAGAAGATGTTGGCTCTTTTTCAGTTCCAGCTCCAGCTTATCCTTCTCAGTTTCAGTTCCATAATTCCTCAGGACTTGCTCTCATCAGCCCGGCTTTGGACAGATGCCATTCCCTGCACCAGTCATCTGTTGGGGAGGTCATAAGACTGTGGCTTCCATGATAACCACCAGAGTGGTTCCCACCAGAAGGGGATGCCTTCCAGCTATAACATAAAGGAGTCCACCATGCTAACTTTTATGGATGCAGGGGAAAAGATAAATCTGCAAAGTAGATAAGGAAGGATATGTCAGAGATGCAGAAGAAAAACTGGGGGAGACCAATAATTTTAGGGAAGCCAAGAAAGGACAGAGGTTCAAGAAGGAAGAAAGGGGTCACTACTCCAAAATTTCAAAGACAGGTGCGGTTATTGTAGAAAAGCAACCGTGGGACTTAAGAATAAGGAGGTTCTTGATTATCCTGACAAGGAGTAGTTCCAGTGGGCAGTAGGAAATGGAAATGGGGTATGTAGTGAAAGCCAGAGTTTAGTGGTTTCCAGAGTGAGTAAGAAGTAGATATAGGCTGGGAGCGGTGGCTCATGCCTGTAATCCCAGCACTTTGGAAGGCTGAGGTTGGAGGATCACTTGAGGCTAGGAGTTTGATACCAGCCTGGGTAACATAGCAAGAACCTGACTGCAAAAAAAAAAAAAAAAAAAATTAGCCAGGTGTGATGGTGCACACCTGTAATCCCAGCTACCCAGAAAGCTGATGAGGGAGGATTGCCTGAGCACCTGAGCCTAGGAGTTGGTGACTGCAGTGAGCCATGATCATGCCACTGAACTCCAGCCTGGGTGACAAAGTGAGACTCTGTCTAAAAAAAAAAAAGAAAAAGAAAAAAAAGAAAGAAAGTAAATACAACATAGACGATTCTTTCAAGAGGATTGACTGTGAAAATTAGGAGGAAGGAGAATAGATCAGAAGACATGGAGTCAGAGGAAGTTTTTTTTATTTTAAATAGTTT
This sequence comes from Piliocolobus tephrosceles, assembly GCF_002776525.5. Classification (NCBI taxonomy): domain Eukaryota; kingdom Metazoa; phylum Chordata; class Mammalia; order Primates; family Cercopithecidae; genus Piliocolobus; species Piliocolobus tephrosceles. The sequence goes on along the minus strand of NC_045447.1, from coordinate 45,862,753 downwards.
CTTACATGTTTCTGACATGGAATGTTTAAATACTGGTGGGATGGAATCATGAGAAAAGATGTAATTGATAGATAGCTATTTTTGTTAGTACTGCCCATCTCCCCTGGGCTGGAAGGGCCAGGAACAGGAGATAAGGCCCTGGCTAAAGGTGTGAATCATTTCAACTTTTTTCCCAAGCCACAATGGAAAGTAGGGCAAAGAGAAGAGGTGCCTGTCCTCAGCACTGGATAAGCCAGGTTGGGGCCGGGGGCACACCCAGGGGCCTGGGATTGTGGGGAGAACAAATGATCCCAAGGCTTGAGCCAGTCCTCAGCGGTGGGGGAAGGGTGTTCACAGAGCAGTTACATCCAGTGACAGGCAAACTTGCCACAGGCGCCGACTTCCCCATCTCAAAACCCTGCCTGTCGCTTCTCTGCCCACCTACTCACTCCGCAGTGTCACTGCCTAGCTGCCACCTGTTGTCTCAGCTCCACTTCCCCACCTCACATCACTCCCCAGCTGCTGCCCCTGCGGTCTGCTCTCACCATCGCTGAAGCTGGTCCACCAAGGCCACTTTCACCTCCTTGTCACTTCCAGTGAATACCTTTTAGTCCTGATATGTGTTGACTACTTGGCAGCCTTGAAGCTGTTGGCCCTGTTTTGAAACTCTGTCTTCCCGTGTCCTCCATGAAGCTGCTCTCTCTGGGAACATTTATTCCTTCTCCTAAAACAACAACTCATTATTAAGCACCTAATCTCTGTCGGGGCTTTACTAAATTCATTATAGATAATCCTCACCTGGATGCAAGATGGGTCCATGAGACAGATGAGAAAACCGAGGCTCAAGGTGGTCAAGGGGTTTTTCTGAGGCCCCACGGCAGCAGGTGATAGAGCCGGGATTAGAACTGAAATTTGCTTCGCTGACCTCAACTCCAGCTTGTTGTCTCCCTCACCTCTCGGGCCACTCCTCATCTTCTTTGGTGGGCTGCGCTCTCAGCCCCCACCCTCTTCTCCTCACAACTCAAGTGAGCACCTCTGTGTCTGTGGCTTCTGTGACCATTTTTCTTTTCTTTTCTTTTTTTTTTTTTTGAGATGGAGTCTTGCTCTCTTGCCCAGGCTGGAGTGCAGTGGCACGATCTGGGCTCAACCTCCACCTTGGCAGCAACCTCTGCCTCCCAGGTTCAAGCAGTTCTCATGCCTCAGCCTCCCTAGTAGCTGGGATTACAGGCGTGCGCTACCACGCCTGGCTAATTTTTGTATTTTTAGTAGAGTCAGCGTTTTACCATGTTGGCCAGGCTGGTCTCAAGCTTCTGACCTCAAGTTATCAGCCTGCCGTGGCCGCCCAAAGTGCTGGGACTACAGGCGTGAGCCACTGCGCCCAGCCAGTGCCCATTTTTGTGCTGATGATGCTTTAATACCCACACCTCACTCCCAAGTCCTAGTCTGGTATGCATTGTTGTTGTGGCTGCTGCTATTGTCATTAAGAACTAAGATTTATGGAGTGTTTATAACATGGCAGGTACCATACCAGTTTCTTTATATACATTAAATCCTTACAACAGCTGGGCATGGTGGCTCACGCCTGTAATCCCAGCACTGTGGGAGGCCAAGGCAAGCAGATCACTTGAGCCCAGGAGTTTGAGATCAGCCTGGGCAACATGGCAAAATCCCGTCTCTACAAAAAATACAAAAATTAGCCAGGCATGGTGGCATACACTTGTAGTCCCAGATACTCGGGAGGCTGAGGTGGGAGGATCCCTTGAGTCCAGGAGGCGGAGGTTGCAGTGAGCCGAGATTGCACTGCACTCCAGCCTGGCTAAGAGCGAGACCCTGTCCGAAAAATGAAATAAACTAAAAAAGAAAAATCCTTACAACAACCCTATGAGGTAGTTACTATTATCTGGTTTTCCACTTAAGGAAACTGAGCGTTAAAGAGATTAATCAGGCTGGGCGCTGTGGCTTACGCCTGTAATACTAGCACTTCGGGAGGCCGAGGTGGGTGGATTGCCTGAGCTCAGGAGTTTGAGACCATCCTGGGCAACATGAAGAAACGTCGTCTCTACTAAAAATACAAAAAATTAGCCGGGGGTGGTGGCGCATGCCTGTAATCCCAGCTACTTGGGAGGCTGAGGCACGAGAATTGCTTCAAACCGGGAAGTGGAGGTTGCAGTGAGCCAAGATTGCACCACTGCACTTCAGCCTGGGTGACAGAGCGAGAGACTGTCTGGAAAAAAAAAAAATAGAGAGAGATTAATCAACTTGTCCCAAGGTCAACAGGAGCCTAGGTTTGTCTGACCCCAGCCCCAGCATCATTCTCTTAACTGCTATGCTGGCTCAGTGTCCTCTCCCAGGAGGTCTCACACTTGACATGTCTGCATCTGAACTCATCTGTCCATTGCTTCGTATACAACTATAGGCAAGTGAGTGAATGTCTGAGCCACAGTTGTTTCAACTTGCTCAAAGCCTGTCCTCCTCCCATGCTGTTTCAATAAATAGTCCTGCTGCCTCCCAGTCAACAGGAGCTGCACGAGACTCTTCCTTTTCCCTTCCCTCCCCACCACTCACTCATCAAGACATGGTGACTGTGTGCTCTAAGAACCCCATTCTCACCGCCCAGGGCCTAGTCCTCTCCTGCCTGGACATAGCAAGATCCTACTCTCAGGCCTTTCCCATCATTCATTCAAAGAACCTTCCTTAGGCCTGCTCATTTTTTCAGCCACCATGGGTCCCACATTCTCTTCCTTCCTAGCCCTACTCTGCACAGCCCCCAGACCAGTCTTTCCAACACACAAAGCTCACCAGGTCTCCCCAGCATCCTGAACCCCTGACTCTGAGCAAAAGCTCCTGAACCTCAGCCTGGCTTTCAAACCACAGACTGTGTGGTCCCACCTCCTCTGCAGCCCCAGCACCCACCCAACCCTCTCCTGAGCACAGGAGCATCTGCACCATTGCTGGTCTTCCCGCCCATCCTTTCTCCTGCTCTACCCTGCATGGGTAGGGGATGTCCTCTGTCTCTCCACAGTCTCAGCCCCACTCCCCATATATGTTTTTCTAGTGACACTAAGCCCAGTGGTAGGCATGCTAAGGTGTGCAAAATCAGTAATGTCTATTTTATAAAAGCTAAATATATGGTTGTGCAGTAATGTGAATGTATTTAATGCCATAGAACTGTACACATAATAATGGTTAAAATGGTGGCTGGACATAGTGGCTCACGCCTGTAATCCCAGCACTTTGGGAGGCTGAGGCAAGAGGATTGCTTGAGCCCAGGAGTTTGAGACCAGCCTAGGCAACACAGGGAGACCCCCCATCTCTATAGAAAATTTAAAAATTAGCCGGATATGGTGGTGTATACCTGCTGGGGACCAGCCTCAACACCACATGTAGGGTACCCAAAGTCTGGTGGCGACAAAGGATTGAGAAGAGACAAATTAAGATTTGAAAGGTGGGGAGCCCCAGGGGCCAGCTGCAGAATGGAGGCTGCAAAAGGCTCAGAGTTCTGGTCAACACACTATTGAGTACAATCACTTAGATCTGAGAAGCAGATGTTCAGGGCGAAACAGTGAAAAGGAGGCAATGCGTCATAGGCGTAATCTATAGCAATAGTGGTTTAAATGAATCTCCTTTGTGCTCAGTGTATCTTTAACTTATCAGAGAGTAGCTAGTGGGAGCGACTTAACTAGGAGCCTGCATGTCTGTCCACTTTCCAGTGTTTCAAAGGAGTGCCTTTCTCTTGAGCAGTGTTTACAGAGAAGAGAGCGGGTCTCGCTCTGAGCATGGGAACATGATGGCAATTAGGAGGGTTTCCTCCTCAGAGGCCTTTTGTGGCTTTCCACAACTTGTTGTCCCATATTTTTATGGCCAGTTTATGCAGACACCCCATAAGTCTTTCTCCCAATACATGCCTGTAGTCCCAACTACTCAGGAGGCTGAGGTGGGAGGACTGCTTGAGCCCAGGAGGTTGAGGCTGTGGTGAGCCATGATTGCACCACTGCACTCTATCCTGAGCAACAGAGCGAGACCCTGTCTCAAAAAAAAAAAAAAAAAAAAAAGGTTAAAATGGTAAAACAAAACTAAATATAAATGCCTCCCCCAGGGTTCTAGTCCCTGGAGCGAGTAGATAGGTCATGACTGGGCCCTCTCCTCACCCCATCCTCCCCAGCTTACAGAGTATTTTACGCTGTGATCCCCATGGGCTCTGTCTGTTGGGAGGTCAATGTCCAGGAGCCTTCCTTCCTAAGCTCCCACTCTGCTTCCACTCCTGGGGTACCATTAGGAAGTATTAGTGGGCCCCCCTGCCCATGCAACCACGGACTCAGTCTTTTTGTGTGTGTGTCGGGGGGTCTGGATTGCTTCACCTCCTCTCCCTTTGCCTTAGTATAGTCCGCTCAGGAAGTTTAGGTTTCCAGAAGGTCAGGGTCAGGAAGATAGCTGTGGTTGACTTCAGCTTTGGGCCTGAGATCCTCCCTACAAGAGACAAGGATTAAAAAAAAAAGCCTGACCCGACCTTCTGCACGAGACAAGAAAGGGAAGATTGTGATTGGAGCCAAACTCAGTTAACATCCTGGTCAGTCATTCTGGCACACCAGGTCCTGCAGCAGGCAGTCCAACCCCTTGAGGGCCGAAATCAAAAGTATCCTTCCCTGCACATGCAGACACACACTGACAAACAAGCATACATACAACCCACAAAGCAGACACATACATACAAGCAAAGATGTATGTACAGACAAGCCTACCCACAGACACAGGCATGCACAGAAACACACATGATTATACCACTACACACATACCCATGGCCGGGAAAACACATGAAGAGAATCACAGGCCTCCATCACACACACACACACACACACACACACACACACACACACACAAAGATAAGCCTACCTACAGAGTCACTAATAGGTGTCAGCAAATGTGTTCTAGAGATTGGAACAATGTGTGTATGTGGAGGAGGACAGACTGGTGGGAGAGAAAGCCAGATAAACATAGGGAAGGGAGAGATCCTGACGCCAAGAAAGGAGGGTCATGGACAATTATCAGGTGCCAACCTCTCGCCCAGCCCTCATTGATTCATCTGTGCATTAACAGTTACTAAGCTGAGTCCTCTGTTGGGCCTCAGCCCTATCCTCACATATGCACAGCCCGGGAGGAAGAGAGACCTGTCCGTGAGGAACTATCACACAGAGTGGCACGTGCTAAGGTAGGGGATGCACATCCCCCCTCTGGGCAGCAGTGGAGGGCAGATGTCAGGGAAATGTGAGTAAAATGTTGAACAACTTGGCTGGACGAAGGGGATGGACGGGGAGGTCACCTTGGGCCAAGGAAACAGGTGTAAACACTAGTTTCCTTTTGCTGCTGTAACAAATTACCATAAATGTAATGGCTTCAATACAAAAATTAGCCGGGCACCTGTCATCTCAGCTACTTGGGAGGCTGAGTCAGGAGAATCGCTTGAACCTGGGAGGCGGAGGTTGCAATGAGCTGAGATCGTGCCACTGCACTCCAGCCTGGGTGACAGAGAGAGACTCTGTCTCAAAAACAAAAACAAAAACACGAAAAACTACACAGATTTATTCTCTTACAATTGCTCAGAGGTCTGAAATCAGTTTTAGTGGGCTAAACTCAATGTGTTGGCAGGACTGGTTCCTTCTGTAGGCTCCAAGAGGAAAATGTATTTCCTTGCCTTTTCGGTATCTAATGGCTGCCTGCATTCCTTGGCTTGTGGACCAGTACTCCACCCTCAAAAGTGCAGCACTCCAGTGTCTGCTTCCATCATTCCACTACTGTCTCCCCTGACTCCTCCTGCCTCCCTCTCTCCTGTCGGAATCATTGTGGTTGTATCACCCCACCCCAGATGATGCAGGATAATCTTTTCATCTCAAGATCCTTGACCACATCTGCAAAGTCTCTTTTGCCATATAAGGTAATATTCACAGGTTCTGGGAATTAGGATGTGGACATCTTGGGACCATTATTCAGCCTACCATTAGGGGAGTGGCATATTATCTCACAGTCTTTAAAATGTCCTCCAATTTTGTTATTACCAGGCTGAAGATAAGGAATTGGAGGCTCATAGAAGTTAAGTGATTTACCTTAGACAGGCAGACAGATAGATAAATGATAAGTGTTTTCTAAAACAGACAAAATACAAAGAAAAATGCAACAAAGCACTCAAAACCTCACCACCCAGAAATGATCAGTATTACATTTTGTAACCATATACCTAATATAGAGAAAGAAGCATTGAGAGAGAGAGGCTAGAGAGACAGCCAGTCAGGTAGAAAAAAAATCTAAGAATGGGACTGTTCTCATAGTCCTAATGGGAAATACTATAGAAACTCTTTTTTTAACCAAAAGTAGCAAATGTACATTTACTTGAGTTTAATAGAGAAAAAAAGAAACTGAAGTGAAAATGAAAGAATAGCTGAGATATTTCTTCACCTTAAAAGAACAGTCATTCCTGAAAGACCTCTCTCAAGAACCATTTCAATTAAGAGATTGGGCCAGGCGCAGTGGCTCACACCTGTAATCCCAACACTTTGGGAGACCTAGGCGGCAGGATCACTTGAGCCCAGGAGTTCGAGACCAGTCTGGGCAACATGGAGAGATCTTGTCTTTACAAAAACTTAAAAATTAGCCAGGCATGGTGGCACATGCCTGTGGTGGTCCCAGCTACTTGAAGGCTGAGGTGGGAGGATTGCTTGATACCAGGGAGCTGTGATAGTACCATGTCACTCCAGCCAGAACAACAGAGCAAGATCCTGCCTCAAAAAAAAAAAAAAAAAAAAAAAGAGATTGGATTAGGATTTTACCATTATATTCTAGCTTTATCTATTTATTGACTTAGCTATGAACAAAGATGTGATTAGTACTTTTGCTTTCCTTGCTACCTCACCTCTTCATTCCAGACTGTGCATATAACTTTCAACTCCCGACATTACTAATAGCCCACTGTTGACCAGAAGCCTTATTGATAACATAAACAATTGATTTGCACATATTTTGTATGTGTATTATATACTGTATTCTTATAATAAAGCTAGAGAAAAAAATGTTATTAAGAAAATAATAAGGAAGAAATAATATATTAATATTTACTATTCATTAAGTGCAAGGGGATCATCATAAAGGTCTTCATCCTCATCTTCATGTTGAGGAGGCTGAAGAGGAGGAGGAAGAGGAGGGGTTGGTTTTGCTGCCTCAGGGGTGGCAGAGGCAGAAGAGGGAGAGAGAGGCAGGAGAGGCAGGCACTCTTGGTGTAACTTTTATTGATTTTATTTAATCTGTGAACAAGTGGACCTGCACAGTTCAAACTCGTGTTGTTCAAAGGTCAACTGTATTTACATTGTTTTGTAACTAAAATTCCCACAGTGTAATCTTAGCCTAAATTGAATTAAGGTTAATTCCCAAATGGAATTAATGTCACCACCAGTTCTTTACCATGAATCTCCCTTCCTCAGCTCCTGAACTTGACTAATCTCTTGGCTGACTGGATCTTGTCATTGTGTAGTCTTTTCTGGAAAGGCTCATGAGTACACCATCCCCCAAATTCATGATTGAGATCAACCACTCTGTTGGTTATGATTTAGGGTGACACTTTTTAACCCTCAGAACTCTGTAGATACTGTCTTCACTTGTCAAATGCTACCTTGGAGAAGTCTGAGACCAGACTGAATATTCCCCCTCGTAAATAAATGACTTGCTTCTTCTGTCTAGGTGCCTTAAGTATTCTTACTTTAGCCCCAAAGTTTGGTAACTAAATCAATGTGTCTTTTTTCTTTTTTAGAGGGAAGGGTCTCACTATGTTGCCCAGGCTGGCCTCAAACTCCTGGGCTCAACTGATCCTCCTGCCTAAGTCTCCCAAAGTGGTGGCATTACAGGTGTGAGCCACCTCACCCAGCCAAATCAATGTGTCTTAATGTCAATTATTCTGTGTCAACTTTTCTGGTATACAGTACGCCCCTTTCAATCTGAATATTCAGTTCTTTCATTTCAGGGGATTCTGTGATGGTGTTACTCTGTCTCATTAACTCAGAGGTCCCCACCTTGCTTTGTCCATACCTCTCCCCTTGGACTGCCCCCTCTGGCATCTCCAGCCCCCAGCACTTTCAAGTTCCTGGGATGAGACAAGGGCCCATAGAATTAGGCCTCAGCACACAGTGGGTTTCAGTCCAAGGAAGAGAGGGAATGAGCAGGAAGCATTTCATGGAGACAGAGTCAGAGGGAACTCAGATGCTTCTCAGGAGGGCATCTGGGCACAAGCACAGCATGAACCAAGGCATGGATGTAGGAGAGGATGGGAACAATTACTGGGGAACAGGAGGAGTCCAGCTGGAGGAGCGCCAGCTGGAGAAGCAGGGGAGAGGCTGGAGCGGTGGGGCGGGCAGGGTCCAGGCAGGGGCTGCCTTTGTTGTAACCAAAGCACCTAGCTCTTGGGTCTGGAATCTCAGGGATACTAATGGTGGGTGGGGCAGGTGCAGTAGGGAAGCCTGGTTCCCGTTTCTCCTCCCCATCCTCAGCCCCTCCCAGAGACCTTCCTCTGAGTGCTCCTCTCCCAGTGCCCCCTTGTCCTGGTAATGCCCAAGGTGTTCCTGCTGTCGTCCTGACAGCTGCAGGTAAAGCCTCAGCCATGGCCACACCAGGCACATGCCATCACACACGAATGTAGCACAGATGCATCCCTGGTCACCTAGCCACACTAAAACAAACATGGTACACAGCTGCATACCATCACTGCCATGTGCACGTGACGGTGCAGTGACACATGCTGTTGTGGGCATACTTTGCACACAGCCCCACAATCTGGCTCCTTCTCTGGGTTGGTTGCTTCTGAATTTCCTGAGAACCTGTCCTGCCCCCTGGTGGCCATTCCCCAAGCCACTGCCCCTCTGGAAGGACCCCTTCTATCTGCTTGCCTTCTGGTCTAGAGCAGGCTCTTCCCTCAAACTGCAACTATGAGACCAGGCCCCTCAGACATCCTCCACACCAGTCTCCCTCATCAGACATCCTCCAGACCAACCTCCCCTGTCAGACATCCTGCAGACCTGCCTCCCGCCTCAAACATCCTCCAGACCACCCTCCCACCTCAGACGTCCTTCAGACCAGCCTCCCCCGTCAGACTGGTGCTGTCAGGCAAGGCCTTCTCAAACAGGGTGATTGACGTCCCAGTTTGCCTGGGACTGAGGGGTTTCCTGAGACTTGAGATATTCGGTGCTAAAACTGGGAAAGTTCAGGCAGACTAGAACTAGTTGGCAGTTCTAGTCTTCGGATCCGTGTGCCTTCAGCTCAGCTCAGTCTCCCTTCAGACTGGACCCATCAGACCAGGCCCTTTCAGACACCCCTGGGTCAGCTTACCCCTCAGGCTGGGCCTTTCAAATGAAAGCTCTTCTGATGCGTTCCCAGACGAGCCCTGGCTCAGGCTCACCCTGTCGCATGCGCCCTCTCAGACCCACTCACCCTCAGATTGGCTTCCCCATCCGAATGGCACTGTCAGGTCCCTTCCAGCCTCTCCCCAAACTGGCCCCATCCGACGCCCTTCCTCAGACCTCCTTCCTCTCCCCCTCCTCTGAGAAGAGGCAAGGTGGAGAGAATACATCCCAATCACTCCTGCCCCGAGGACCTTAGCCCTCCCTCTCCAGGCAGGCATCGCCTTCCCAGGGTCCGGCCGCTCTGGGCTGTGGGCCTCAGGACCTGAAGATAGGCAGGTGCAGGATGCAGGACTGGGACTGGAGCCAGGGATTCTGTTCTCTCCACGTGAGAATGAATTTTCTCAGAGTTCCCTCCTATACAGGCCGTGAGCTCACAGGCTCCAGGGAGTTCTCAGGGCCGGACGCTGCCCAGGAAGGATTCCTGCCTGATGTCGCCCTCTCTCCTGGCTGGCTGCTGGGAACGCACACCAGACGTGGGATGTCTGTGCTGAGAGCTGCCAGCCTAGGAGCAGGAATGAAGGGTAGGCGGGTGGCCGAGAGGGGGCAGCAGAAGCCAGGACAGTCCCTGGTGCAGGCCAGAGAGGAGCGGCGGCCACAGGCTGGGGTCTGGATAGGGGTGGGAACACAGAGGGAGGCAAAAAAGAGAAGGACTGACAGAGTCAGGGAAGAGGGAGACAGAGGTGGAGACATGGATAGAGATACATACAGAGAGACACAGAGATGGGGATGGAGACACATGAGACAGAGGGAGAGGGAGAAGGCAGAAAAAGGGAAGACAGACAAGGAAGAAGAGATGCGAAGACAAGCATGGGGAGGGATGGATATAGAGACAAGGAGGGAAGAAGAGACAGGAGAAGAGACACAAGATGGAGACATACAGAGAGACAGGGATGGAACAGAAACATACAGAAAGAAATGCAGACAGGAAACAGGACAAAGACAGATTCAGAGATAGGAATGGGACAGAAGGCGACAAATATAGGCTGGGTGCAGTGGCTCATGCCTGTAATCCCAGCACTTTGGGAGGCCAAGGTGGGCGGATCACCTGAGGTCAGGAGTTTGACACCAGTCTGGCCAACATGGCAAAACCCCATCTCTACTAAAAATACAAAAATTAGCCAGGCATGGTGGTGGGCACCTGTAATCCCAGCTACCCGGGAGGTTGAAGCAGGAGAATCGCTTGAACCCGGGAAGTGGAGGTTGCAGTGAGCCTAGATCGCACCGTTGCACTCCAGCCTTGGTGACAGTGAGACTCCGTCTCAAAAAAAAAAAAAGAAGAGACAAACAGAAATGAAAATAATGAAAATGGGTTCAGCAAGAAGAGAGGGGCGGGGGTGCACAGAGGCAGGTCTGGAGTAGAGCCACACTGGAAGAGAGATCAAGTGGGCAGGGACTGATAGGCTAGGACACAGAGCGGGGCCCAGCCACAGTGTATCATAGGGCACAAAGAGAAGTAGGGGGCTGGAAGGCTGGGACCCTGTGCAATGCACCTGGGGTCTGGGATCCCAGCCTTCCCTTCCCCCCATGCCTCAGGGTTGTTTTAATTCTCCAGATTCTGTTTTAGCTCCAAGAACTGATGTCTGCAATTATGCCTGGCTCCCCAGAACCACTGTGGGAACTAGATGTGGAGGGACAGTACTAGAGAGAGGTGACAGTCAGCAACTGAGACCCTCCAAGGCAAACAGCCTCTGTGAGGCCAAGGGCCCAGGACCCACAAGGAGGGTGACCACCCGCAGGCCCAGGGCAGTTGTCTAGTCAGAGGCAATGATGCTGCCCCTCCAGCCACCCTGGGCTTGAGGCAGAGCAGGGTCTCTCTCTTAGAGCTGGGGGAAGAGAGATAGAGGCCCCAGTCCTCCCCTCCATTGGCCTCTGAGGCTCTGGCAGGCCCCCTCCCCTCCTTCTGCCCCCTCCTCCCGAGGCCCCACGTAATTACTTTCCCATGTTGCTAATGGAGGCCAGATTGCTGATGCCCAAGCTCTGGGTGGGCGGTGGGTAGGTCAGGGCTGACCAGGGCTCCCAAGGCAGAAAGGCAGCTCAGGCCAGAGACTCCTCACTTCATCCCACCCACCCCAAAGATGAAGGGTGGAAGTTCTGACACATCCCAGGAATGTTCTGGGGGAGACTGTTGGTGACCCCCTGTTACCTCTACTCATGCTGGAGCCTAGGTTCAGGCTGAGCCACACCTCACAGGGACCAGACCCCCAGGCAGAACTCGGAATTCAGGGTACAGAGCAGGTCCACAGCCACCTCTCAGGATGTCCATCCTGGGAGCCTCTTCCTGTGAATGAAGAGCCTTGCATTTCCATAGCTGGGCGTGTTCAGCTTGAAAAGCCACAGGCTTCACCTTGATGCCAGGCCTTTGCTTTCACGGGACTCTCACCTAGAACAACCCTCTCTCTTCTAACCTGGAGAAGAGACGGCCACTTGACTCTGGAGCCCCTCACCAGGCCTCACCTCTGGGACTGTGTCTTGTCCAGGCCGGACTCATCAGTGCTTGAGGCACTGTCAATACCCTTCCCAGCGCACGTTCCCAGGGGGGCCTGGTGATCCCAGGAAGGGGTATCCATGGCCGGAGCCTAGACTGAGGGGAAGGGTTTGAACTGGGAGAAAGTGTGTGATGGCATCAGGGTGGCTGGTGGCTCTGTGCACACATCTGTGCACAGGTGGGTGTGGGTGTGGACCTGACTTTGACTCCACCCCCCTCTTCTTACTCCAGGCACCCACAGCAAGGCCAAAACCTGGCTCCCCAGGTCAGAGCTCCGGCCTCTCCTTTCACCCCTGCCCCCAGGTCACAGGGCCTGCCTACTTGGCCCCAGCCCTGGACATTCCCAGCTGAGAATGCCTGCTTACGCTCAGTAAGGCGGCTTCTCTAAGTGGGGTCTGGACCTAAGCAGGCCTGGGACAGCCAAGTGTCCTCCTCTGAGGAGAAGTCAGAAGGACCCCGGAGCCCCAGTTTGGGGACTGAAAGGGTGTGGGCAGGATGTGAGGCTGGACCAAAGACTGACCATCCTATAAAGCCAAAGCCCCCCCCCTCTCCAGCTCCACAGTCCTGACTATAACCCAGCCCTGGGAGTAAGTCCTGTACTCTGTCATTCCAGTTCTGAAGCCCAGGTCCTGTCCCTGGTCATACTCCAAGCAACCTCCTCCTTCAGGCAGCCACCCTGCCTGCCCAGGCCCAGGACACTCTGTGCTCTGAGCCCTTGTGGCCTGGCTGAGCCCTAGGCCTGACCTTCTGGCACTCCTGGACTGTCTCTCGGATGGCAGGGATCATGCACACCCCCTGGCCCCAAGGATGAAGCCTGCCCCTCCCCTTCTGCCATCTCTAGCCCTGTGCACTGGGCTCAGGCCTGGGCACTCATGGAAGGCAGTTCTAGAGGTGACCCTTGAAAGGCTTCTGCCCCAGCCAAGACTTGGGCAGCCTCTAGGACTGACTGGATACCCCCACGGGATCCCTCATTTCCCACCATTTTTCCCTGGCTGCAACCCTGTGCTCCAGGGAAGCCCTACCCGCCAAGTAGTAGACAACACTGTTACCAGATATACTGGCCTGAAAGCTGAACGCCTCTCCCCACCTTCCCCAACCACAATTTCTTTCCTCCACCAGCCCTGGAAGGGGCAGGGTCCTTGGAAGAGGGATACCCTCCCAAAGCGTATCTGTTTCAAGGACTCATGAAATGGTGACGTTTAATGAGAACCCCCCACCCCCCCACCCTGTATATACATCTATAAAAAATTCAAATACAGCAAGTTACCATTGAGTCAGACTAGAAGGGACTGACAGGGCATTAAATACTGTGGGATAGGAGCAGGGTCAGGGGAGGGGTGTACAAAACGGGGCAGAGGGGAGGGGACTGAAAAGTGTGGGCGCTGGGGGGAGGGGGATGGCTGGGCCCCCCCAGCATCAGGAGCTTATAATCTGACGGTGGCAACAGAGACCCTGGGATAGACAGGAGGCTGGGGCAGGAGGAGAAATCGGATGTGAGAGGCTCCCCTCACGTCCCCCAAGGGCTCCTGGGAGTCGCTGGCATTGGAGGGTCCAGCCCAAGGGGCCAGGGTGAGGGGGTCTTTGGTGGGTGGGTTAGCTGCATGGCCCACCTCCCCCGAGGGAGGAAGGAGGGCCAGCTTGGTGCGGCAGGGCTGGGGGGCGGCAGGCCCGGGCCCGCCGGGGGTCTCCACAAATTGTGTCTGAAGAGAATGCAAAAGGTCCTCCTGCCCGTGTGCAAAATAGAAACCGGGGTCTGCAGGCTCAGCTCCGGCCTCCTGCTCCTCTGCAGGTGCTCTGCATGTCCTCATGGGGTGCCGGGCTCTGCAGAGACAGGCATGGGCCTGTCAGGGAGGGGACTGGAGTGGGGGTTCCCTCAGGCTCCCTCTGCCACCCAGCCTCACTCAACCTACCAGATCATGAGACTGCTGGCAGTGGCGGCAGCGGCAGCCAGGGCCAGAGTGATGGGGACGCTGACCAAGAAGGGTGCCGAGGGTCCCCCGCCGCTGCCCAGCTCCCCAGGGTCACAGATCTTCGTGGTAGGTGGGGGTGCCAGGGAGCTGGTGGTGCTGGTCGTGGTCTCTGGGGAACATGGGGGAAACTCAGGGCAAGGCCAGGGCTGGGGTCCCATCCAGATCTGGGGGCTCATGAGACATACCGTTCTGCTTCCTGCATCAGACTGGTACGCCTCCCCCATCAGGCAGCCCTGCCTCCCCCATCAGGCAGATCCTGCTTCCCAAGGCTCACAGATAACCCCTCCACCCAATGACCCCTACCAACGATGTCCAGATAGCATGGACCAGGAATGGCAGGGGTTGGACAGAACAGGCAGAAGTGTGGCTGCCACAGAGTGTGGCTACCCCGGAAGCAGAGGCTGGAGGCAGCAGGGTAGAACCAGGCCACAGGTTCTACCACAGGCCTCCAGGACAGCAGAGCCAGGAGGTAGGGCAGGAGCAAGCTCACCCGCGGCCTGGGCCTCAGTAGTGAGGTGTCGCGGTTCCTCAGTCCAGGGCGTAGCATGGGCAGCCACGCTCCAGTCACTCCATGTTCCAATTTCATTGTCCTTGGCTGCCACCTGGATAATGTACTCCTTCCCGGCGTAGGCATCTGTGATGGTGTGTGCTGTGCCATCAGACAGCTCCACCTGCAGCCAGACCATGGGGCGGGGGTGAGGACACACCTGGGGGCCAGGAGGATGAGGTCCCTCCAGAGGAAGTGAGCATGCCTCTGGGGAGAGGCGAGTGGAGTGCTCGGGGGACAGTGAGGACTTCCCTGGAGGAGAAGGAGGACATGGAGAATATTCTTGCCAGAGATTGGGGACAGCTTAGGGAGGAGACCCCACGGGAGAGCAGTTGTCCCTGAAGGAGAGTAATGACATCTTCAAGGAGACCAGAAACACCCCAGGGGATAATAAGGAAGTCTTTGCCCTGTGCCTACGACTCTGCTGCTGCCCCTGCTCTCACAGTCCCCAGCCTGGCTGAATCCAGACCACAGTCCCAGCCTGGAGGTGGCAAGGGCAGGGGGTGAAAGGAGATGGTAGTGCCGCCCTCTTCTCCCACCAGGAAGCCACTGAGAGGGGAGGTTCCACACACTGACTGGAGCTAGGCTGCCTGAGTTTCAAATTTGGCCCCATCCCTTAGTAGTGAGGTGACCAAGTTACTTAATATCCTCACACCTTGCCATCATCTGTAAAACGGCGTTCATGAGAGTATCCATCTCTTAGGGTTACAATAAGGACCAAGGCATGACGACAGCACCAAATGCACTTCAGCCAGCGCTGTCATTACCATGGCTTCTGGCCAGAGCCTGGGTTCCCAGATGCCCAAGGCACCTACCAGCCCGGCCCCAGCTGAGCCTCCCCTCAGGAAGGCCTCAGTGTGGTTCTCACCCTGCTGGTGCAGAAAGGGGTGGGGGACAGCCCCTGGGGCTGCAGGGCACAGAACAGCTGCTCCATTTCCTCCTGGGAGCATCGCAACCCCACTCCTGCCCCGCTGGCCCCATCCTGCTGGTCTCCCCCAACCCTCCAGGCCGGGCTGCCTGTCCGGCGCCCCTTCCAGGCCCAGGCTGGGCTCTGGTTCATCTCAGCGGCACCCGCTGCCTCATTAAGCCGCCTCGTAAACAGGGGCAGCCGGTGGGGGCGGAGGAGGGGGCCGCTCTGGGCCACGTCTGGCTTCAGGGCTTTTTTGGTCCCTGTTCCAATCTTCCCCCCAGAAAACTGGGGTCTGGGCTATCTGACCTGACAGGCTGTGAGTGCATGCACACATGTGTGTATGTGTCTCGGGGCATGTGCTCAGCCTGTGGCCCTGATAACGGTGGTAAAGGTCAGGGTCATGGTGAGACACCTTTTGGGCCCAGACCCTGGGCTCAGTAAATCCTAATCTCAGCCCTGGAAGATCGGAGGGTCCCAAAGACCCTCTTCTCCTGGAGCCAGGGTCCCAGTTCCACCTTTGGCACCCCAGTCCCTTTCTGCTCAGCTCCTTCGGCTCTGTCTCCCTCCTGCTGGGATTAGACCGCAGACCTCCATGTCCGTCTCCCCACAGGGAGGGAGCCACGGGGAACAGATCAAATTGCCGCCTCATTGTGGGCTCATGGTGGGCACCGTACCTCTGGGAATGTGGCCCCCAGGAGGTCAGTGCTCTCCTGGGGGCCACATATCCTAGATCAGGATCCTTCTTGCGAGGTTATCAGTGATCCCTTCATCCTCTCTCTCAAGAGAAAGGCTTCTCAACTGACAGGAACTCCCTAGTCACTGACATTGGCCTCCCCTGGGAGTCCTCCACGGTCTGCTGGAGCAGATGCCCGACACGCCTTCCAGGCCTCCCTGTCCACTTAGGGCCAGGGCAGGAGCTGCAGGGAACCCATGCTGGGTCCCTGTACTTGCCTCTCTCTTGTCCATTCTGAGACAGCCCCTGTCCAGGGCCCATTCTTTTGTAATTCCTGGTCTGGATTTTCCTCCTGAAAATCCAGGTGATGTTTTTCTCTGTTCTGCCCTTCTCGCCCCTCCCAGTCATACACCTGCCTCTCCCCAAGGTCAAGGATTGGGGAGAATAGACTCTGTTCAGAGCAAAACTTCAGATGAAAAGAACCATAAATCTAACCAGCCCCAGTGCCAGTGAGACACAGAATGGGGCTAGGATGAGCTACAGGCCACGCGTGTTCTCGCCACGGAGCCTGCACACTTTGCTCTTCCCACCTCAGTGTGGGGGTCAGTTTTGCGCATGGCCTTGGCATGTTAGTTGCATACACGTATGGCGTATGATTCCTGCTGGGAGCCGCGCGTGTGTGCATGTTCCCGTGTGTGTGGTGGGCAGTGTGCCAGGTCCACTGCAAGGCGTGTGCGCCGCGACGTGCGGGGCTGCTGCCTGTAGCTCGTTAGCGGGGGAGGGGGGGCTTGTGAAACTAGACCCTGGTTATTAGCAATGCATTAGGCGCGGGCAGCTGGCCAGGCGGGAGGGACTCCGGACTCTGTCAGGGAACATGTGAGTGCATGAGTAGGCTTTGTGGGGGACAGGCACCCAGGAATCGAATTACATGCTTTAAAGGCCAGACGGGATAGGGGCACGAGGAGCTGGAGTTGGAGCCTGGTAGATGAGGTAGGGGTACAAGTTGACCCCCAGGAACCAGCCTGGGTTGTCCCATGGAGCATCCTCCCAACCCCCAGTCCTAGCCTACAGGCCTCATGGGCCACACAGAGTGCCCAAAACCCTATGGGCCCAGGGTGCTTAAAGCAAGAGAACTCCAAGTCTGCCCCAAACCTCTGGCTGTTCCCCAGAGCTCTCTATTGTAGCTTGATCCAGACCATAGTCCGACCCCATACTGATTCTTGTCCACTGCTTGGTTCCCAGCCAGGCTACCTTCCAACTCATAGCCTCAAGCTGACCCCTAAGCTGGGTCTGACTTTGGAGTCCTGATGCCAGTCAGGGCCTAAACTCACCCTGGACCAGGCTTGACCCCACTGCCTGATCCTGACCCCTGGGGCCAGCACAGGCCCAGAGCCTGGGCCAGAGTGTAAAGAGGGAGATGTCTTTCAGGGCTGAAAGAGGGAGATGTCTGGTCAGGCTGAGTTAAGGAAAGGGAGCCTTGCCTGTCCTGCCCACCGTCTCCCTCCCTGCATTTCTCTCCACTATCCTGGGGAGCCACAAAAGACATATGTGTTCCCACTGCACTAACAGGGGTCACTGGGAACCCCTAAGGACACCTGCTTCAGCTCCATCCATTCTCCCAGGCCCACCTGGTCCCTTTTCCCCACAGAGAGCCTGACTCATCAGGTCTCACACTGGAGCTGCTGCCACGTGGGATATGGGTGCCACTCACTCCACATGATTCTAACTCAGGCACCCAGGATCTTGACAGGGCAGGGCACTCACATGCTGCCACTGGTCCAGGATGAGGGGTCGGTAGCGCAGAAAGAACTTGAGAGGAAAAGACTCAGGGTCAGGCCAGGTCGAGGGGGTTTGCCACGTCACCTCCAGCCGGCGAGGGTTGCTGGGCACTGGCCGGGCTACCACATTTTCTGGAGGATCAGGCTTCACTGTTCAGGAGACATAGCTTCATTACTACACTCATCTCTGGCAACAACCCACTTTGTCAACTCCAGCCACCATGTTGACCCTCTCATATTGCCAACCATTGTCATCAATATCATAGTCCCCATGCCTCTTCTCTGTTGTCAATTCTGGTAGCTACCATAGAAAACTATCTCATTACTTCCAAGTCTGACATCCCCATCATCACCAGTGGCTGTCACTACAGTCACTGTCACCAACTCTTCATATCAACATCCCAAATTTCATCTCATCATCCCATCATCCCAACCCTATCCTCATACTGACCTGCATCCCAGTAACTAAGCCAATATGATGCCTCCATAGTTACCACTGTCACCCCCACTGTCACCTGGATTACCCCCTCCTACCCCAGCATCACACACTCCCCCAAGCCTGGTTTTACACTTCAACTTTTCCAGTTCCAAACTAAGACCTGGGTCCAGAATAAAAGAGTCCACAGGTGTTGCAGATCTGGAGGTAGGCTGGGGATCTGATGGGAGTGCCTAAGGGCCCAGCTTATGTAGAAATACTCTGGCTAGGGATCCAGTCATGGGGTCTGGGGAGAAGACAGGGGCAGGCAGAAGATCTGGCTGGGGTGGAGGAATAGCAGGCAGAAAGCCTGCCTGGAATAGGGCAGGGGCAGGTAGAAGGTCTGGCTGGGATGGGGGCGTCAGGGGGAGGATGGTATCTGTCCCAGTCCTGTCTCCTGTTCTGACACCTCATTCATCACAGGCCGTAAGGAAGCCATTAGAGTTGGGGAAGTGGTGGTGGAGGCTGCAGCTGCACAAGGGTCTGGCCCAGCCTGCCCCCACTTCCCCCTGCGGCATGTTCTGGGAGCCAGAAAAATGATCGGAAGAGCTGCTGTACAGGTCTCTTGGCCCTT
Organism: Piliocolobus tephrosceles; assembly: GCF_002776525.5. Classification (NCBI taxonomy): domain Eukaryota; kingdom Metazoa; phylum Chordata; class Mammalia; order Primates; family Cercopithecidae; genus Piliocolobus; species Piliocolobus tephrosceles. The sequence goes on along the minus strand of NC_045447.1, from coordinate 45,843,928 downwards.
CAGGTAAAGGACATTCACTTACACGTTCACAGGTATATATGTCATGCATATATGTGCACATATATGCGCACTGTACATACCTGTGCAAAGGCATGCACATGCCATGTATACATGTGCATGCATGTGGACATCCCCACCAATGTTCATGTGCCTCTGGCACACATCCACTTACATTCCCACTGGAGTAGGCAGCAGGTTCCCCCAACCACCACACTTACCAATGGTGAACTCATCAAAGGTGATAGCTGTGGCATTGTGGCCCAGGGCATTGCTGACACTTATAGAGACCTTGTACTTGATGGTGGAGAACAGGTGCATGTAGCGAATGTGGCAGCGGTTCTTGAGGGCTGGGTCCTTCTCACAGACCATAATTTTGGAGCCATGCCTGGGGAGAGGTGAGGCCCAGGTACTGTTACCAACATCAAGGGTCAGATGGGGTAGAGGTTGAGGGAAGGTCAAGCCCAAGGCAGGGCTGGGATATGGACGGAGGGCATGGTGGTGGGAAGGGGGTAGAGGTCAGAGGTCAGGGCTGGACCCGGGTCACAGGCACAGCTACTCACAGCACAGTCACATTGAAGGTGTTGGGAATGTAGGTGGGGGTGGGCAGATGCCAGCTGCAGTAGAAGCCCTTGGGGTAAGTGTTGGAGCGGCAGCTGAGCACAGGCTCCCGCGGCGGCACTGGGGGTGAGGACAGTATGGTCAGGGCATTCTTGGAGCTCCCAGTCCCCTGCACTGTATGGGGACAGGTGGGCCCCAGAGCCCCAGCTCTCCCCCCTCAACCCATCATCGATGCCAAAGTTGTGGGGGGGAGGCTGTCAGCGAGGGTCTGAGGCTTCCCAGGCCACAGAGAGCCAGATGTTTAATTAAAGAAAAACAAGGGCTGTGCGGACAGGGAACCCCCCCCTCCACCTGCTCAATGGAGGCAGGAACCGTGGGGAGCAGGGGGCTGCGGGCCTCAACTCATCAATCACAGGATGGAGGTGATGTCTGGGGGAATCGGCCCCAGCCCCACATCTCCTGCCACTTTGTGTCCACTCCCAGAGGAAGACTGTGCTGCGGAGACGAGGGGAGTCTTGAATGGGTCCTCCGACTGCTGGAGTATCGGGTGCACTTCCTGGAGAAGAGACACCCCAGACTTCCCTCAGTAGAGATGGAGACCCAAGGACAGGCCTGGTGGCTACACAGGAACGGCACTGGGCAGCTGTTTGTATGCATATCTGTGTTTGTAGATGTCTGCATGCAGGGGTATACATGCTACATACATGTCTCTATGTGACATGAATGAGTGACCAGGGATCCATAGGAGCAGCTATGTGGATGTGTGTGAATCTGCGTGTCTGTGTGATTGTGTGTGTGTACAAGTGCCTGTTGAAAGGAAGCTGCTGTTCCCTTTGTGTGTACCTCATCCCCGTGCCAGTCCCCAGCATCTTCATCGCAGACCCTTTAAGAAGCCCTTTACATGGTAAGCAGCTGCCCTCGACACTGAAATAGGAAGGCCCAGAGAGGGATAGGGACCTCTCAAGGTCAGACAGTAAGCCAGAGCTGGGACTAAACCCCAGGACAGGGGTAGCCCTATATACACACACTTGGGAAGTCCTTTCTGCAGTCTAGCCCGCACTCTTTTTTGCTGCTGTGAGCACTTAGCCCAGCTGTCCCACCCTCAGGCATTGGGTAAGGCGTGAGGACAGGCGGCTCAGGTTCCTGGAAGGAGGCAGCTTATGTGATCTGACCCAAGCAAGGAATGTCCGTCTGTGGCTCCAGGGACACTGACACCTCCCTCCTGTGCCTCCCCCCTCCTCCGCCCCCGGCCTGACAGGTGGACAGGAAATGGGAGGGGGGCAGCTCAATAAGCCAGGGACAGTGAAGGGGAGTGCATGTCTATGCTTGTAGAGTGGCCATGGTGACACAGGGGAACAGTGGGCTTCCATCCACAGTGTGCACGTGACTGTGAGTGACTCTGTGTGATTGCGTGTGCGTGTCCAGTATGTGTGATGCTGGGAGGGGCCTGGGGCAGAACCCCCAGGATCCAGATCTGGCTTTGCAGCAGAAGAGATGAGGGGACAGAGAGGCATCAGGAGAACTCCAGGTGGAGGGGGCAATGCTGTGGGCGGAGGCAGCTCCATTCCCCAGGCCTGTTGGGGAAAGCAGGGCCCAGTTGAGACCCCACAGGGCCAACCTGCGTTCTGCCCTCCACTGTCCGCCTCCCTTGGGAAGCCTTCCGGGCCCTGTGTCCATCTCGTGTCGTTCCATGTTCATCCTGTGTGCCTTTAGTGTCTCTTCCCTGTCTGCCCACGGGTGCAGAACTCTGCCTGGGGGTGGGGTGGGGGGCGGCCAAGGACACAGGAAGTGCCTTCTGGGGGCCTGTTGGCCAGGCCAGAGTTGGCAGCCACCCCAGGAGGAAAGGACATTCCGAGGTCGGCCGAGAAGCCTCCACTCCCCGCTCCTGCCACCGCCCCCCTTACCCCCAGGAAGGGGAAGGGCGCTGGGGGTGGGGTGGGGATCGGAGCCTGCAGAGTCAGCTCCCTGCTGCCCAGAACTACTCGGAGGAGGGCAGAGCGGGCCACAGCACTGGACTCACAGGCCCCCACCCCCGACCAGCCTCCCCACTGACCAGGCTCCTCCACTCCCCAACTGTCCTCCCCCCTCAGACCAGCCTCCCCTTCCAACCTCCCCCTCACACCAGTTCCTCTCCCTGACTGGGGAGGTCATGGTGGGGTGGGGGTTGGGGGGCCGACTGGGGGCTTTGTCTGTCATCTGGCTACTCCTGCCTGGCCCTGGGCCCTGAGCAGGGAAGGGCTTGGGTTTCCTGACAGGGACCAGGTTTCTCAGAGGGAAAAGGAGGAAAGAAAAACAAAAGGAAGAAAAGGAGTGACTTGCTGCAGCTGGAGCCCAGCTGAGGGGCCGGGTGGGTGGAGGTGGGGGTGCTATGAGATTGTAGGACAGTGTGGGATCAGGATGCCTGTTGTGAGTGTGTTGTGAGTTGGAGAAAAAGCTGTTTTTAAGAAGCTGTGATTGCAAGGCTGTGTGTAACTGTGAGAGGCTCTGTGTGTGTGACTGTGAGACTCTGGGCAGTTGTGTAACTGTATGATGGGAGGCTGTGTGGGACTGGATGACTGTGTTTGCACATGACTCAGGGTGAGGCTGTTCAATTTTGAGACCGTCCCTGTGTGCAAGGCTGTGTGGCCAAGGTACTCTGTAAGAGTGCCTGCAAATGTGCCATTGTGTCTGAACACAGACATAGCTAGAGCTCATACAGGAGGCAGTGCGTATGTGATGGAGCAAAGTGAGGCTGAATGTATTTTGCAAACTGTGAGTGTGGAAGGTGCCCGGAATTCCCAGCATGTTCACACGTATGAACTGAACACCGTGTGAGTGCATGTTAGAGTGTGTGAGCAAACGCTCCTATGCACACAGGTCACAGTATCAGGCTCTAGGCATACAGGGCATCTGGGTTGTCCCTTGGGGGTCTCTTGAGACACCCAAGTGACTGTGTCAGCCTGTGGCAGGGTGTCCCTAGGTCCCATGTGGGGCCGTGTGCGCGTGTGCATGCGTGCGTGTGCCCCCGCTGGCCCAGGGTTTGTTTGTTTTCCTCCTAATTGACTTGTTTTTCCATGTCCAGCCCACCAAACCGCATGTTTTTCCTCTCATCTCGCCAGCCCGCCTGGGCTGGAGCCCCCGGCACGCATGAGGCCTGCCCGCCGGCCCAGAGAGGAGGAGGGGCAAGCTGCCCACACCCTAGGCCAGGCCCGATCAGGCAGGGTGGGGCAGGGTGACCCTTCCACTCCAGCCCTACCCACGCCCCACCCGCATGCTGCCTCCTGCCTGGCATTCGAAGCTCAGGCCTGGTTCAACCTTATCTCGTGGCATCCCTTGACGCATTCCAACTTCTGGACTCCCAAATGCCCCGCCGACCTCCCACTTGTGATTTCTCCCCAGACATTTTCTTTGACCATAGCCTTCTCCCCACTCTTTCCTTTCCAGCCAAACAGGGCTACAGGGAAAGGAGTGCTGAGCCAGGGGATCCAGAGCTTCCATCCTAACCAATCAAATAAAAGTTTTAAAAAACTGGACAAGGAACTGTCCATTTAAAAATCATTTTAATCTCTGGTTTGTTTTAGTTTAAGATCAGAATGATACAGAATCAGCAGTGTCTTGTAAATAAAAAGATGCTACTAAAAGGAACACTGTGATCCTGCTTCCTAATGTGGGGGGTCGTTCCGTCATCCTAGGAAGGAGAGGAGTCCTTAGGGCTCTGCTCGTGAGGATCCACTTGAGAGCAAGAAGGCGGATCAGGAGAAAGCAGTTCAGGGATTAGCCTGGTTAAGGAGACTTCCAACAGAATACTGTTAAGACCAAATTCCCTTGTAAATAGAGACATAAAAATTGCACATGTTTAGGATAAATATTAAATAATTTTTGGTTTGAATGACCCATAAATCAGGGGTCACTCTGTCCTGTTCTCTGATAGCTGGCAGGAAGGATAATTTGATATTTGAGTGTTGCCAAAGCCAGTCTCTTGTTACTAATATGAAGTGACTGAGACGATAATGATTAATATCCCCTGTTCCTCTGACCAGGTCTTTAGAAGGAAATAATGCAATGAGAGATAAGTACCTGAAACTAATGCTACAGCCAACTCATGGCCAGCCTTCCTCTGGCAGCAGGGCCTGGAGGGCAGCGAGCACTCTATATAAAAGGTCTGGGCCCTGGTTACAACAGGGCAGCTGTGGGCATGTCCTGTGGGTATAGACTATGGACATTACTTCAAGACCCAATTCCCCTCCAACGACCTCTCAAAGAAGATCACATCATCAGCAACAGGGGTCCAGGGCCACCAAGGCCCAGCCATCACAGCCAGCCTTGTCCATCCTGAGGACTTCTGGGACCCAAACTGAGAAGACAGGGATGTGGGTGACCAGTGCCAAGCTGGGTTCATCCTTTTTCCACAGCACTCAGTAAATGGCCCTTTTCCCTCTGTAAGGGCCTAGGGCTAGACCGAGTGCTCCACTTCTGATGGACCCCATAGTGGGCCAAGGAGAATTATTAGGCTGGTCCTGCATTTCTCAAGCTGGCCAACAGGGGTCACTCCACCCGTGGCTTGCAACTAAAATGTTGGGTTTTGACTGCCATCTCTTCAGTTTAGACACATTAAAGAATAACCAAAAAAAAAAGGCCTTCCCATGGGGAAAGGTATATTCCCACCAAAATACATTTTCACACCTCTTTAAGCCCCACAGGTGGGTCAGTGTTTTTGTGGAAGACCCTGAACAACCCTTCAGCCTAACATTTTGCATGGTGGTCTATGCTAGTCTTCTGACAACGAGGCAAGTGTCTGCTCCCAGATCCCTTAAACATCTCTTAGGTAGCTTCTAGGGAATTAGGAGATGATTTTTGGGTAGTGGGGTGAGCCATACCCAAATAAAATGAGGCCAGAGGAGCTTGATCCATTGGCTCAGGAGAAAAGAAATGAAGAAATGGAACTATGTTCAGAGTATTCACTCTGTTGGTGGGTACCTGCAGCTGGGATCTGGATGCCTGCCCACCTCACCTTCAGCAATGGTGATGGCCTTGTCATTCTGACTTCTCCAGATCCCTCTTCCAAATCACACTCACCTGGTCTTCCCTCTACCTTCTTGCTGGCTCCTTCTTATTTCTTTCTGTGGCTCATTTCCCTCCATCGACCTCTTTACATGCTGATGGTCTTTAGGGCTCAGTTCTGGGTCCTCTTCTCTCTTCACTCCACGATCTCTCCCTTGGCCATCTCACCCCCTCCCATGGCCTTAATGCTGACAACCCCCCACAAATATCCATCTCCAGCAGAGGCCTCTCCCCAAATCCCAGATGCTCAGACCCACTGGTTACCAGCCATCTCAACTCCCGGTTGTCCTCCAAGGATCCCACCGAACAGGTCTGCAGCAGCTGTCTAGGGAGCCGCAGATCCCTTGCCCATACTATTAATACTTCTCACTCCCAAATTCTGCAGTTATTTGCCTAAGAGCCTTCTTTTGCTTTGCCTCCTGGGACATCAGGTCAAAAGTGCTGGGGAATCAAAGCGCCTCCCTCCCACCCCAGGTGAATCTCTCAACCACTGATGGGCAGGAGCTAGTATATACACATCCCAGCTCCCTTACCCTCAAGCAGGGCAACTCAGGTGCATGTTCTGCATCTGCACCTTCAGTGGTTAACGTCAGTCGCCAAGAGGCAATGTCTGGATAACTCACCCTTTATTGACTAACTTAACTTCCTTTTTATGTGTCACTTTCCCATTCCTTTATGGTATTTCCCTCACCTGCCAAATAAACTACTTGCATAAGAATTCTCATCTTGGGATCTGATTCTAGGGCAACCCAAACTAAGACACTGTTCAAATAGCACACATTATCTTTTCCTTCTGTTTTCTTCCTGTTGGCAGTCATGAATCCCTCCAGCTGTCTTGACTCCTCCCACCCTCTACTCTCCTGTCCTTCCCACCTCCAATCCATCACCAATTCCTGGAGGTCCAACTGCCCCTTCTCAGCTTCCCCAGCCCCATGCCCTGGTTCCAGGTCCTCATCCTCTCTCCTGCATCCAGTAACAGCCTCCTTCCTACCTTGGTTTTTCTCCATCCAACCTGCCTCCCTCCACTCAGAGTGATCTTTTAGGAACATGACCCAGAAATCGTCACTGCCCAGCTTCCAGGATCATGATCTGCCCCCTTGTCCCTTCCTTCAGCTCTCTCTTCACATAGACACCAGCCCAAGTGGCCTTTATGTGCCCTCCCAGCTGCTGAGGCCTACAGTCACACCCAGCTCTCTACCAGAAATGATGTTTCAATGTGTCTTCTAAATCACCATTCGCTTTCCAAGTCTCCATTCGCTTCCCACTCCAGGATGCCTTCCTCCTTCCCTGGGGCCTCCTGGAGCACCTTGCCTATACCTGTATAACTACATATCCCAATTCCCTCCCTGAGGCCCTCTGACCAGCCCTTGTGGGAGCAGACACAGTGAGGCTCCTCCAGCTCAGATCCATGACCTGAGGGTCTCTCCCCACTCATGTCCCAGGTAAGCCATGCCTTACCAGCTCTCTGCCCACGTTGTCAGAGGGAATAGGGTTTTAGGATACCTAAGACCTCCACGGGGGTGGGATCATGGGCAAAATGTCTAGGGGTCTGGACTCAGTGGGCAAGACTGGGCTAAGAGGCCAGAAGAGTGGGCCAGGACAGAATCAGAGGGCAAGGGTCAGGCTGCAGCTCTCCCCTCTCCGTGTCCCCCTAACAGGAAGGGGACTTGATCTGGGCTAGGAGTCTGGGTCTCAAGGAAGGAGGGAGGCTGGATGAGGGGTGGGGGCAACACTTACAGCCCACATGCAGCAGGACTTGGTGGCGCAGGTGCCAGGAATCACGGTGGAAGCAGGCGTACAGGCCACTGTGGCCCAGTTCCAGGCCACGGAGCACCAGCTGAGAGCCGTTGAGCAGGTCAGGGGCCAGGTCTGTCCCATTTACCCGCCACGTCACTGCTGCATCCCAGTTTGCTGTCCCACATGGCAGTGTCACGTCGGAGCCCAGGCGCTCGTACTGCACATGGGGTGCCTCTGTGGGGGGCGAGGGCAGAGGGCAAAAGTCACAGGTCACAGCCCTGCCCAGCACTCCCAGGTGAATGTGCTCAGACAAGAGCCTGTGAGGATGCATGAGTGAGGATGAGAGGCTCGGTGTCTGACTGTGTGAGTGTCTTGGGGAGATGAAGAGTGTTCAAGTGTGCAAGTGTGTGGGTATATGAGTGTCTCCAAATGTATGCGTGTGCATGTACAGGGGCTAGGTGTGTGACTGGGCAATCTTCTGTGTGTGTGTGTTTGCATGTGACAGAGAGTTTGCATAATGCTGAGAGGGGTCAGTTCTCACAGAAAACCCAGTTCCTCTCCAGTCCCTGGGTTTTTTAAAGTTTCCTGACCCCCATGACCCTGATCTCTTGCCACCCACAGGCTCAGCCCAGTCACTGACGTCCATTACCCAGGCAAGCTGGCACTGAGGGGCCCACTCCTGGACTCCTTTTTCTGTCTCCCTATCTATTTCTCTCCCCCACCCCATCCTTGTCTCTTTCTGTCCTGTCTCTATCCCCACCTCCCCCATCTCTCTTCCTGTCTCTCTCCTTTTCCTCCATCTGCCCAGCCTGCCATCCCACAACAACCTGCCCCTCAGCCATCCAGGGCTCAGGTGGCAGCAGGAGAAGGGAGAATGGGCAGCAGGGAACCCTAGGGAACTCCTAGCAGATGTCAGGTTCACAAGGCAGGCACTACTTAGGGCAGGTTGGGGTCTTGGGGGGTGCAGTGCTGCTGGGATGAAGTGAGCACTCTGACCATTCATCCCCTGCCCCCAGGAGCAGCCTGTCAGAGCCAAAATCAAACCCCAGCCCTGGCTTCAGCAACCCAGGCGTGATGGACAGAGCCCAGGAGACTGGAAATGGAAGGGTGGAGGCGAGCACCTGTCGACAGGCAGCGCGAAGTGAGGGAAGCGAGCAGGGCAGAGAGGCAGATTTAAGACGCAGGCACACAGAGACAGGGAGATGGGAATCTCAAGACACCCCCTTCTCATTCTACCCGCTGAGCCTGAGGGACAGACACTTCCCAGGTCTTGGCCAGATCTGTGGAGTGAAGGTGGGAGAGGAGAAGGGAAGGGGGAGGGGGCAGCAGCTTGGTGGGGGCTGCAGGATCCCTCGTTAACACTCCCTTACATCTCCCCTCCAGAGAGTCACCCTGCTGAGCTGGGGAATTTTCAGAGGCAATTCCTGTTAACGAGCCAATTAAGTTGGGCCAGTGGCCTCTTAATTAGACTTGTTAACACCACCAAGACTGCAGGGGTGTAGGGATCCCCCTTGGACCCACTGGCCACTCCCTCCCCCCATTGCAGCCCCCTCCTCGGCACTGCTTTTCTCTGCGCTGGAATGTCTGTCCCGGTTTGCTGCCTCTGTTGTCCTCGCTGTGCCAGGGTCTCTCTGTGACTCCGGGTCTCTCTCCCTCGCTGCCTGTCTCTATCCTGCCCCTCTCTGAGCCTCTCTGTCCCTGTCAGAGGAGAAGGAAGCAGAAAACCCAGCCAGCCCTGACCACTCGTCTGTGGAGCCTGGGACCAGCCGAACAGAGGATGAACGGGCGGAAGGGCGGTGGCTAGGGGCCTTGGAGGCCACAGCTGTGAGGCTGGACCAGACACTAAACAGGGGCCTCCCCCTGACCAGAGGCCCAGTGTCCAAGACTCTGGCCACCGAGCCCCGCCAACAGTCCACCAGCTCCAGTCACTGAGCCCCCCTCCAACCTCCCTTCCAAAAACCTGGAGCTTCCAGGAAACATGCCAAGCCCCTCTCTCTGCACCCCCTAGCAGAGACTTTGCATCCAGCTGCCTGAGGAGGAGGCTGAAAACTGACCTTTGGGGAGGGGATGTGGCCATCATGGTCCCAGCAGCAACACATCAACACTGACCAGGCAGTTCAATGCTAACATGGACCCAGTGTGGCCCTTAATCCTGGGGAACAGGTACAGTCACCACACAAGGACACAGCGACCCAACATCACATTATACAACGGCTGTGGGATAACACCTCCCCACCACACCTCATCTGCTCCACAAAAAAAGTAGAAACACAACCTGACAGTAATGACAAACTGATGATGTAAGGGCAGGGCAGGATGAAAAAATGACAACACAATGGCAGAAGACAACGACAGGCCACAATGGAGAGGTGGAGGGGCAACAGGACATAACAAGCACACAGTGTCACAACTGCTACAATAACACAACAATGGCAATACACACAGCCAGGCAACTGCTCCAAAGATGGCAGTGATTTAATCTTTTGTCTCTGGACAGCTCTGCTCCCGCCCCATGGGTGCCCCTACTGATGTGCTGTCCATTTCAGAAATTAAATCAAGCAGCAGGGGGAGGATGGGGTTCTTGGCCCTGACGCGGTGACAAATGCTCCAAAGGAATCAGCTGTGAAAAGGTTGTTAGAAGCCAGGATGAGAGACAGAGACAGGATGAGGTCATGGACATGGAGAACACAGAGGGACAGAGCTGATGGCTCCCTCACACCTGCACACACAGGCTCACAGGGGGACCACATGCTAGAAACAGTCCCCCCAGGCATCCTAAAGCAACTTCACTTTGCCACATACACAGGAACAAGGGCAGTCACCCCTAAAGAAGAAGGACATGACATGCAGGACAGTCATCCACAAGGCCACAGTCACAAGTTCACAGTCACACAGGGACACTGTCTCACTTCAGGGATGGTGACACCTGATACGAGATCACACGTGCACATACAAGAAGGGCACCATCACCTGGAGGCACAGCAGTTCTCCCCGGGGACACAGGGAGACAGTTTAATACAAACACACAAAGAGAAATAGAGAGATACAATTACATGTGGAGTACAGTCTCAAACGCAAGGATACAGCCCACAAAGGGCATGCAGACAGGCAATGTGACACAGACAGACAGTGTCACACGTGAGGAACAGCCCACAAGAATACAGCCACACAGAAATGCACTCAAACAAGGACACGCTCTCACCCTCACAAGAACACAATCTCACACTCTCAGACAGGTGGCCTTATGTCCAGGACCAGGGGGCACAAGGTAGAGACTGCTGGCAGGCCCTAGGGGTGCCCAGTCAATGCCCCTGGGGGTGGCCAGGATCTCTCTGGGTCTCACTGTTGATCTCATAAAGAAGAGGCCATAGAAGCCTCGACTCACTACTCACAGCCTTGAGGGTGGCAGAGCCCAGCCACCAGGGTCTGCTCCACGCCTGGTTCCTGGAGAGGCCTTCACCCTCTCTGCTTTCACCCAACCCGACTGACACAGAGTATGAGGTGGGAATCATGCAGGCAGGGAGCTTAGGGAGCCTCGTTCGAGGTGAGTTTTGAGTTCAGACCCTCAGCTGATGTTGCTGTTTGAGGTGCTGCCTCAAGTGCAGTAGAGGGGCAGGAGGTCAAGTTAAGAGGGCCCCTGTTTCTCCCTGCAGGGACACGGTTCCTTGTCCTGTGGGCTGTGGGCAGGCCTTGCCCCTCACTGGAGAAATAGGTAGAGGGAGGGCAGGGAGGCTGCCAATGGCTGAGCCCTGAGCTCTCCCCCGTGTGGCCATCCCAGCTGACTAACCTGTCCCTTCCTTAGTGCACTAGCTCTCTCCTGCATGTTACCCTGTCCCCTCATCTTGTTCTCAATCAGTCCACCTTCTCTGTCCCTATCCTCCCTCTGGGATGAAGCTGAGGGTAGAAGGTGACCTGCAGTCTTGCCCACTGTCTCCAATCAGTGCCTCCAACTGCATCCCCACAAATCTCCGAGAGATCCCCTTTCACCCAGATACAATACACAGGTCCTGCCCCAGCCTCCCCCACCAACTCCCATCCCACCTGCCTGTACCCTATGCCACCGTAGTAAGAAGACAGATCACCTCAAGCCAGAGACACTGTCAGCATTCGACCACCCAGGTGTGACTGTGGAGGACTGTGCATTTCAGTGTCACATGACTCCATGTCCCTCTGGGTGGTCATGTGTGACAATGCCAGTGTGAGACTCTTGGGTGGTGTCAGAATGCAGCTATGCCAGTGAGGGTTCATGTCCAGCTCTGAGACGGGGGTCAGCAGGCGGCTCCCATGAGCACTCACCCTGTGGACTGTGTCTCTGGGTGTAGACAACTGCAGCGGCAGCAGCAAGCACAGCGCAGCAGGCCCACGGGACAGGAGCAGCCATCTGTTGGGAGAAACCAGGGTAGGGGAGGGGACAGCATCAGCCCAGGCAGGACTGTCCTGAGGAGCCCCTCCTGTTCTTAGGCAAGACTGGGAAATCCCAGCCCTAGGGCCAGGGCATCTTGACCCCAAAATGCCCTTCTTAATGGGGCTCAAGATCTTCTTTCAGGCAATAGAAAGCAACATTATTGGCATCTGTAGGCAAAGGTTTGCTAAGATGGTAGAAGGCAACCTATGGTGGTTTGCTGTTCGATAAGAGTGCTGGCTACACAACGTTGTCAACCGCAAATGAGTTACAGAATATTGGTAATGCCAGGGCCATTTTTCTAAAAAAAAAGAATAATAATAACTTTACTGGTGAGGTTAGCTAATTAGCTATAAACATCGTAAACTGAAAGGGTAATGTTTTAATTTAATTGGAGGTCTGTACTTCTCCAGATTGCTTTGAATGGAAGCCCCCTGCTGTGCTCCTGGGGAGACAGCCTGAAACCTGGATGCTCCGGAGCCGCTCAGATCATCATCTGTCCCCAACACCCCTGCGGCGAGCCTTGCCACTGGGCCCTGGGAAGCTCAGAGCAGTCGAGTCAGGGTAGTGGGACATGACCCAGGTCAGATGTGACTTTTCCGTAATTGTACACCAATGCTCGAGAGAAAATGAAGGATTTTAATATGTAAGTCCTTGTCAGGGACCCTGGCCCACCCTTGACCCCAGCCATGTGCCCCTAGGAGCCTGGGAACCCCAGCCCAGTAGGTGTGCATCAGTGTCCACATGCACCCATGCAAGTACACAGGATGCACTCAGGACATGGCCCCAGAAGCCAGATGGATCTAGTGCCCCCCAACCTGATGTCCTACTTCCTGAGATGAGTCCAACTATTCTCTTCCCCTCCCCCAGCACACATCTACACTTGATGGCTGGGAAATAATTATTTCCTGCAGAAATAGGCTGCAAATGTAACAACCCCCCCGACCTTCAGTCTGAGGAGAGAGAACTATCAACCACACAGAAGCAAAGATCCAGAGAAACACTGAGGGATGCTACCAGACACTCAACCAGGGCCACCCTCTGATTCCAGCCAGCCACACAGCAAAGATGCTGGCCAGGGACACTGCCGCAAACCACCAGACAGGACCCCAAAGAAACAGCTCCACACATAGTGGAAGATACACCAGAGACTGTTAGAAGGACCATCAGACAAACCCAAAGAGACAGGTAGATGAAACCAGATAACCAGCCAAAGAGGTGGTCAGAGAACAACGACCCAATCAAAGGGCCCGCCAGAAACACTGGAAAGGACTCAGCTAGACCCAGGCAAACACAGTGCCGAAGGACGGGCAAGGAGCACAGGCAGCGAAGCTGTCGGCGACAAAGCCAGAGAGCTAAGACACTGTCAGAAACAGTGCCAGAGAAACCGTCTGACACACAAGCAGAGAAATACCAGAGAAACTGATAGACACAAACAGGCATACACCCAGAAAAACAGCTCAAGAAAAGAGCCAGAGCCACAGCCAGATGCTCAGTCAGGAAGTATCCACACCACTCCAAACACTGCCAGAGACACTGTCAGACACACTGCCAGAGACACCGTTAGAAAGACGGCCAGAGAAACAGCCAGACACACAGCCAGAGAAACTGACAGAGACGCAGTGCCAGATACACCCCAAGAAAGTGCCAGAGACTCCGCTCCAGACGGTGCAGACATAGCATAGCAGAGACAAATGTGGGTATCAGCCTGAAGCAGCTGCGGAGAGGTTGGAGAGCAACGGACTTCCTGGGGCTCCCTGTGGGAGAGGGCTCCTGCCTGCCTTTTGCTACCCTTGACCTTCTCCAGGAAAGTCCCCTCCTCTGAGCCTGCTTTTCCTTTCCTCCCTGTTACAGCCACAGGTGCCCTGACTGTCCCTCCCTGGCACAGCAAATCTTTCTGTGTCCCAAGTGGCCCCAGCTATTCTTTGCACATCAGTGACTCCTGGAGCCTTAGCTACCACCTGGCCTGGCTCCTTCTGATCCTCAGCCCCTCCCCACTCTTCAGCTACTCCTCAGGCCTAGGAGGTTAAGACAATGGCCAAAGTTACAGTCAGCAAGCGGTGGAGCCAGGAAAAGAACCCAGGACTGCCTGAATTCAGAGGTGGTGTAAGAGAGAGAAAAAGAGACCAGCAGCCAGAGGCCTACCTGGTTCCCTGACCTCAGCCCTGGCCAGTCGCCCTCAGACCCTCCCCCACTGCCTCTGCCATCTGTCCATGTCTTTTTCCTCACAGCCAGGAAGATCCTCCGCCTCAGTCCCAGGCCCATTGCCCACCACATGGGAGCAGGAACCAGGGCATGGTCAGGCAGAAGAGCAGGCGGAGCTGCTGAGGTTAGATCCAAGGATGGGAGTGTTCAGGGAGAGGAGGAACGGATGGCCTCTACTCCCAGCTCCCTCCGGGTCCACACAAGCACACACTCCCACGTGCATGCGTGCACGCGCACACACACTCACACACACACACTCAGGCCCCCGCAGGGGGAGGGGTGGCTTCTTCATCAAAGTCGCCTCCATCAGCCCGATGAGTTACTGTAAGGGCCGGGCCCTGGGCCAACAGGGCTGCAGCCACGGGAGACGGGCGCTGCTGAGAGTGAGTGCTGCAGAGTGGGGGTGGGGTGCCAAGACAGACACTGCAGAGTTGGGGGCACCCAGAAAAGGGAGAGACTCAGGAAAGGGAAACAAGAGGCAGGGAGAGAGAAGGAGCTCTGAGTGGAGACCCAGAGGGACAAGGAGAGGCTAAGATAGGAAGAAATAGAAGAGACGCAGGGGGAAAGATGGGGCACAGAGGAGATGGGCAGAGACTCAAGGGCAGAGGGACAGATCCAGAGAGAAGGGAGGAGACCCCTGGCAGGGTCTCTGCCCACCCTAGAGCATCTCCGTGGCCCGCCCAGCTCCTCTAGCACAAAGGAGGATGGGATGGTGGTCAATGCTATGTGAGGCAAGAGCAGGGCTCTCCTGGAGGCTGGAAGGATTCTTGCTGGGGATCCAGGACCCCAGCCCCTAGCGGACAAGGGTGAAACCCCATCCCTGCCCCTGCCCTGCAGATCCAGAAAGCCCCAGGCCAGTGTCACTTCCCCCTTTCCTCAGACTCCCACTGGGCCCACTGCCCAGGTCGGAGGTTGAGGCCAGAGGCATCCAGGACACACCTCCGTCCTGCCTTGGCTCATTCCAGGCCACCCATCCCAGGGTAAAGAGCATCTTTCCTGGGAATTTTCCAGGTCCACACCCTGTGGATCTGGGATAGATCTGCAGGATGAATCCATAGAGCCCCAGATAAGGGCTATGCAAACTGGCCCAGGCTTCCTATCAGCCCCTCGAAGAGGTCAGCCCCAGAATGAGGAGGGAACAGAGGGGGTACCCCATAAGCAAGAAAGGAGCCCAGCGCCCAGAAGCCCCTGAATCCCTTGTCAGCACAAGGGTCCTTGCACCTATCCCAGCACAGAACCCCAGTGTCATCATTACTCCCACACAGGTAACACATTAAGAGTCAAATTCTGGGGTCCCAACTTACTGCCATCGTCCCGCTGTGGCATAAAGACACCATTACACAATAATAACAACGCCCATTGAAAATGACACAGTTGTACCGTTGAAAATGACACACAGGGATGTTGACAGTCACCACAATGACAATAATGCAGTGAGTGACAGTCACATACATTGACACCAACAAACAGGGCAATGATACCGGTTGACAATGACACAGTCACAGTGACAGCAGCCTCAGAATCAAAGATGCAATGAGACTCCATCACATAGAGTAACACTGACGGTGACATCAACACAGTGACACAGCGATGTTGATGGACTCAGTAACAGTCTCACAGAATGATACTAGTCCACAGTAATACTGGCACCCCTGGAGTCTGACAGCCGCCATCAGTAACACTGACAGACACTATGACAGGCTCCAGGTCAGGAACCTCTATTACCCAGTTTAAGAATCTGGCTTAGGACCCCAGACCCAAGAACCGTCTTGCCAGTCCCATCAATGTTCCAGTTGCCCTGTGCCCCTCCCCTCACCCCATGCCCAGTTGAGGGTAGAACCTGGGGAAAGGAGGTGAGTTTTGGAAAGCCTCTATTTATCCCTGCAGAATCACAGACAGCAGTTTAGATTGTAGAAGGCCAACCCTGGGGAAGTCCTGCCACCATCAGGTCAGGGTGGGGGATAATGAGCACCACTAACTGCGTTTCAGCTATAATTGTGTGTGCGTGTTGATCTGTAATAGTGTGTTGTGAACTTCAGGGTTTGGGTTGCTGTGGGCATGCTGAGGGTCAGGTAGGCTCAGTCTTGCCTTGACAATGAATGATCAGGGAGGCCTCAAAACAAGTGACCTCAAAGCAAGGTTATTGTTCCATCTCCGAGGCAGGGAATTGAAATCCAGAGAAGGTCACCAGATGGACTCCCTCCATTGCCAGGGATCAGGGTGGGTTCAGAACATCCATCTGATAAGGGCATCTGGCCCAGCACAGAGCGGAGGGGACTCCCCACAGCTTCCGGTCCCCTCTCTGACTCCCATAGCCCAGACTCCAGAATCCCACAGTGAGGGGAAAAGGCACCTTTTATCCTGGGGCCTCATCTCCTTCACCTCTCCCCACAGCAGCCTAGAGGACCCATCTCAGGAATGAGGCAAGAACATAGGACACAGCATGGACTCACTGATTCAAACGCCTGGGGACTCTAGAAGCCTCAGACCTGCAGAGGAATTACGTTGGAGCAGAGAAAGAGAGATACATAGACTCGGAGATGGAGAAGGACATGAGAGACAGAGCGGGGGCAAAGACAGGGACAAGGACATGGTGGGCAGGGAGGAACAGTACTAGCTAAGGGAGAGCCTGGAAGAGACAGTAAGGGCAGGCGGGAAGCTCCAGGACGGGGAGGAGGGGCTGAGGCTGGGAGGCCCCCAGATCCCACCAGGCCTAGGCAGCCTGGACAGCGTGGGCGGTGGGGGCGGGGGCAGAGGCCTGAGCAGTCCAGAGGCTTGGGGGGTGGGGGGACCAGGCTGAGGAGGGAGGCCTGGCCCCTGGCAGCTGGCCCAGCAGGCCCCCCACCAGGGAGGGGCGGGCCTAGGTCAGGGGCCAGCTCGTGGGCTGGGGCTGGCTGGCCATAGGCGGGCAGGCTCCCACTCCCTACGGTGTTTCTCCCTCCTATCTCTGAATCTCTGGTCTCTAGCCCCTTCTCTTTTCTCTTTTCCCTCCTCTCTGAATCCAGACCTGCCTCTTCTCTCAGCTCTCTCAGAGACCCCACCCCAAGTGGCATAGGGCTCCAAGCTGTGCCTGGGTTCAGGATTCAAGCTTTACCTCCTCCTGGGCTACCATGTCCCCACCCACACCAGGGGCAAGCCTCAGTCCTCAGGGGAAAGGACCCTACCCAAGCTTAGGCCCCGTCCTCCTCCTTAGAAGGGGGCAGGATAAGCCAAGCACCAGTAGGAGGGGGCCAGGAGGGAGGCAGGGGGAGCGGTCCCCCAGCTCTCAACGCTGGCTGAGGCTGTGGAAAAGGAGGCGGCCCAATTGAGTGAGTTGGGGGGGGTGGGTATCCGCACCTGCTGTTGTGACCTCCACAGCCGGAGATGGAGGCCTGGGGGGGACAAGATTCCGATGGATTTTGGCAGCGGCCTGGACTCTGAGTGCTCAAAACCCCCACTCCCAGCCTTTTGCACCATGGGGACCCTGAGATCAGCATGTGCGTGCCCTGCTGCACGTGTGTGCAGGCGTGTTGTTGGGGGACCCTGGGGCCCTTCCATGATAGGTCTGGCTGGGCAGATGGGGAGGCATCCTGGGGAGATGGGAATCTGTCACCAGCCTGTGCC
Organism: Piliocolobus tephrosceles; assembly: GCF_002776525.5. NCBI lineage: Eukaryota > Metazoa > Chordata > Mammalia > Primates > Cercopithecidae > Piliocolobus > Piliocolobus tephrosceles. The sequence continues at coordinate 45,826,383 of NC_045447.1, read as the reverse complement.
CACATGTGAAGGCCCACTTGGAGCACTGCGTGTTGCCTGGTGACCTGTGCATGGGCTTGTATATGCACATACATGCAGGCCTGTGCTTAAGTAGCCCTCTAGATGCAGAAGGCCTGGGCTTTTACTCTCAGAAGTCATCTGGTCCAGTCCCCTTCCTCTTGAATGGAGAAGAGGAAGGGGCAGATAAGTTCATATCCTCCCTTTGGATACATAGGCTCTGGAGAGCTTCACAGAACCTGAGGCACTGGTGCCAAATCCCCCAGCCCCCAACCCCAGTCCAGTCTCTTCTGGATTCCACAAGAATCAGGAGGCCCCCTCCACCCAGGAAAGGCACACACTCCAGTCAGGTTAAGTCTGTGGGGAGCGGAGTGCTGCTCTTCTCGGAGGGACAGAATGCTGCAGCATGTTAGACAGCTGGAAAAACTCCATGAAAGGCAGGGGATGGGCAGAGCAATAGGGTTGACTAAGACTTCCCTTAGCAGGGGGGATGGGATAGGGAAAGGCCCGAAGTGGATGCCAGGGACAGGAAGGAGGCTGCAAGGCAGGGCCCCCCATGGAGACAAGGATGGACAGAATGGCTTTCCAGAGTTGGAGACTGGGACAAAGACCTATTTGCCTCAGCATCTCCTACCACACCCACCCCTGGACCCATCACTGCTATGGTGCAGACACACCCTTGAATCCACACACAGAGGTCCATGCATGCAAGCTCACACACACACACACACACACACCCCGGGGAGTGGGGGCAGCAGTGCATGTGATGCATTGGCTTATAACAAAAAAAAACCTGGAGCTGGTCGTTCTGACAGAGCCAGAGTTGGGTGGGGGGAAAAGAAGCTTCGAATGTCTTCTGTGTTCTGTTCTCTCTGCCCCCTAACGTGCACGTGCACCATGCACGCTACTTCTGAGGAGCTTTCCGGTCTGCTGGGCAAGACCAAGCCATCCTTCCTCCCCTTTCCTCCCCTCCTCACAGTGAGGAAGCCAGAGCAATCTGTTCCTGATGGGTAAACACAGGCATGAGTACACGCACACACATGCTCACACACCAGCCACTCAGGCCACACAGCGCCCAGTGCTCACTTCATCCTAAGACAGAGCACACACTTGGGCTCTCACTACACCCGGCAGAGCTCTCAAAGCCCCCGCCTCCCCAGACACACAGGACCAGAGCTTCACGGACACACCCAGGCGGCCTTTTGCAGACACTGGCATTCAGAGCCTACCATCGTGGCCACACATCAGGGCCTCCCACATGGATACCCACTCCCACAGCCCCGTACATGCTGGTGTGCGTGCACACACACATTACAGTCACACTCTCACACACAGACTCCCTCACACAGCCATGGTCTCACATATGGATACCATCACACACTCCAAACAGTCAACCTTCCACACAGACACCTCCAGAAGCTCAGGGCCCCCAGTCGCCCTTGGCCCCTCACGCCCTGACACCGGCAATGGGAAACACCCACATACACACCCTGAACAGCCACACTGTGCCAGGACCTCAGGTTGCCTAGTTGTGCCTGAGGGGAGGGAGAGAAAGCCTAGGGTGGCCTAGGGCAGGAAAGAAAAGGAAAGGAAATACTTTGTTGGTCCCTAAATAGATGATTATTCCCCAGGCAGCTCCTTCTTCCCCAAACCCTGCTTTCAACATCATTAGGGGAAGAAGGGAGATCCACTCCATACAGAAGAGGTGAAGGAAGTACCTGGGGGAGACAGATGGTGGCACTGGAATTGGCAAGAGCCAGAAAGGCCCAGAAACCAGCCAACTCCCCAGGCCCTTGCTGCCTCCCCTCATCACCCTCTCTGCGCCACGATGAGGATCAGCAGCAGCTCTCAGCCTAGCTATCTGCTGTGTGATCCCAAGGCCTCTTCAAAACCTCTATATGCCCATATCTGTCTAGCGGGCACCCCGATGTCTGGCCTGGCTGCAGAAGGGGCAGGAGAGGGGAAGGAGTTGGGACCTCCACTCCAGCCCCCCAGCCCCCACCAAAGCCCTGGCATCACTGGCAGCCCACAGAGAGGTAGGGCAGATGCCTAGCATGGGGGGGGGGGGGCGCAGGCAGAGCGAGCGGGTGCTCCTCTAACTAACCACTGAGGAGGAGAGTCCTAAGGTGTCCTTGGACCCTGAGCCCCGCCCCCATCACTGGAGGAGTAGACGCGGAGTCGCTGTCCAGGCAGAATGGAATCCAGGCTGTGCTGGCCAGGCCCCAGCCCAGGAAAGATCGGCAATGCTGCGGACATCCTTGCCACTTGCCACTCCAGGTGTAGCTGGGGCCCTGATGCCTCCATCCTAAAAGGAGCCTTGACTCCATGGAAGCCAGGCAGGACCTAAAGAAACCAGGCAGGGGTAACGCCATAAAGCCAGGTGATAGGGACTTCGGGGAAGCGGGCAGCGGGGACAAATGAAACCAGGCACTGGGGACTAAAGTTAGCTAGGAGGTGTGGACAAATGAAGCCAGGCTTTGGGGATCAAATTAAACCAGGCAAGAGGCCCACAGGATGTGAGAAAAGAAAGATATCAGGAGCTCATCCCCTCTGTCTAGATGTCACCCCCACACCCTGGGCCTCTCTCTCTGTAGCCCCCCTTCCACTCAGGCGGTGGTCCCCTCCCCCAGGCCGATGGACACAGCCAGAGCCCCCTCCCCTCTCAGAGGCCTGGTCCGATTGCAGCCAATGGGCCCCGGCCCCATCCCTGGGACCTCAGGAAGTCCCAGTCCCTCCCACCGGCTGCAGAGGCAGGCGGGCTGGGGGGAGAGAAAGAGAAGAGAAGAGAGACAGCTTGGCAGGGGGAGCGCGCAGAGCAGCCGCGGGGGGCGGGGGCCGAGAAAGGAGCGGGAAGCGCCGAGGCGGGCTGGGCGGGCTGGCGGGTGGGCGCGGGGCGGGGGCGTCGCGGCGGTGGGGGTGACAAGTCCTCCAGCCCTGCGGCCACTGACCTGGGTCCCCACGCAGGCGCCCCGTCGGTGCCTCCGGCGCTCCGTGGGTCCGCCTGCCCGCCTGCGGGCATCGGGTCTGCGGGGCTGGGGCCCGGGCAGCCGCAACGACCCGGGAGGCAGGAGCAGCCCCCACAGCGGTCCTGGCGGGCGGGTGGGCGAGGGGCCGGGCCGCGCGGTGAGCGACGAGGGCCGAGCCCCGAGTGAGCGACCAGGCAAGCGGGCCAGGAGGAGGGGAGGAAGGAGCGCGCTGCAAGCGAACGAGCAAGCGAGCTAGCGGAGGGAGAGTGAGGGACGGCATGCAGTGAGGTCATCCTTTGAATCTAATTGTCTGAGTCAGGAGGAGATGTGGCACTTGATGCTGGGGGAGGGGAGGCAGAAGGGACCCTCCCCGCTCCGGTCCAGGCCCCACTCCACACCCAGGGGCGGCCAGGGCCTCCCTTCCCCGGCCAAGGAGAATTTGCCGCAGGCCAACTCGGGCAGACCACTGCCGGTCTCAGGGCTGACCTCTGCTGCCTGGGGCTATCAGCAAGCGGTGAGAGATGTGGGACCCGGCCCCAGCTCCGGGCTACCTTCCTCCTCCCAGGGTGACCGCTCCCTCCCAAGGCCCAGCTCACTTTCCCACATTTTTTAGAGCACGGAGGCTCCCAGCCTACCCCCAGGTCCTATTCCAGGTCCTAGTCCTGCCCTCTGAGGATAAAGCAGGAACTTCAGCCAGCCTTCCAAGTTGCTTACTTTAGAAGCACGGGGCCCCAACTCTATTCCCCAAGTTACTTCCAGTGCTGGGAATTTGGGAGAATCTGGAAACTGAACCCCAGGCTCACCATCCTGCCCTCTGGGAATGACAGTGCAATGCCACCCGTGCTCCAGTGACCTTCTGTATTTGGGATGAGGACCCCACGTCCCCCTTCAGGAGGGGCAGGAGCAGGGCAACTCCTAGGGTCTCCAGGGAGGGACCAGGCTGCCCAGAGGGTGAGGGGCAGGTTGGTCGCTGGACCCTGGGCTTGTCAGGTGTGCACACCCGTACACATACACATGAGCACACGCACACGTGCACACGCACGTGGGGTCGGGGGCACCAGACAGCTCGGGATGCTCACACCAAGTGCCATACACCCCTCCCTTCGCCCTCGTGGGGGAGGGGTGATAAATATTTAAGGGGCTTTTAGCTCAAAAGGGGCTGGAATGGGGGAGGGAGGGGGATCCACGCTGCCTGATTAATGGGGTTACGGGCTTGGATCAATCCCTCCGCCCGCCGCTCCCTCCTCCCCCTCCTCCATCCCTCTGCCTAATGCGCTTTATCAGGAGACGCTTTTCTGACTTGGCAGCGTCGGGCGTTTTAAATAGACCCATTTAGAGCTGGGGTTGGGGGAGAAGGAGGGGGGTGGAGAGACAGAGATTGAGACAGGCTGGGAGACAGAGACAAATCAGGAAAGAGAGATGGGCCCTAGAAGAGAGAGACTGGGAGAGGAGAGACAGAAGGAAATGCAGAGATACCATCGAGATAAGACACTGAGGGTGAGGCTCCCACGGAGGCTGAGATGGAGAGAGAGAGGGTGATGGAGAGAGAAAGGGTGATGGGAGGCCAAAGGAAGTTGGGGGGCTGAGGAGCAGAAACAAACAAACAGAGAGACAAGGAGGAAAGGAACCATGGGCAGCAGGGAGAAACCCAGAGAGAGGCTCTCCACAAGGGCTGAGTGCTAGCCTGGGAGACAGCAGATATTCTTTATTTCCGAAAACAGTTTTTCATCCACTTTGTTAAATTAAAAAGCTGTTTTTAAAATGGTGCTGGAGGTGCTGGCTGGGGGAGGGTGCACAGAACTGCCAAGTCCTCCCTCTCTGGCCTCCTCCTCCTCCTTGGCCCCCACAGAAGCTGCCTCAGCCTGAGCCCCTGGGGTGTTCTCCAGCTCCCCTGCTCGCTGAGGCAATCCTCTGAGATCCCCAGGAAGAGGGTCAGGGCATCTGAGCTACTGTTCACTGGCAGGAAGTCCCTCCTGCTGTCTGGCTTCAGTTCTTCTTGCTGCAAGGAGCCCATTCTTTCCCCGACCACTATCCTTCTCTTCTCCAGCTCCCATCCTGGTTCCCCTAAGGTGTTCCCAGTTTGCAGAGGATTATGTGCCCTCGCGGCCCAGTAGCCCACTTTCCACGTAAGCCATCAGACTGCTCCCAAGGTACCCCCCATAAATATTATCTTTTATTCTGTACATCCATCTCCTAGCCCCATCCTACTCTGAACTATCAGATACATACCCCATGTCCTTGGGTCCTCTGGGAACAGCGGGGTGAAAAGCTTAATTCCCTACAGCCTTCTCAGGCTTCCCTTCCTCCTCTCCTGGGCCCCAGCGCCATCTTAAGTCCCTTTTATGTGTCAGCCTGGGGTCCCCCACTCTGCCCTCAACAACACCCTGGTCCTAGTTGTGAAGGGTTAGTCCCCCCTCAGCCCCCAGCCGGGAAAATGGCCAGTCTGTTTGGGAGCTGAGATGAAAAGCCCGGCCGGCCTTTGTGGGCCTCTGGCGGGTTTTGGACAATAGGCCTTTCCGTTCCGCTCCAATGCCTCGATTCCTTGGATGCCCCCACCCCCAAGCTGCCAATCCAGGGGCCTTGCCTGGTCTGAATGAGAGACAGGGAGAGTCAGGCTCGGCCCCACAGCTGGCCTCAGAAGATTCTGGACTTTCTGACCTCCTGTCCCATCTTTTTAAAGCCTAGCTACTCCAATCAAGCCAGAGAGATGTTTGGAGGGGCAGAGAGGAAACCTGAGCACACTGAAACAGAAACATACTCCCATGTCTGGGACTCAGCTCCCCCTTAGTATAGAACCCAGTTTCCTAACCTGGTGTTGCCCTTGCCTGTGTGACAATAGATAAGTCTCTTCCCTTTCTAGGCCTATTATGGGAGCATGAAAAGCCTCAGCCATGCTGAGCCCAAAACCTCTGGAAAAAGAAAGGACAGGGGAAGAGAGGAAGGCATCTCAGGTCCTCCTCCACTCATGTCCCCTAGACGTACAGCCCCACTACACCTGCCTGATTCCCTGAGACTGACCTGCCCCACCTGGGCCCCGGCACCTACCTCTTCACCACTGGCCAAACACCAAGCACATCAATGTCCTCCTCCTCCTCCAGACCAACTCTTCAGGACTTCCAAAACCAAGGGGGCAAGATGAGGTGACAAGGCTAGAGTCTAGAAGGGCAAAGGGCATAAATCAGAGGTCGCAGAGGAGCCACAGGCCTTAGTCCAACTCAGAGGCCATTCCATACTCACAGCCCCACTGTGAGAAGGGGAGACTGAGGCAGGTAGCAGCTAAAATTTGGAAGAAGAAAAGTTGAGAGTAATACAGACCCCTTCTAGCACCCCTTGCTGACTTCAGGTTCTGAACCACAGGCACAAAGGTTGCCAGAAGGCAGTGGCCTGATACAACACAGAGATACACACCCACAGACAATCCACAATTCCCATACAATCAGTTCGCAGACACACAGGCACCTCTATATCACATGCATCCTCACATGCACAATCCTAGAGTCACAGGGTCACAGGCATGGTGTAAATAACCACCATCATACCACCCCCTTCCTTATCACCACTATGATTTATTGAGCATCTACTATATGCCAGGAACTGTGTTTGGCACTTTATATGCATTATCTTACTTAATCTTCATGATTTCTCCATGAGGTAGGTTTTATTGTTCTTCCCATTTGATAGCCAAGGAGACTGAGCTTCAAGGAGGTCTTGCCCTATACCACAGAGCTGATCAGTTCCAGAGCCTAGATTTGAGTCTATATCTAGTTCCAAAACCTTGCTGCTATACCAACTTGCCTGTGCAGATCTCTCACCCACCTGCACAATGCCTTTCCCAATAATAATAGCAGGTATCACTTGTTCAGGGTCCTTGGTTACCTAGACACTGTGATAAGTACTTAATTTACATTTTGGTACTGAATCAGCAAAACAAGCTTCAAGGCCGGGCATGGTGGCTCACACCTGTATTACTCTCAGCACTTTGGGAGGCTGAAGCAGGTAGATCACCTGAGCTTAGGAGTTCGAGACTAGCCTGGACAACATAGTGAAACCCCATCTCTACCAAAAATACAAAAAATTAGCCAGGCATGGTGGCACGTGCCTGTGGTTCCAGCTACTCCTGAGGCTGAGGTGGGAGGATCGCTTGACCCTGAGAGGTGAAGGTTGCATTGAGCCAAGATTGAGCCACTGCACTCCAGTCTGGGTGATCAAGTGAAACCCTATCTCAAAAAAAAAAAAAAAAAAAAAAAAAGCTTTGGAGGTAATCCTGTTTGTGTTTTACAGATCCTGAAACTGAGGAGAAGCAGCTTGGCCAAAGTCACACAACTGGTAGTTAGTAAAGGAGCTGGCCTTGAACTCAGGGATATCTTGAAAGCCACTGTTGCTTCTATGGACTCCAGCCATTCAAAAGACCCCTTACCTTCTATAAGACCCCAGGAGATCCTCAGGGTCCAACTGCTCCCCTGAAAACAGGTCCCAGATATATCTGCCAAAGGTATGATCAGATGCCTAAACACATACCATGAGAAAGGGATTCCACGTCTTCCAATCCCGCCCAGAGATGCAGAGACATCAGCAACCAGGGAGAGATAGCCAGAAACTAAAATAAGGTATTAGAGACAGGCTGGTTGATAGTGACAGATACAGCCACACCAAGACAGGCCCAAAGGGAGGGAGATTGAGGGGAAGCCAGAGACAGAGAGGGACACATTAGGCCAAAGAATGAAAGAGAAAGCTAGAAAAGGAGACAATAGGAGTAGAGGAGGGTACAGGCTGACATGAAAAAACACGGACAGATACACTCCAGTATGCAGACAGATACATATAGACCCATCTGACCTTCACAAGAAACAGACTGTGAAAGCAGGCAAGGCTCAGGCTGTGTGTGGCGTGTGTATGTGTGTGTGCGTGTTGTGGGGGGAGCATGCAGAGTCTGTATCGCTACGTACATTACACCAGCTGCTTCCAGCAATTTCATCTGATTAATAATAAATGCCCCATAATTACAGCTGCTCCCCCAGCCCTTCTTCCTGTTTTTTGTCAGCTGCTGCCAGGCCAGCCCCCAATAGACCCGATGGTCCCCTCCATCCTCACCTGCTGTTCTCTAGGAGGCTGAGAGAATGTGAGCTGGTGGAGGAGGCCAGACTCCCAATTTGAGGAAGGATACCCATCTCCCTATCTTGGATTAATGCCCTTTGCTTCCAAGCAAAAAGTCATCTTACTTAGGTCTCATTCAGAACTCTTCTACTGCATAGGTATAACTTGTGACCCCTAATATGGCCTAGGGGCCCACATCTGGGATGCAGAGAGATGAAATCCCCTTGCCCACTCTTTATCACTCGCTGGCCAAGACTCCCTCCACAAACTTTACCTAGCCTCAGAACCCTGTAGGCTCAGAGGAGGAAGGGACCAGGACAGGGGCCCTCACCCCATCACTCCAATCCCAGACAGCCCGAATCTTTGCCCACTTGTATACCCTAGAGCTCTGGACACTAGGTGGCCCCGCCTGCCCATTCCTGAGTACCCCCTCAACTCCACCCCCACAGGTCCAGCTCCTTCCAGGCCTCCCACCCAAGCTCTCCAAGGCAGCTCTATCAGAATCAGCTGCGGGGTTGTGCCGATCTGTTTCTAATCGCTGGGGCCTGGTTCACGCTTGCCCCCAGCCCCCAATATTGATTCCATTATTTGGAAAGTCACTGACGTCAGGGGCCTGGATGGGTGCCAAAACCGCCTTCTCTCCTGGCCTGGGCCAGGGCCCAGCCCCCTATCCCGCAATTTCACGGAGGGGCCCAGAAGGGTCAGCTCATGGGCCAAGGTCACGTGGCATCTTCCCTCTGACTCTGGGCTCCTCTTGCCTTTTTGGGATCACTGTGCAGCTCCCTTCTGGAGAGAGGGGCTATGCAAAGGCCTGGGATTTAGAAGTTGGGGGAAGCTATAAACGGGAGTCTTAAGACCCTCATTGGAACTCTGACTGCAAGGAGGGGCTCTGAAGAGGTAAGGAGGAGGGCAGTAGGTCAGAAAAGGGTAGTTGGGAATACTTCTGTGTTTTTTGCCACACTCTTATTTTGGAACATCCTGAAGCTGGTCTTGAAATGAATCCTACAGACTACTTGGTTTTTATTTCTGATATCAGATGTATCTCCAGACTCTCTTAGAAGGAAATTCTCTGCAGTGTAGGATAACAGATTACCCTAAATTTTGCCATAATTTGACTAGTAATTTTATAAATCTTTGCTCCACATAAAACAAAGGCTCTCTCTGTTGTGCATCTCTCACCTGTGCTGCCTCAGGTTCCCCATATTCACACACTCTCCCAGTCTTTCCTGGCGCTGGGTGTGTTCCTTCCTCTCTGACCAAGATGCAGCCACTGCCACACTGGCCCACGCCAGCAACTCCTGGGCTCTGGCTGGACAGAGTATTTTTAGGATCCGAACCCCGTGTTCTCAGACAGGCATTAATAACCAATACAGACAGTCTGTGGTGCCCACAACAGCTACACAGCCTCAGAGCTCAGCCTTGGAAGGTCAGAGGTGGGGTCCATTCCCTCAGTTAGAGGGTCCCTGAGGGAATGGACCCCATCTCTTCTCGTCCAAGAAACCCACACCCAGAGAGGGTAAGGGGCATGTTCACCACCACATAGGGAAAAAAGGACCTTACCTTCTGCAAAATCCTGAGGCTGGGAAGGAGCAGGCTGACCTCTGACCTCTGTCACAGAATCACAGTGATTACCCTGCCCCAGCCTCCTCTGGTCCAGACCTTTCCAAGGAAGGGGCCTATCCTCTGCACTCCTTCCCTGAGTGAAGGAAAGTCCTTCCTCTAGTCTAGCCTGCAAACCAGTCTTCCTTTGAGCCAAACAGGGGTGTAGGACAGGGGATGCTGGGTCTCAAACCACAAATCTCAGGAGCTTCCTTCTCCCCACGATCTGTCCCACTCAGTGATTCATGCTTCAACATTTATTGAGCACTTATTCCCTGCCAGGCACTGTACAGGGAGTCAGGCACATGGTCCTGCCCACAGGGAGCATTTGGTCCAATGAGAAAGAAAAAGACGTATTATTGTTTACACAAGAATGCCTTCCTATGGTGTACAAGGTTTGTGCCAAGAGCAGGCAGGTACAGGGTGAACAAGGTAGATCCAGTCCTTGAGTCACACAGACCTCACAGGCAACTACTATGCAACCTTAGTGAGTGTCACGTGGGGAAAGTACAAGTAGGCTATATGGTGGGGCACACTGACTGCCCTGGGTCTGGAGAAACCTGTCCTCCTACAGGCTAAGGACTCTTCAGCTTGCTCCTAAACTCAAGACGGGCCCTCAAGCTGAATACAAGTCACTACCATAGTTTAATTTCAGTTCCTGCTACTGTAGTTCTAGTCCCAGCTTTTGGAAGCTGGCTGCCCAGAGCAGCAGGGTCTAACTCTTCTTCAACATCTGCTCCAGCTCCTCCTTCCACCCCTTGACCCACAGAGTGCCTAGCTCTGGTGACCTCTAACCAGGCACAGCTCTGTGCTTTGGGACTCTCTTTGCCCTCTGCAGAGGTAAAAGGGATTGATGACCTCAGTGCTCTCCATCCCCAGGGACCACTTGCCTTCCCAGCCCCTCCCCACAGGAAGCCGAGAGCCCTTGTGGGTTTGGTCACTCAGGACCACAGGAGTTTACAAAGCTGAGGCCTCCCCCACTACCCACACCCAATGGTGGGTCTAGAGGAGGGGTCAGTTCTCACTTCTCAGGCTCCTTGCTCTCCAGGACCCCCCAAACCAAGCACACATGGTCCCCCCCAACCCATCTGCATTTCAAAGAAAATCCACTCCATATGTTTCCTCTTCATTTACACTTCAACTCGCCATGGGGGTGCAGAGAGCAGGGGCGCCTTGCCTCTAAGCCCTCCACCCCCATAGGGGGGCTGGAGAGCATGTGTCCCCTTCAGGACAGGGGGCAGTTACAGCCTAGCCATCTCAGCATTGGGAGGGAACACAGGGCCATGTCCCTACTGTGTGGGCTCCCATGGGGGAAGACAGCATATCTCAGGCAGCCCCACCCACTAATGTCCATAGCAGCAGAGCATGCAAAGTCCAGGGCAGGGTCTCCAGGGGAGTTGGAGTCCCAGGGCTGGCTGCAACCTAGGCCCCCCAGGGCTACTGCTCTTTTGGGGAACAGAGTGGGGAATCCCAGCCATGCCCTGGAGCCAGGATAAGGGCTCAACAGGCAATCCCAGAGACACTGTGGGACACACACAACATAATGTGGTCCCTACCCCTCCCCAGCCAGGGCAGAGAAGAGAAGAGAGCGTGGGATCCCGGATCCCGTCTCTTCCTCCAGCTACCTTCTCCCCACAGATTTGAGGCTGTTATCTCTCCTACAATCACAGATTCAATACCCTGGAGCAGTCGCAGGAGCCAAGGTCTGCTCCCTCCAATCTTCACACCCCTCCCATCCTAAGAATGATTGAGATGTGTGTGTATGGTGCGGGGAAGATGTCTTGGGAGGACAGGAGTCTTATTTCCCCCACCTGGCCTTCTCTACTACAGAAGGGATGCCCAAAACTATTCAAGGGGGATGGGTGTGCATTGACATGGCACACGGAGGAATCTAAGAGTTCATGTCACTCCTGTACCAACGATCCACTCAGATTTTCCTACCAAGTGCCTAGTCTCCTTATGGAAGGAAAGCAGGGAAATCTGACTGGGTTAGCCTTTACCACCACTCCCCTCCATTAGGCCACAACCCATGTGAGGGATGTGACCAAATGTGTATCCTCTCTCCTCCTCACCTTTGGAGGGGACAGATCCTGTAGCAGTCTCTGTTCCTCACCTCAAGTGCCCCAATTTGACTCACCACAAACCAAAGGAAAGCATGGGCATATCTGACCATGAGTCCTAAGTTCCACTGGGATTGTGAATGCCACAATCTCAGTGTGGATCTGAATGTGAGCCCAGGATGAAAGTGTGAGTTTAAGTGTCACGGTCTAACGTCCCATCTAAGTGTGAACTCCAAGATGCAAGTATGGGTTTGAGTATGAGCCCAGGTCTCAGCACGCATCAGACTGTAAACCCCAGTGGGTCTGAATGTGAGCTCCAGGACTGAAGTGTGAGCCTGTGAGTCTCAGGATTCCTGTACAAGTCAGCATAAGCATTAGAGTTCTAGTGTAAGTCCGCGTGTGAGACCCTGGTCGTAAGGGCTTCTGAGCATGAGCTAAGGTAACTCATATGGAGTCCGAGTGTGAGCACTGGTGTCCCTTTTTAAGTCTGAGTGTGAGCCCCAAAGTGCCCTTGTAAGTCTAAGTGTGAACATCAGAATCCTAGTGTGAGTCTGAATGTGAGTTCTGAGATCCCAATATGAATCTCAGTGAGTCACAGGATTTCACGTGAGTCTGATGGAGTCACCAAGATCCTGGTATGAATCTCTGTGTGAGCCCTAGGTTACCCACGGAGGTCTGACCCCCAAAGTCCCCATATGAATCTAAGTGTGAACCCAAAGGTCCTAGTGTGAATCTGAGTAAGCTCCAGGGTCCCCGTGTGAGTCAATGTGATCCGCAGCTTGGAAGTGTGAATCTGACTATGAACCCCAGTGTCCTCAGTGAGTCCTTGAGTTCAAATGTGAGCCCCATGTTCCCCATGCGAGTCTGACTGTAACTCGGAGTCCCAGAATGTAGGAGTGTATCTGTAACACTAGTTGTTCTGCCTGTAATACTTGGCGAATTTGTGTCTGTGTCACTGACACAGTGTCACTGACACGGGAATTGTGTCTTCGCGTGAGCCCCAGTGTGAGCCTGAGGACCCCAGTGAGATTCTGGGTGTGAGCTCTAGGTCTCAATGTAGATCTAAGCTAAAGGATAAGACCGTGAATCTAAGCATGAGCCTACAGTCCCAGTGTGGGTCCCAGTGTGAGCAGAGTTCCAATGTGAGTCTATGTGGAAACTCCAGGACTGAAGTGTATCCCCGGATATGAGCCCCAAAATGTAAGTGTGAGTCCATATGAATGTAAACCCCTAGACCCTAGAAGGAGTTGAAGTGTCCCAGTGTGCATCTGAGTATGGATTCCAGAGCCCCCAGAAGTCCTGTGCGTGAACTTTAAACTCCTAGTCTTTGTGTAGGCTCATGGTCTCAGTTGGAGTATCAGCCCTGACAGTGTGAACCTTAGCTCCATCTCACCAATGCTGACCAGGAGCCCCTGGCACCAGCTGAGAGGATTTGTGTGGATTGTGACAGTGGAGACAGGGGGGCATAGTTTGAGACACCTAGGCCCTTCTAGCCCCCAAGTCATTGCTAGCCCTACATCCCTAGGAATATGCAATGGTTCAAGCCCCATTCCCACACGTGTAATGACACACCATCACACCCAGAGTTACATACACAAAAATACACCTGGTGTTTCAGACTCCTTGGACACACAGCAACTACAGATGCACAGACACACCCAGCATTTCAGATTCACCACCTCAGTGATCACAGTCATACAAACACCCCCAGTGACACAGACACAAATTCACCAAGTATTACAGGCAGAACAACTAGTGTTACAAATACACTCCTACAGCGGCATGCAGACACACACCAAGTGTTGCAGACAAGCTGCCAGGCACACAGACACACACAGACGCTTCTCAAAGAGACTGACTAGACGTAAAGAGTAAGAAAATCCTGAATTTTCAACAAGGCGTGAAATAGTCCTGCCGGCCTGAAGCTACTGGAGGGGGGAGGGGGACAAGGGAGCCAGCGAGCTAACGGTGGAGGAGAGGAGGAGAGGCTCGGGAGAGAAGAGGAGCCGAGAGGGAGAGCTGTCCGTCTGGTGACCTCCCCACGGCCCAGCCCCCACGCACGCGGAGATACACTACTCGGAGCAACACAGGGACACCCAGGATGGCTCACACTGAGCCGCACTGGAGGAGACACACACGAGCAGACTCACAAAGAGACACTTGGGGATAAACCATAGGCAGACTCACACAAGCCAGGAAGACTTACAAAGAGACACATTGGAGGAGACCCACTACATGGAGATACATCCAGGCGGACTCAAGAGAAAACCATGAGGAGGCCGACCGACACACACACACACACACATGCATACACACACAAGCGCGCGCGCGCGCGCGGATTCACACGGACACACACGCACTGGCAGACGCGCAACCGTCCGTTCGTATCCCCGGGCGCTCTGAAGTCCAGATTTCTGCCCGAGAAAGAAGCCACCTTTGGGCGTGCAGGGGCCACTACAAACCCCTGAAGCCCAGGAATTTTTCCAGACCCCGCGTGTGCAGCTGAGGGGTGGGGAGAACAGGGACACTAGGACAAATCGCCGGAGCCACCTCCCTCTAGTCGACAGTCCGGCTCCACCACCACCACCACGCCCAACCCCCGGAGCGCCCGGACGTGGGGGGTCGCTTCTCCAGCGCCCCCGCCCCCGAGTTTGCAGGCAAAGTTTCTCGTGAACTTTCCTGTCGCCCTCGGCCGTAGGCCCACGGGTGTCCCTTCACTCTTCCCGCGCGCACGGTCTGTCGGTCAGTCCGGGCTCTGAGGGTCTGGCCGCGCGCACTCCGCCGCAGGGTACTCACCGCGCCCTCGGGCTAACCGGGCTTCGCGCTGCGCCTTCCGACCGCCCACGGCAGCGAGCGAGGCAGGGAGCGCGAAGCTAGCACCGCCCGCCGGATCCCACCGCCGAGCCTCGCGCCGCGCCGGCTGGAGCCGCCGCCTCCGCTGCCGCCGCCGCCCGCTCTGCACCGGCTCTTCGGCGCTCGGCGGCTTTAACCCCCCCATCCTCCTCCCTCGCTCGCGGGTTCCCTCCCTCCTTCCCTCGCCCATGTGACCGCGGGCGCCCGCTCGGCCGCGCGCGCCCTCGCTCCCCTCCCCCTCTTGCCTTGTCTCTCCGCGGCCGCGCGCCACGACCCATCCCCGCCACGGGCCCCGCGCGCCCCCGCCTTGGCACGCTCACGCTCCTGGCACACGCAGCCCGCTCGCCCTGCGCGGGCCTGTGAACCCCCACTCCCACTCGCCCGGCACTGGCACGCACTCTGGCCCCCCGCTGGCATACTCGCCCGCACTGGCACGCGTGGCCCCCTCGCGTTCACCCTTTCTCGGGCGCGCCCTCCAGACGGCTGTGGTCCCCGTGCTTCACGCGCAGCCCCGGCCGCGGGTCTCGCAAACGCGCGCGCGCACACACACACACCCACTCCGCCCGCTCCCCTAGGGCGGCTGGGCGCGCACCCACCCCCGGGATCGCTCCTTCACACTCACTCTCCCTCTCAGCCTTGGCCAGGTCTCTCCTGCGCACACTCCCGCACGTTCAGGCCCTGACGGCCTCGCACCGACTCCCTGGCACACCCCGGGCCAACTCTCGGGGTCCTTCCTCCGGCGTCGCCGTGAGAGGAACGCGAGCCAGAACCCCCAACCCCCACTTTGGGCAGAAGAAGCCAGAAGAAGCCAGTCGGCTCCGCCCCTCCCCTATTACTACTGCCTCCCGCAACGAATCCCCTCCCGGTCACCCCCTCGCGCGGGGGAAAAGGGCTTCCTTGACCGGGGATGGACCCAGCCGGGAGCCCAGGCCCATACCTCCCATGTCTCCTATGACACCAACACCACTACTAGCATGTTCCTCGCGCTCCGAGGACACACAACCGTGAGAGAAGCCTCCTCTGGAATGAAGGGGTAGGGAGGGTGCACCCTCAATGCCGGGCATAGGCACACCCCTCGATAGGAGGCTTACTCCCTTCGCAGCCTGGGCCTCTGAGGGGCCGGGGTGTTCACTGCACTCGCCCCTGGGCCTCCCGTCTGGCTGCAACATAGGAGGGTAAGGTTAGACAACCTGACCAACTTCTGAGGCCACGTGAGAGCGCAATGGAGTGGCAATGGCAGAGGCGGAGACCGAGAAGGCCACCCCCGTCTCCACCCCTTGGATTTTTCACCTGACCCTTGACCCATAATCCTGGGCCCTGCCCCTCCGGGGAGCTGCTCTAGGGCTGAAGGCGAGGAGAAGGGAAGGAAATGTTTCGCTGTTTCCTCACATCCTACCCCAGTAGGCTGCCTAGAGCGCCCGGGCCCTTTCCCAACAAATGCCTCAGGGACTCCCACTGCAGAGGAAAATCCTTCTTCCCGCCACGGCCTGGGCTTTTCACTTTCACTTCCGTGGCCACAGAATCCCCTCCCTACAACTGGCAGGGATCGGCATGGGCTGGAGCTCAGAGATGGCCAGCTAGGACTTCAGGACACACAGCAAACTAGCTGCGCCCCGCCGAGGGCCAGCGCACAGCCGCCCACCCAAGGTGTCCTATCCTCGGGCTCTCCGGGCCACCGGCCTCCTGCTTCCCGGGCCGCAGACCGGGATTAGACTGTGGATGCGGGGAAGGAAGGGGGCGGTGCGACGGGATCTTGAGAGGAGCAGGACTTGCCCCTGCCCCTGCGGCGAAGCTCTAGGCCCTGGCAAGGTTCGGTACCCCGGGGGCCGCTCCTCCCCAGGGGGCTGACCGGCCTGGGCGCTCTAATCCGGCAGGGGAGGGGCGAACGGGGTGAAAATTGGCGAGTGGTTTGGGGAACGGTCTTGACCTCCAGATGCTCCGGTGTCCCTGGCTCAGCCTCTTTCTGCCAGGTTGGGAGCAGTCGAGAATTCTGTCCCAGTCCAACGTCCCCCTCGTCCTCCTCGGCCCTCGGGGACGCAGAGGCTGCAGTATGCAGAGCCGCAGTCCACGGCTGCGGGGACAAGATCCGCGCTGGGCGTCCGGAGTCCTGGAAGTGGACGTGTGGGTGTCAGAGGATAAAGGAAGGGAAGAGACGCACGTCGGACCTCTGTCCAGGCGTCAGGCCGGTCAGCAGCTCCTCCCGGCGCGGGACCCAGCGGCCTCGAGCGCTTCCCCGGGGCCGAAGCGACACCTGGCGGACGGTGCGGGACGTGCGTTACCTTCTGGCTGCTGCTCCTGCTCCGCGCTGAGGCCTGGGCCACCTACCGAACACCGGGTGCTGCCACCTCTCCACACCGCAGCCACCCGGCTCACAACTAATTTTCCTCCCTCCGGAGCTGGGTCAACAGACTAGTCGTGGTTTCCGCTCCTGCCGCTTCTGATGCCCTACCTAGCCAGTAGCCTTTGAGCTTGTAAGCCTCAGTGCTGAACCCTCCCCACCGCCTTGGGAGCAAAGTTGAGTTTCTTAGGTGGGGCTTCAAAGCCCTGCAGGATCTGGCCCTGCCTCCTCTCCAGTTTTATTAAGCGCCCCTGTTCCCGGCCTCCCCAGCTCTGCGCCAGCCCCCTTCTGTGTCATGTCACTTATCCTTAAGCCAAACCCCATTTCACTGACATCCTCTCCCCAACCCCACCTCCAAGAATTCACTGCCTTCCCAATCTTCACTATCTACCTTGCCCATGATGGAGTGGCTGGAAGTAATACCCCCAGACCAGATCCCTTGTGCCCTGCACGTGATGGGGATCTCACATTTGGGCCTGGGGAAATTAGGGGAAGTTCCTGAGAGGCCTGGGGAAATTAGGGGAAGTTTCTGGTTGACTTGTAGTTCCTGGAGTTCTCTACCATGAAAGGGGCTCTATGGCCAGGATTTCTGACACCACCCTCCACCCTGGCAGGTGGCCTAAACTTGGACCCCCCCACACACACACCAAGGGGTCAGTTGTGCCATCCCAAGCGTTTGGGCAAGCAAAGACCCTTCCTCATTCTTACTGACATGTCCCCAAGGAAGGAGAGCTCCGTCCCCATCTCCTATGGAGGATCTACCTTTCCAGTGCTCCTTTAGAAAACAGTGCTGGTTTCGAACTTGCTATACCATCAGAAAGTTTCCGCCTGGAGCACACACGTGGCTCTCCAAAGTTACAAACACACACACTCTCACACACAGGCTCTCTGTATTACAAATGCCAAATACATGGTCACATAAAGTCACACACCCAATCTCAAACAGTAAAAGGTGTATACTCAACTTCACTATGGTACACTGAGAGTCAGGGTCCCCAGCTTAGACTAGGAACTAGAGATCCCAAAAGAGTAGGAGAGTCCCTGAGTCACACACACCATACCCACACGTAGATACAGTTACACAGCCATGAACTCAGTCACACTGTCACACAGGCACACACAGAGTCACACACGCTCTCAATCACACTGGGGTTTGGCGGGTTGGGGCGGGCTCCAGGAGGCAGTTATGTAAACGCCCTCAAGCCCCCCCCCTCGCTCCCCCTCACCCCGCCTGCTTCCTTAGACAGTGCCAGCGCCCGGGGCGGCTTGGCCGGGACCCGGGAACAGCTCGGCCTCACGGAGGCTCCAGGCGCCGAGAAACCCGATCCCACACAGCCCCGGGCCGAGCCAGGGAGGGGGGCCCAAAACCCCCCCAACTCAGGGTCCAGCCCAGGCCCCTAGGGACGACTTACCCCTGCATCCAGAGACAGCTCCCAGCACCCTCCTGAGATAGTACCTGGGGCCCACTCACAACATCCCCATCCTGCACACCCCCTATTGGAATCCTATCATCTGGATGGCTGCCTGTGTGCCCTGACCCTTCCAACCTCTGGCACCAGAAAGGGCAAAGACTCCCTAAAGGTAGAGAATGAGGGAAACTAAGTATTCAACCTTGAATTACCCCCAGTTCCTGGAACCATCTCCTCTTCCCTTCTCACCAGGGCCCTCTAAATCCGCTCTGATAGAGAGGGGCTTTCATTCCTGTCCAGGTCCCCCTCAGATTTGCTGCCTATCGATTCCAATATATTCTGTTAGAATTCTAAATTATTCAGGTCCAATTCTCCCCTCCCTCCCTTTGATATCCTTTCTTCCTCCTCCACTGGAAGTTCTAACTCCAGTCTAATCCCAGTTCCTCTTGCTTGCTAAAAAGAAATTTTGAGAGTAACCTGAGGAATCAGGAACAAAATCACCAAAAGGCAGAAAGATTAAGGCTCAGGAAACCCCTGGAAATCAGGAGTCTGAGAAGAGGTGAGACAATGTCTGTTGTACGCCCCCCCAACATAACCCCCACCTCATTCTGCAGCCTAGTCTCAATTTTTCACAATAGCTTTTGAGTGTCTGCTTGGGCTGCCCAGGCCCAGGCAGAAAGGGAATTTCCCCCATGTTCTCTGTTAATGAACAAAACATTTCATGTTGAAATTCCTCCTCTGCCCCCAGCCCAGTGTCTCCAGGGCCCCGCAGCCTGACCAAGCAGGGACACCATTAGGAGGGGGGTAACAGAGTAGAGGGAAGCCCCCAGGGGAAGCATAATTTACACTAGGGGGCATCTTTTTAAAAAATAAATAATTAGGGTGACTTTTTTTTCACTTTTGGCTAAAATTATCCACTCCTGTGGCAGCTTCCCAGAAAGGGCGGCGGGAGGGCAGCCGGAGCTGTCCCGAGGCCCAGGACATGGCCCCCCTCCCCTGGGCGAGGAGCCTTCCTCAAGTTGTTTTCCTGGTTTCTTCCTCTTGGATGTTTTTTGATTATTAATCACATTTTCCATCCTCAGTCTCAGACCAGACCCCCTCCCCGCCAGGGTCAGGGCTGGACAGAGGGAGGAGGAGCGGGCTCCGGGAAGACGACTTGGGGACAAGATGGGCAGTGACCCCTGGCCCTGGCTGACCTGAAGGACGCTGTCAGTGGCATGTCACAGATCATACCCTCACCATCCTGGCACACAGCAGGTGGCATCCTTAATCAATACAAGTGAAGTAAATGAATGAACAGGTGTCTAGTTTTCATAGCACCCAGCTGGCACTGAAAAATAAAGTCCCTAGTGCTGGTCCCCTTGTGCTGCAGACAGAGAAACAGCCCAGAGAAAGGGAGTCACTTGCTTAGAGTCACACAGCAAGTTAGCGCCTTGGCCAGAGCAGGACCTCAAGAATGCTGATGGCTCCCTGCTTCCTAAGTCAGTCAATAAATATATATTGAGCACCTACAATATACCAGGCATGGATCTAAGTAGCGAACCAGACAAAAATCTCTGCCCTTGCAAGGACATAGAGCAACTAGAACTCCATACAATGCTAGTGCATGATAAGTTGGTACGACCACTTTGAAACACTGTGTGACAGTATCTACTAAAGCTGTGCATATATTTATTCTATGGCCTAGCAAGTCTGTTCCTAGATATATACCCAGGAGGAATGATCAAATATGTTTACCAGGAATGCTCATAGCAGCTTTACTCATGATAGCCCCAAACTGGAAACAACACAAATAGATAAACAGATCGTGATGTAAGTACAGCAATGGAAAACAACCAACTACAGCTACATACAACAATGTGGATAAATCTCACAGACAAAATGTTGAGCAAAGAGGAAAAAAGACACAAAGAGTACATAATGAATGATTTCATCTATATAAAGCTCAAGAATAGGCAAAACTAATTCATGGTGACAGAAATCAGAATTGTAGTTACTGTTGTTGGGGGAGAGTGGTACAAGTGTACAGTTGTCCCTTGATATCTGTGGGGGATTAGTTCCAGGACTCCCTGAGGATACCAGCTCTGAGGATGCTTAAGTCCCTTATATAATAAATGGCATAATATTTGCGTATGATCTAAGCACATCCCCATATCTACTGTAAATCAGCTCTAGATTGCTTGTAACATCTAATACAATGTAACTGTTATGAAAATAGTTGTGCCGGGCGCGGTGGCTCAAGCCTGTAATCCCAGCACTGTGGGAGGCTGAGACGGGTGGATCACGAGGTCAGGAGATCGAGACCATCCTGGCCTACACGGTGAAACCCCATCTCTACTAAAAAAATACAAAAAACTAGCCGGGTGAGATGGCGGGCGCCTGTAGTCCCAGCTACTCGGGAGGCTGAGGCAGGAGAATGGCGTGAACCCAGGAGGCGGAGCTTGCAGTGAGCCGAGATCGCGCCACTGCACTCCAGCCTGGGCGACAGAGCGAGACTCTGTTTCAAAAAAAAAAAAAAAGAAAATAGTTGTTATACTATTTTTGTTTTTATTTGTATTGTTTTTTATTGTTGTATTTCTATTTTTATTTTTATTTTTTCCTAATGTGGTTGGTTGAATCAGAGGATGCAGAACTCACAGATATGGAGGGCCAACAGTACACATGCATTAAAACTGTATACTATAGGCCAGGTGCAGTGGCTCATGCCTGTAATCCCAGCACTTTGGGAGGATGAGGCAGGCGGATCATGAGGTCAGGAGATCAAGACCATCCTGGCTAACACGGTGAAATCCCATCTCTACTAAAAACAAAACAAAACAAAAAAAAAACAGCCAGGCATACTGGCGGGTGCCTGTAGTCCCACTTACTCGGGAGGCTGAGGCAGGAGAATGGCGTGAACCTGGGAGGCAGAGCTTGCAGTGAGCCAAGATCACACCACTGCACTCCAGCCTGGGCGACACAGCCAGACTCCATCTCAAAAAAAAACCCAAAAAACTATGTACTGTATATATTTGTTCATGCAAAAAGTCCCAAGTCTGGTTCCCCAGCCCCCTCAGGCAAGAGGTGTCAGCCTAAATGACACCGAAGAGAGGTCTATACTAGGACCCTTTGTCCTCTCTCACAGTGCCATCCTCTTTTTCCTTATAGTAGTTAGTTTGATGTCTAATTATCTAGTTACTTCTGTGGTGCATGTGAGCTCCAATGAGGGCAGCCCTGTGGCCTCCACCTCCAGTCACGTAGAGTTGGGTCTGGCATAGAACAGGTGCGCTCAACGTTTGAAATAGATTTAAATAAATGTTGACTGAATGAATGATGCAAGCAAGTAAGTAGAACAACCTTGACCTGTGAGAAGTAAACTGAAGCTCCAGGGGACAGGGGTGGGAGCCTAGATGAATGGGTTGCAGCCTTGAGGGATGGGAAAGAGGTTTAGTGACCAGTGAGGTGGCAGAGACCGGAAGGCAGGCTGAGGCAACCTGAGTGGCTCAGACACCACCACCTGAAATGCCTTTGGGGCCAAGGCTGTCGAAGTATAGAAGGGCATAAAGTAAGTTAGGATTATAAACACACTGGAGTTTTAGCAAGACCGTTGAGGCTGCTGGGTAGAGGGTGGTGAGGATGGTGGAGGCTGGAGGTGGGCAGCCACGGAGAGGTATTTGCAGTGACCCATAAGAAAGAGATCTCCAGCCTGACGTGGGGTAAGGAGAGAGAGAGCAGGGTTTGGGAAAGGGGCAGGCCATCAGATTCATCTGCTTCATCTGTTCCCATGACCCCCAGAGGATCTCCCATGCCACCTTATATACAGAGAACAGGCTCCCTGTACACTTAGTCCTCTGTCTGCTCTCCAAAGCACCCTCGCCCTGGGCGATCCCGAAGTTTGGGCTAAGTGAGGAAAGAGAAGCAGGTGGGGAGGGAGGGAGCAGAGTATCCAGAAGAGGGACAGGGAGAGGCAGTGGGAGGTGGGGGCAGGGATAGGGAAAATGGAAAAACTTGGAGTCAGGGGACTGTGTATCAAAGGTGGGAGCATGTGCATACATTTGCAAATTCACAGATACAATTTTTCATTTTGCAAAAATTTGCATGAACAAACTCCCTGCTCAGAAGCACAAAGTCTCTTCATGCTTCCCCACCCCAGTGGGCTCTGATCCCACCTACCCACCACTCCTCATGGAGGAGACAAAGGATTGTCCTCTGTAGTACCAGCCCAGAGTCTGACATTGCTCTCTGCTGCTATAGAACTGGCTCCCAGATAACGGCTGGGATTTCCAGGAAGGCCTGAGGACCATGTGTCCCTAAGATTGGATCCCTCCCTTCGCCTCCCATGGCTCTATTTCTCGCCAGCCTGTGATTCCTTGAAGTAGGGGAGAGGGAAGAAAAAAGGCCCCAACTTTCCCCCAGAAACTCAACTGTGGTGATTGCGAAGGCAGATAAAAGTCAGAGATTTGGAAACGGAATGCCAGCGTTAACATGTCTGAGGGAAACAGACAGAGGCAGAGGGAGACTCCAAGAGAAAAAACTGAATTAAATTCAGTTATCAGACATTTATTAATGCCTACTGTGTGCCAGGCCTAGAGGGAACATTGTGTACAAAACTACAGATGACTCCCATGTTTTTGGCTTGAAAGACTGGGAGATGATGGTACCATTCACCGAGCTGGGGACAATGAAGGGACTTGACATGTTCAGTTGGAGGGTCTGTGGTGTGACAGCTAGGTATGTAGCCCCTGTTCAACAGTTCCCAGCATCCTTTATGCCCGACATGTGCTGGAGGCTTGGGCATTTAGAGTTTCAGACTAACCTGAGCATTATGATGGTGCTAGGGGATGATGAGATAGATCAGAGAACAGTGAGCGGGTGTGATAAGAAAGGAAGAGGAGAGGAGGATTGAGACTAAAACTCTGGGAACCCATGATTAAAAGAGAGGAAAGGGGTGGTGATGCACGCCTGTAATCACAGCACTTTGAGAGGCCAAGGCTGGTGGATTACCTTGAGCCTGGGAGTCTGAGACCAGCCAGGGCAACATACTGAGACCCTGTCTCTACAAAAAATACAAAAATTAGCCGAGTGTGGTAGTACACACCTGTAGTCCCAGCTACTCAGGAGGTTGAGGTGGCAGGATCACTTGAGCCCAGGAAGTAGAGGCTGCAACGAGCCATGATTGTGCCATTGCACTCCAGCCTGGGCAACAGACTGAGACTGTGTCTCAACAACAATAACAAAATTGGGGGCAGGGGGAGCAGTAAAAATAAATAAATAAAACAAAAATAAATCAATAAAAATAAAAATAAAGGGCCAGGCGCGATGGCTCACCCCTGTAATCCCAGCACTTTGGGAGGCTGAGGTGGATGGATCACCTGAGGCCAGGAGTTGGAGACCAGCCTGGCCAATATGGTGAAATGCCATCTCTACTAAAATACAAAAATTAACCAGGTGTGGTGGTGGGTACCTGTAATGCCAGCTACTTGGGAAGCTAAGGTGGGGGAATCGCTTGAACCTGGGAGGCAGATGTTGCAGTGAGCAAAGACTGCACCACTGCACTCCAGCCTGAGTGACAGAGTAAGACTCTGCCTCAAAAAAACTAAAATAAATAAATAAAATAAAATAAAAATAAAACAGGAAAGATGAGGGACTTCCAGAAGACAGGGACTGTGTAGTGGCCCTAGAGATAGAAGAATCAGCATTGCATGAGGCCAGAAAGCAGCCTGGGAGGACCAAGGAAGAAGAGCTCAGGTCTTTAGCAGCTGGGAGTGGGGTGGGGCCAAGGGGAAAAAGCTAGGGCTATGGAACAGGCTGGTGTAGACTCCTCCACAGGGGCCTGTGAGTAGAGTGTAGACCCCTCCTTCCCCAGCCTTCCTGCTGTTCCCTGGAGCCCTGCTTGGGTTGGGGTCCTCTCTCAGCCAGGCAGAAGAATCAAAAAGCTCCTCCCAGGCCCCTAGACTTCCATCCCTGAGCCCCTGGTTTTTGGTCTTCCCAGGAGAGTTCTGAGCCTTCCTCAGGCTCAGGAGCATGCAGTGGTTGGGGAACCCTGGGGACCCTGGGGGTAATTGAAACCAGGGCTAAGACATTACAAACCATAACGCTGACTCCGCGGCTCCCTCAGGATAGCTCCTGGTTTTCTTCTCACCCCGATCCTCCCTGCCGTTGACAGCTGAGCTCTCCTAGGCCCCCAGCAGCTGGGCTGCTGACCCTCCTCCTCAAACCAACTAGAAGGGGCCTCCAACCAGAAGGCACCCAAAGCCAGCCCTCTGGGACCTCTTCTCTGTGCTCAGAAAAGCTTACTGTATACCAGGCTAACCTCTTCATATTGAGGCATCCCAAATTCTAGTCTTAACAATCCCTTTTTGCAGAACCTAGCAGGTTGAAGTTAGACAATGGGAACAATTTTTCAATAGTGAAAAAGAAAGGGAGGAGGTAGATGTGGGGCAGGAGTGCCCGTCAACTAGCACGTGCTCAATAAATATGTGGAGAAAAATAGATCTCAAAGCCTGAACCCCACCAGAGGGAGGTGTTGGCTGGCCAGATCTATAGCAGGGGCAGTACAGACTACACACCAGGGTAGCAGGAAGTGAGAAGGTCAGATAAGGAATTCTGTGGCCTGGAATCTCTCTCCTTGCTTGGATGTCTCTCTCTACGTCGCAGTCCTTGTCTCTTGCCAAAAGGACCAGAAGCTGCACTTTTGTAAGACTGATGGGAAGGCCCTCCCCCTGCACACCTGTCCGGAGATTTCAGGATTCCTAGATTCCCCGAGTGCTGGTGTGGAGATTTGGGCCTGCCTCTGTCTCTACGTCTATCTCTCTCCCTGGCTTTTCAGTTAGAGACAGAGGGGTTCAAATACATACTCTACTACCTACTGGCTTTGTGGCCTCGAAAAGTGACTTAATGTCTCAATTACCTCAGAAGTAAAATGGGCAGTGCCTATTTCCCAGGACTGTGGTGAAGATTAAGTTAAATGAGATAATCCAGTCAAGTGCTTAGCGCTAGCCCTGGCAGGTGCTAAAGCCCCCTTCATCTGCTGACTTTGGCTTCCTCCCAGTCAATGTCTATGTCTCCTCTGTCACGGCCTTTCTCCCCATCTATCAACATCATCCTCTGTCTCTGTCTTTTACTGTCTTTCTCTTGATCTCTTTGGCTCTCCCTGTATCTGGCCCTGCCTGCATGACCCTGCTCCAACCCTCTGGCACATTTGGCCTAGGTGAGGTAGGGTAGGGGGGTCCAGGAAGGTAAATTCAAATATGGCATTCATAGCAGCAGGGTCATGCCTGAGCCTGAACATGGGTGAACCACAATCGTTGGGGTGAGTACTTCTGTCTATGGGCTGGGCAGGAGAGCTGGGGGCTCACTCTGGCAGCCCTCTTGGAGGAGGGGGGGCTTGTCCTGACTGCTCTGGCTGTCCCCACACCTGGACCCAGGCCAGATCCCCATAACTAGTGCCTGCCTGGAGGCGAGGCAACCTGCCCAAAGGCCAGAACTGAAAGGGGTAGCCCTCTACCTCCACACAGGGTTACTTACCTGCCCTCAAAACATTCTGGCCCACCCTCATCCCAAGTTCTGCTCTGAGCCTCTCATACCCCATCCCAAACCCTGTATGGAAGCACATTGCCTCCATAGATTTAGTTACTCTTGTCTCTGGCTCTCCCTATGTCTGTCTCTATCTCTGTGTCTCTGTCTTCTCAATCTCAATCTACGACTTTGGCAACTGCATAAGCCTTGCACCCCTAAGCTAAGACCACCAGGGATAGGAAACTGGAGGGGTCGAAGAGTCTGTGTTCTTCACCTGGTCCAAAAAGCTCCTTGGTGGTGGTGGCGGTGGTGGTGGTGGTGGTGGTGGTGGTGGAAGGGCGAACACAAGAAATCCAGATGTCATTTCCATGTCACTCTGGACCTGTGAAGGCAGAGGGCATGGAGTAGGATAGGTGCTCATCAAATATAAACCAAATGAAGGAGGGACAAACAGAGGACTCCAAACAAAGAACTGAATGGCTGAGGCTATAGCAGGCAGAACATGGAGAGACTATGGAAAGGCTGCTGCTCAACTTTGTGGCTCAGCAAGGAGTCTTCTTTGGGGGTCAGGATTGGTCTCAACTAGCCCTAGATGCCGCCACACCTGGGCCCTGGCCAGCCCCTTCATGTCAGCTCTTGGGCAGAGGGCCAGATGGGTGGGCCACTAAGACTCCCCCCTCACTTCCCTAGTCCCAAGACATCATTGCCTCAAGGTGCCCACCAGCTTCAAACAGAGTGCTGGGAATACAGAACCAGAGAGGGAGAAACTCTGGGCAGGGGCACATGGCAGGCAGAAGCTGAGGCAGGAGTCTGGTGTCCTGGTAGCCAGCCTGGGCCTGTCATGAGGATCCTACGCCAGTACTGTGATGGGGGCCAGACACGAAACAGGATTTTATGTGGGGAGAGAAGCCAGGAATCCGCGAACATGTGGGCAGCTGGGCAAGGGGCAGAACGTTCCATCAGGTAAGGACAGAATGTGCAACTTCTTGTCCTTCGCGTTAGATAAAGACAAGCATTGAGACCAAAGGTTCAGAGAGATGGAATCAGAGCAAAAGAGAGAAGAGAGAGCCTGGGAGAGAGACTGAGAAATAGAAACTCTCAGAGACACAATCAGGCACAAAAACAAAGACGCAGAGAAAGAGATGTGAGTCAGAGACACAGACAGGGAAATGCAGAAAGGAGAGCCATGGAATTAAAGACACAGAGACCAAGACGGGGAGGGATATGAAATCAGAGAGAAACTATCTCAGTCACAGAGCAACAATGTGCAGACAGACTCAGACAGAGAAACACAGAGACAGGGAGAAAAAAAACAATTGAGAGAGAGACAGAGAGATGGAAAAGAGAGAGGAGGACAGCGACAGCAAGGTCAAGAGAGGCAGAGAGACGGACAGAGGACAAGGCAGAAGGAAGCAAAGACGGGGTGAGGCAAAGAAAGAGATCAAAACATTAGGAGTGGGAAAAGTGGGCGAGGGACAGAGGAGTTTCCTGGCCTCAGTCTCTCTAGCCTGTTCTCCCCAGGGTGTTGGGCTACTACTTTGCTATTCTCTGGTTTCCATAGCAACAGGGAGGGCAGAGCCAAAATTGCATACACATTTACATCCTTTCTATTTGAATAATTCAACAGGTTTCTGTGCATATTCATGAGATAATGAATGAAGGTGACTCTCAATCCCTGCTCAAAACCTGGCTATGGTATCTCCTGCTTTGTAGTATATGGTATGGCTCTGAGCCTGGTTTTATAGGCCTTGACCTCTCCCTGCCAGACCCTGCTAACAATGCCAGCCCCTGCTCCCCAAACTTCTTTTGCATTTTCCTACCTCTAGGCCTTTCCTCAGGTTATGCTCCTCTGCCTGCAGGGGATGCCCTTCCCTCAGTATCAGTCCTGCCAGTGGCCTCTGGTAAGGAGTAGCAGGATATGACAGGGGTAAGCAGTGCTTGTCTTGGCTCCCTGGTGGAGGCAATCCTTCAGTCACATTCCTAACTGAGGGTGCTTGAAAGGATCACACTGAGACAGGCTGGGGTGTAGGCTGAGCTGGAGTCTAACAAATCTACCAACATAGAGGAACCTAGGACACAGTGGCCTCCATATGGAAACTGACAAAGACCACGGTTCCAGCTAGAATAATCAGAGTTGCTGAGATAGCACCAAAAGGAGTCTCAGGAACAGAGGGGCTGAGGTGGCTCAGATGGTGGGGGAGAGAGTTCCTAGGGCCAAGAACCCTTTTAAAGTGCCAGGAATTGAATGGCCTTGTGGGCTGGGAGGAGCTTCTTCAGGGCCTGCTCTGCTTATAATTTCGGCCTCACTGACTCCCCACTGGATCCCTACAGTAGCTTTCTCACTGCTCTTCCTGCCCTGTACCCGCAATCCACTCTCCACATTGTAGCCAGAATTCTCTTTCTAAACACAATCTGATATTCCACAGAACTCCCACCTTGAAGCCTTCAGTGATGTTCCATCTCCCTCAAGATAGAGTCCAAGCACCTTTGGCCAGGCTTGCAGGCCTCCCTGTCTGACCCCCACTCACCTATGAGCCTCATGCCTTACTCTCTGCCTCGAACTTCATGCTCCAGTGATCATCTCTATGCTGCTTCTATGCCTTGGCTTATCCCTTCCCTTCACCTGGAATGTCATGCCCACATCTCTCCTAAGCTATCCAAGATTCCACACAGGTATCACCTTCTCTTCTTTAAATCTTTGTGTGTCTCTAAAGGTTGGAATACGGGCTCTGTCTGAACTCATGCAGCAGTAAACTTGCCTAATCTGTGTACTTGTCACACCATAGGGAAACTTTTTTTTTTTTTTTTTTAATGGAGTCTCACTCTGTTACCCAGGCTGGAGTACAATGGCTGGATCTTGGCTCACTACAACCTCTGCCTCCCCTGTTCAAGCCATTCTCCTGCCTCAGCCTCCCAAGTAGCTGGGATTACAGGCGTGCACCATCACGACTGGCTATTTTTTTTTTTTTTTTTT
>NC_045447.1:45651092-45797496 GCF_002776525.5 Piliocolobus tephrosceles | reverse complement strand
TGGCACGATCTTGGCTCACTGCAAGCTCCACCTCCTGGGTTCACGCCATTCTCCTGCCTCAGCCTCCTGAGTAGCTGGGACTACAGGCACCCGCCACCACGCCCGGCTAATTTTTTGTATTTTTAATAGAGACGGGGTTTCACTGTGTTAGCCAGGATGGTCTCGATCTCCTGACCTCGTGATCTGCCCGCCTCGGCCTCCCAAAGTGCTGGGATTACAGGCGTGAGCCACCGCGCCCGGCCTCGACCGGCTAATTTTTGTATTTTTAGTAGAGACAGGGTTTTACCATGTTGGCCAGGCTGGTCTCGAACTCCTGACCTCAAATGATCCGCCGGCCTCGGCCTCCCAAAGTGCTGGGACCACAGGCGTGAGCCACTGCACCCAGCCTCCATAGGGAAATTACATATGTGGCTATAGCCCTCGTGGAGTTGGAGGTTCCGAGTCCAGTGATTATATTTGTCATATTGTGGATGATCATCAGCTGCTTGTTGAATAACTGAGGGGTCACTGAGCCCACTAAAGATCAAATTTCAAGTCTCTTGGGACTCTTGAGGCCCTCTGCACAGACACCAGAAAGGAATGGGCCATCCCTTTGCAAATGCTGCCACCTGGTGGCCAAAGCCAGAAGTGAGTGTAGCCAGAACATCACTTACCAATGTGAGAGCTGGACTAGACTAGTATTACAGTAAGGAGTGGGGAGGTAGGCCCCAAGGGAGTGCTCAGAGGCCAGCACCAGTGTCCTCTGGACATTCTTGATGAGTTCCAAGCAGACAGAATGACAAGAACAAAGGCTCAGAGGCAGAAAATCTTGTCACTTGGGAAGCGGTCAGAGCTTAGGGTCCAAGAGGACCAGGCCAAAGATGGACTAAGCCATGGGCAGGGGCCAAGCAAAGGGGTCCTTTAAAACCACCTAGTGGGCTGGATGCAGTGGCTCAGGCTTGTAATCCCAGCACTTTGGGAGGCTGAGGCAGGCAGATCACCTGAGGTCGGGAGTTCGAGACCAGCCTGACCAACATGGAGAAACCCTGTCTCTACTAAAAATACAAAATTAGCCGGCTGTGGTGGTCCACGCCTGTAATCCCAGCTACTCAGAGGCTGAGGCAGAAGAATCACTTGAACCTGGGAGGCAGAGGTTGCAGTGAGCCGAGATCACGCCATTGCACTCCAGCCTGGGTGACAAGAGCGAAACTCCATTTCCAAAAAGAAAAAAAAGAAAAAAAACCACAAACACCTAGTGAATGTAGTGAATGAACTTGGATCCTGTCCTCTAATCTTGGCATGGAGGCTAAGGGAATAGAGGAATTACAAGGTCAGATCTGAGTATGGCCCCATATTGGTGGGGGGGTGCTCAATATTCATTCATTTACTCACTAAATATTTATTGAGCACCTACTATGTGCCAAGTGATGTTCAAGATCCTTAAGTTACATAAGGGAATGAAACAAAGATTCTTGCCCTTTTGGAGCTTACATTCTCATCAGGATGAGACAATAAACGAAAATATTATCTTAAAGACGTTAAAAATAGAGGTTAAAAAAACTGGGGTGGGGCAAAGGCAGTGTAAGGAAGATTGAAAGTGCTGGACTGCAATTTTAAATGAAGTGGCCAGAGTAGGCCTCATGAAGGTGACATTTTAGCAAAGACTTAAAGGAGGGAGGGAGATAACCATGCAAGTATGGGGTGAAGAGCATTCTAAACAAAGGAAATAGCCAGTGGCTTGGTATGGGGGAGAGGTCTCAGGGGACTGAAGCACAGAGATCAATATGGAAACTGCTGAGCGATAATGAATGGCACAAACCAACAGAGGCTTTGGGGATGGAGACCTAAAAGCCAAAACTTGCAGAACTGGGTGCCTGCTTGGATATGGGAGGCACATAACTCCTCCAGGCATATTGTGTTCTGATGTCCCCATTCCAAGGGAACAAACACAAGGTGGCTAGACATGCCACCTCTAAGACAGGTAGTGAGAATGAGCAACACATTCCATCCCGGATGACTCCATTGCCCACCAGAATGCTCCACCTTACCTTTCCCAGCCTCAACTCACCAGCTCATCTTCCATGTCTCTTCCTCCAGACCCTCCAGCCATCCACTCTCATGCCCACAAATCCTATCAGCTCCAAAAACCCTCAACCCTATTAATACCTTCCCATCCTTTAGCTGTGGTTATGGGTTAAATTTTGCCCTCCACTCCCACCGCCCCCCCACCAAAACCATATATTGATATCTTCATCCCCAGTACCTCAGAATGTGACTTTATTTAGAAATAGGGCCTTTAGGCTGGGCGCGGTGGCTCACGCCTGTAATTCCAGCACTTTGGGAGGCCGAGGCAGGCCGATCACGAGGTCAGGAAATAGAGATCATCCTGGCTAACACGGTGAAACTCCATCTCTACTAAAAATACAAAAAAATCAGCCAGGCGTGGTGGCGGGTGACTGTAGTCCCAGCTACTCAGGAGTCTGAGGCAGGAGAATGGCGTGAACCCAGGAGGCGGAGCTTGCAGTGAGCCAAGATTGCGCAACTGCAGTCCAGCCTGGGCAACAGGGCCACATTCTGTCAAGAAAGAAGAGAGAGAGAGAGACAGAGAGAGAGAGAGAGAGAGACAGAGAGAGAGACAGAAAAAGAGAGAGAGAGAGACAGAGAGAGAGATAGGGCCTTTATAGAGATAGTTAAATTAAAATGAGGTCATTAGGGTGGGCCCTTATCCAATGTAAGTGGTGTCCTTACAAAAAGAAGAAATTTGGATACAAAGACACACAAAAAGGGAAGATGGGGTGGAGACACAGGGAAAATGCCACATGAAGATTGGTATGATGCACCTATAAGTCAAGCATGCCAAATGATGCTTGCAAATCACCAGGACGAGGCAAGAAAGGATTCCCCTACAGATTTCAGAGGGAGTGTAGCCCTGCCAACAACTTGATTTCAGACTTCCAGCTCCAGAACTGTGAGACAATAAATTCTGTTGTTCTAAGCCCCCGAGTTTGTGGCACTTTGTTACGGCAGCCTAGGAAACCACACAGCTACAACGTTCCTGTCTTAGGATAGTCCATCTCACTCCACCCCATCTTCATGGGGATCTCCAGGCCACTGACTCCTGTCCCCTTTCCCTCACTTCCCTCCTGGCCCAGTTTGGATGCCTCGGTCCTTCACTACATGTACTCTCTTGCTAGTCTCCTCATGCATTTTCCATCATTCCTACCTGTCTTAAAGTCAGTCTGGAAGAATGCAACTGTGCTTTTTCTGAGTCCTCACCTACCCTGTGGGTGCTGCTAGAGCTCACACACCCTGACCAATGACCCTACAAGTTCATGGTCAAAAGCCTACCCTGGGCTTTTAGCCCTGCCTGGTCATCCTCCTGTACCTCTCCTAGTCACCTCTCCCAACTGCAACAACTATCTCACACATCCTTCCCTCTAGCTTCCTCACCCCACTCTCAGCTATGGAGTTGGACTCCTGCTTTGAGGAGATAGAGGCCTTCTGAACTCCCTCATGTCCCATCTTCACCTCCAGACCTATCTGCATACATATCTGTCCCCTCAACTCCATCCCTCCTG
The DNA here is from genome assembly GCF_002776525.5 of Piliocolobus tephrosceles. Classification (NCBI taxonomy): domain Eukaryota; kingdom Metazoa; phylum Chordata; class Mammalia; order Primates; family Cercopithecidae; genus Piliocolobus; species Piliocolobus tephrosceles. The sequence goes on along the minus strand of NC_045447.1, from coordinate 45,793,939 downwards.
TTACAGGAAGTCATCCCTCCTCTTCCCTTGGGAGGCCCTTACCTCCGTGCTTCTGGATCCCATTCACTTTTACCTGCTCAGGAACTTCATGCTGTGAGTTATCCACAATCTCCTGCATCCTTCATTTCTTTCCCTACTGGCTTCTTCCGTCTGTCAGCCTATAAACATGCTCAAGTCCCTGCTAGTATATTAAAAACTACAACAACAATCATAACAACAAAAACAAAACCCAACACTCTGTACTCCACATTCCTCTCCTGCTGTCTATCACCCCTTTCTACCCATTCATAATCCAATTTCTTGAAAGAGCTGTCTCTACTTCCTTACCTTTTGTGCCAAGACATGACCTTATGGTGGCAGAAGCCACATTGCAGTGAATTAAGGAGAAAGTGGACAGAACTAGACACAACTCTTGTGTTCTCTTGTAAAGTTGATCAGCCTTTCTGACTCCAAAGGGCTGATGTCTCTGGTCCCCTCCCTGCCATTCCTCCTGCAGGCCCCAGCTGGGCCCTGTAGAGACCAAAGAGGGAGAGAAAATGCCCCTCCTGGGACTCCAGAGCTCGCAATGCCACCTTCAGCACAGATCACTATGATTATTCCATGTGATCCCTCCACCCTGGCCATCAGCAGATGGGATGAGATCATCAGCCAAAGGTCAATAGTCGGCAAGATGGCCTGGCCTCAAAGCTCCAGAGATCCAATGCTACTCACAGAACTGCTGATGGCAGAAGACACACAAGTGAAGATGTTCAGAGAAAAAGCAGTATGCAGAAGCAGAGAGGGAACAAAATCCCTGAATTAGCTGAGAGGAGAATGGGGGAAGTCAGTCAGTTGCTGGCAGCAAGACACCTGCATCACTGCCACCACAGCCATAATTCCCTTTAGGAGTGTATGAGATGCTTCATGACCCTGTGCATTTGAGAGATCTGGCTCGGCAGCCACTGAGGTTCTCTCTCCTAATCTCCTCTGAATCCTCATCACGTACCTTCCCCAGGGTCCTCCACATCACTCAGAGCTAACCTATCTTTGAAAGCAAAGGATGCAGTATTTAAAGTTTTGACCACTGCCTGATGGCCCTGTGGTCACCTCACCCCTCCTCCAAGCCCTTATCAAGGCCTTCAGTCCTCCAATTCCCTCTCCTTCTCAATCCCTCCTGCCTGGTCTCAGTTAAGTGCAACACCCTTACGTTGCTGGGCACATTCTACTACACATTCTATTACAGTGTGAGCCCAGAAGAACCCCAACCTTCTGCTTTCCTGACTGGACACCCAGGCTGCTGGACACATTGGAGAAAATCTCAAGATCCATGGGAGATCCAACCGATTCAATTCTTCAGAGTTCACTACTGCCCATAATCCTGCTCTAGTTCCCGCAGCACCCCCTGCTACTAATGCAACCTTCACTTCTCTTCTCACGCCCCTGACCCTGAGAGTTTAAGGCCAAGGCAAAGCAGAAAAGGAGCAGCAAAGGGAAAAAAGGCAAGGATGAGACCTGGAGAGAGATGTGGGATTGAGGTGGGTTTTTTTTGTTTTGTTTTTCTTTTTGTTTTGAGACGGAGTCTTGCTCTGTTGCCCAGGCTGGAGTATAGTGGCGCAATCTCGGCTCACTGCAAGCTCCGCCTCCAGGGTTCACACCATTCTCCTGCCTCAGCCTCCCAAGTAGCTGGGACTACAAGCGCCCACCACCACGCCTGGCTAATTTTTTATATTTTTAGTAGAGATGGAGTTTCACTGTGTTAGCCAGGATGGTCTCGATCTCCTGACCTCGTGATCTGCCTGCCTTGGCCTCCCAAAGTGCTAGGATTACAGGCGTGAGCCACCGTGTCCAGCCTTTTTTATTTCGTGTGAGGAGTCTCGCTCTGTTGCCCAGGCTGGAGTGCAGTGGTGCAATCTCAGCGGCTCACTGCAACCTCTGCCTCCTGGGTTCAAGCGATTCTCCTGCCTCAGTCTCCCAAGTCGCTGGGATAACAGGCGCCCACCACCAGGTCTGGCTAATTTTTTTTTGTATTTTTAGTTAAGTCAGGGTTTCACCATGTTGGTCGGGGTGGTCTCGAACTCCTGACCTTGTGATCTGCCCACTGTGGCCTCCCAAAGTGCTGGAATTACAGGCGTAAGCCACCTCGCCCAGTCTTGTTTTTTTTTGTTGTTGTTGTTTTTTTTTTTAAAAGGATGGAATCTCACTCTATTGCCCAGGCTGGAGTGCAATGGCATGATCTCGGCTCACTGCAACCTCTGCCTCCCGGGTTCAAGTGATTCTCCTGCCTCAGCCTCCCAAGTAGTGGGGATTACAGGTACACACCACCACGCCCAGCTAATTTTTCTATTTTAGTGGGGGGGGGGGGGTGTTTCACCATGTTGGCGAGGTTGGTCTCGAACTCCTGACCTCGTGATCCACCCTCTTTGGCCTCCCATAGTGCTAGGATTACAGGGGTGAGCCACCACGCCAGGCCTGTTTTGTCTTTTCAAGACGGAGTCTTGCTCTGTCATCCAGGCTGGAGTGCAGTGGTGCAATCCCAGCTCACTACAACCTCCGCCTCCTGGGTTCAAGCTATTCTCCTGCCTCAGCCTCCCAGGTAACTGGGATTACAGGCACGCACCACCATGCCCAGCTAATTTTTTGTATTTTAAGTAGAGATGGGGTTTCACCAAGTTGACCAGGCTGGTCTTGGCCTCCCAAAGTGCTGGGACTACAGGTGTGAGCCACTGTGCCCAGCCTGTTTTCTGTTTTTGAGACAGGGTCTCACTCTGTCATCCAGGCCAAAGTGCAGTAGCACAATCATGGCTCACTGCAGCCTCAACCTCCCGGGCTCAAGCAATCCTCTCACCTCAGCCTCCCAAGTACCTGGGACTAAAGGTGCCTAGCTAATTTTTAGATGTTTTTGTAGAGACAGGGTCTCACTACTGTGTTGCCCAGGCTGGTCTCCAACTCCTGGGATCAAACAATCCTCCTGCCTCAGCCTCCCAAAGTGCTGGGATTACAGGCATCAGCCACTGTGCCCAGCCCAAAGATATGTTTCTAAGATAGGAAAAAGCATGTTTGCAAACTAGTGGAGTTGAGGATAAATGTTTATACAGATATGTCTGGAGGTGAAGATGGAACACGAGGGAGTTCGGAAGGCTTCTATCTCTTCAAAGCAGAAGTCCAGCTCCATAGCTGAGACTGGGACAAGGAAGCTGGAGGGAAGGTGTGAGACAGTTGTTGCATTTGGGATAGGTAAATCATTAATAACGATAATAGCAATTAACACTTAATAGCACTATGTGCCAAGGTGGTATCTAAATGTCATATATGTGTATTTCCTTATTTAATCTCATAACAACCCTATGTGATAAACACTATCGTATTCCTGTTTTATGGATAAGACCACTAAGACACAGAGCAGTAACTCGCTAATAAGTGGCAGACCAGAATTGAAACGCAGGCAGACTGGTACCAGAGTCCATGCTCACAACCACTATACTATACTGTAAGTTGCAGATGGAGAGAAATGTCTGACCTGGCAGTACTCCTAAACCAGGCCAAAGCAGGATTAAATAACTACCCAGGGAATTAGATATATTCAGTACTGAATGAGGCTTCTTGTCTACACTAGATTCTCTCAGCACCAGCCTGAGCCTACTCTTCCTCTGTCTTCACCGGATCAGCTCCCAGGGGGTAAGGCTAGGGACTCCCATTTCTCTAATCCCACTCCACATAGCAGGCTGAGCAGAGGCTCATCATCAAATAGGTAGAAACTTTATTTCCTAAATCCCTTCTCTTTCAGAAGGCAGTTCAGATGCATTGTAAGTAGAAGGCAGAGTAAGCCCTTATTTAGCAACGCGGAACTTGGCAGAGGCCCCACACCTGTCACTCTTCATAGCAGTCCCTTCCCACATGCTAGAGGGAAGGGAAAGCATGACAGCGAAGTCCACTTCTGTGGACTCAAACCTTGAGGGGGATGTTGCACAGTCACAGGGCTTCTCAGAAAAGGCACAAGCATCCCAGACATTCAGGCCTGGAGAACAGGCTGGCTCAGCAGGTCTTCACGATCGGGTGTCTCGAGCCCTTCTTCGGGAACGAGGGCCACAGCTGGAGCTGGGCATGGAACCCAGGCCAGGGGGTGCCCCTGGGGGTTGGTAGCCACACTCATTGGGGTCCAGGGGGTCCCGGCTGAGCAGTACCCACACTGCAGGCACATGGCGGCGCACTGTGAGGGGGTCTAGCCCTGTGTCAGGTGAGGCTGGGACCCAGCTGTCCTCAGTCTGCAGGAAACGTAGCTTCGTCAGCTGGTGCAGGCCTGGGACCCTCCGCTTGACAATCTCAGCGCAGCTGACAGCCTTTCCTGCAGCCCTGCCAGAACCTGAGAACACCACATGCCGTGCACTGCCGCCCTCCAACCGACCCAGAGCCAGTCCCAGAAGGTTGCGAATTTTGCTGCCATCTCGGACCCGCATCTCAAGGGTATCAGGAGGTAGCTGGGGCATTGGGGAAGGCGCTGGGAGCTCTACAGAGCCAGCTTTCCGGTAGTGCTCCATCCTGCTTGCTGTCTTGAATGTGACTCTCGCTGCCCACTGCAGGGAAGCATCAGATGAGTGCTAAGCAATATGCCTCAAGTCACTGTCCACCATCCCCTATCTCCATTCAGGATATGGCCCTGCTCCCCGTTCCAGACTTCCCAGAAACAGGATCATGTCCCCTCGTCCTTAGCATCTTGTGACAAGGGCCATGCCTGCCGCCGTCCGGGAAAGGGCTGTACCCCATACACCCCGTTCCTCTACAAGGGCCATAACACTCCCACCTCCAATCCTGGAGTCCCAGAGGCAGGACCAAATTCGCCAAACACTGGGCTCTTTGGGAGAGCGCCAGGCCCCCTCATCCCAAACTCTCCAGGACTGGGGCCTAGCCCCCCTTATCCTGGACTCCTTGGAACAGGGCCTGGAACCCTCACCCCAGACTAATACCAATAGAGAGCGCTCCTCGCAAGGACAAGGACAAGGCCCTTAGCCCCAGGCCCCCCGGGAAACAGCCAAGAACCCTTACCCAGTGCTGCCCCCACACAGAACTGAGCCCCTCTCCCAGAGATTACCAGGGTCGATCCATATCAACCCAGGTCACTCAGAAACTCGGGGGCAAAGGCTCGACTCGGAGGGCTGCTCGGGCTATACCAAGACAGCCTTGGCCGTTTCCATAGGCACGGTCGCTTCCAAGGTCCTGCCGGCCGCTGCAGCCAAGCAGCAGGCGTCCTCCCACCCTCCGAGCGCCCCTCTGCCCGCCCGGTTCCAGCTCTCACCGAATCCGCCTCACGCACGATCCTGAGCCAAGATGGCGCGCGGGCCCGGAGTGCGCTAAGGCCGCGGGGCCGCGCACGCCCCGAGGGGGCGGGACATGAGGGGCGGGGCATGAGGGAGTGGACCGGAGGCATCTCCGCCCGGGAAACGACCCGCCGGCCAGGGCGCCCCAGACCAGTCCCAGTGGGTATGGGAAAACGAGCGCAGCCTCCGCTGTTACGCCCCGGAAGGAGGCAGGGCAGTTCCCTGCGGTAGAAAGGAGCGGCCGTCGGGGAACTTCTGCGTCTTAAGGAGGGGGATCTGGACTTCAGAAGATGGGAGGGCTGGTGTTAGCTGTTGAGCAAAGCGGGAGCAGTGGGTTTCACCGCGGGTGTGAACAAAGGCGTCAGTTTGGAGTGGCTGCTGTTGCACGGGCAAGAGCCTTAGTTACCGACTTCTGAACTTCGACCTCATCCTGTGGGCGCTGGCAGACCACGGGGGGTTTTCCAGGGGCCAGTCGAACCAGATCTTGTGAAGGGAGCCCAGGAGGGAGTGATGGGGAAATCGGGCCGCAGCCCCTGATGACACCTGCCACGGAGTCTGGGGGCTGAGGGGGCGGGGGTGCCCACGGAGCCTAGTATGGTGCCTGGCGTATGATCGGCGCTCAAATATTTGTTAAATGATTTGTTACATTAATGAACCAGAGAAATCGCAGTGGGAAGGGAAAAAAGATTAAGTTGGGAGATACTAGTAGGTAGGTTTAGTGACGAGTTGGCCACTGTTTGGACAGAGAAGTAGGAAATTCCGAGCTAGGATGACTCCCAGATTTCAGAGCGGTTTGGACGCGCTGAATTTGAGGTGCCAGAGAGGTCGCACAGGCGGGGCGGCCAGCGGGCCCGTTGGAAAAAGGATCTGGTGCCAGAGCACTCCCTGAAACCACAAGGGGGCAGCAAACATTTGGTGGAGTACGGTGCCAATCTGTTTCTCAACATGCTTGCCCCAGCGCCCCTACTTCCCCAATTCTCCTCCCCAGGACCAAAACTTCCTGCATCCAAACCTCTTAGGATGCCCTTCTCGGCTAGTGGTAGCAGGTAGGCTCCCAAGAGAGAAATTTAAAGGCCTTTGCACATGCTGCTCCCTTGGCTCTGAAAGTCCCTGGATATCACTCACCAGGTCCCTTCAGTCCCTTTTTTCTTCTGTGTCCACCTGATAGGACTGCCCTTTTCCTGTACTGTCTATCCTGCTAGCCCGTGCAGGGCAGGGATTAGGTGAGCCCTATCTACTCCCATCATCTGACATTTGGAGGTCTCTTCTTGGTAAATATGGGATAAATGAATATCCTATTCACACAATCAAATGAGAGCCTTCATCTTGAGAGCTCTACACCTGTCAGAAAGCCAAACCAGGATGAGTTTAGTTCCCAGTCCAACGATTAGGCAGGCTGCCACTTCTGCCTCCCACCACCCCCATCCTAGACCAAGAAGCTAGCACACTCCTCCAGTCATCTCTATGGTTTATTGTCACTGGAATAAGAACACTGATGGGGGGGGGGGGGGGGGTGTTGCAAATTGCAAACCTCAGGTAACCTGACCTCCAACTTTAGAGCTCCACCTGAGTAGAGAGGTGGGCCTTGAATCCAATAAATACAAAGCTTCCTCTGCCTTGTAACAAAGACAGGTTGGCATAGGGCCCTGGAGCCTGACTGCCCAGGCCCACCTTGGGATGGGGTGCAGCTGTCATTCCTCTGCTGGCTTCACTTGCTTGGCGGCCTCTAGCTGGCAAAGTAGCTCATCCCACTGCACAAATTGCTTGGATAGAAGCATTGTCTGGTTGTAGGTCAAGGTGAGAATAGGAGTCTGAGTGAGGAAGTGCATGGAAAGTGGGGAGCAGGCAAACATAGGTGGATGGGATAGGATGAGAGAGCGCTAGAGGCGGAACAAAAGGACAGGGCTTAGGGACAGCACCCATTAGGGTCCTAGTTGAGCAGAAAGGATACAGTCTTGTTGTATTCCTCCAGGAGAGCCTTGGACTCCTCAGTAATCTCCATACACTGGTCCTGTAGGGCCAAAGTGTAGCACAGAAAGGAGCTTGGCAAGGCCCACATCTTCCACTAAACTTCCTGCCTTATCAGGGACTCCCATTCCCCATGGAGCCTAAAAAAGATGATGCTTAACCCCAAAGCCAAAGGAGCAAATGGCTATGGGAGCACTTGCAGGCTCCAGGATGGGCGCCCTAACAGCAGTCCAAAGACTGATGGGAAAGGGAGTGGCCATACATTAAGTAAACATTCCCCCTAGTATATGTCTCCTCTTCTTCTGTCCTTATTTCTGAACTCTCTTTGAACTTTACACTAGGGCCTGGGAATAGTGAAAAAAGAGCTCCTCTACCCACAGTCAAGGACATACAATCCCCAGGAATTCTTGGGTACCTCCCAGCCTCAACCTTATGGTGTCTCAATAAAGTCCTGCTCTGGGAGGCAGAAGGTTTGGACATGAACCTAGGCAAGTCCCTTTACCTCCCTGGGGCATATGCAAGATAAAGGATAAACCTCAAAGTTTCTTCTGAGCTTACAACAGAAGGGCCTGAAGCTGCTTCCCCAGGTGGCATGAGTGGGGATGAGGTGCTGTGCCACTTCTATATTCCCTTCTAGTCCTCTCCCCTCCCATACCTGCTGCTGAATGTGGATCTGGGCCAAGTGCTGCAGGCGGGCGGCATGCTCAGGAACGGCTGTAAAACACAACGCACACTGCTGGATGATGCTTGTGCCCTCCCCCGGGACTGCTCAATAGTCTATTAGGTCTTTGGCAGGATTAGAGTATTGAGTGGAGAAGCTAAACAAACGCCAGACTTCATTGACCGCTGCAGCTGGAGGTGGCGGTGGGGCTCCCTGCCCACTCCAGTCTTACTCCAGGACCCATAGGGAAGGGGAAGATACATGTCCCAAGGAGAAGACAAAACCTTGGGGTTCCCAGTGTTGCTCCCTACCACCACCCCAGTGCTATAAGCAGGACCAGGTAAAGAGAGCTTTGGCTATCAAAGGACCTGTCCCTTTGCTTTCAGCCCAGCGGGGCCAGGTCTGCCTGGTCTAGGGAACAGGGAGCCTGAAGATGGATGCCAGGTACCTAAGCTGGAATCCAACAGCCCGAGGGTTGGCCACCATGCTGGGCTCAAAGCTGAAGGCTGTCAGATATTCAGCAGGCAGCTGATCAGGAGTAGGGAGGGGGAGCTGGGAAAAATACCTCCAGAGACAGACAAGATGGATATCTGGATTCAATTAAAGCCACTGTCTGCTTGTCAAAGTCCAGGCCCAGGGACTGCTCTCAGCAGTGCAGCAGAAAGAATTCACATACATTCATGGACCTGGCAGAGACTCTGATAGTAAAATCTGGGTTCTGCAGCACCTTGAAGGAGAGATGCTTGGGGGTAGGTAGAAGGTAGAAGGAATTCTCAGAGCTGGGGACTGCTAGAGCTTAGGCTAGTGTTCTCAGGCCCAAATTGTCTGAGGTCCTAAAACTAGGCTCTCTACCATGGTAATTTTAATTCATGGATGTGGCAAGTACCTCAGGGTGAGGATAAAGATAAGGAACAGGCCAGGCACAGTAGCTCACACCTATAATCCCAGCACTCTGGGAAGCCGAGGCGGGTGGATCACATGGGGCCAGGAGTTTGAGACCAGCCTGGCCAACATGGTGAAACCCCATCTCTACTAAAAATAGCTGGGTGTGGTGGCACACACCTGTAATCCTAGCTGCTTGGGAGGCTGAGGTGGGAAGTTTGTTTGAACCAGGAGGCAGAGGTTGCAGTGAGTCAAGATCATGCCACTGCACTCCAGCCTGGGTGACAGAGTAAGACTCTGTCCAAAAAAAAAAAGAAAAAGAAAAAAAGATAAGGAACAGACCCAGCCCGAATCCACACAACCCAAAACACAGGAAAGTCCTGCCCATCCATCCACCTACCTCCCCAACCAGAGTAGGGAAGCTACAACCCCAGAGAGATACCTTTGATGTGAGCACTGTCCAGCATGGGCACCAAGGCATTCACCTGCTCCAGGAGTGCAACCTGGGAGAGGATAAACTGCTCCTCTAAAGCAAAAATGGACAAGATAGTTGCAGTGAAGCAAACCTGGGCATTGCTACTCAGCCCATGTAAGGGCCTGAGGACCTGGCAAGGGAGATGGCTAGGTCCTAGAGCTTTGGACAGTGACTCTGTCCACTACCCCCTTCTCTAGGTACACATTTCCATCCTGCCCCCAACTCTCCTGGATGCCTCAGGTCTGACCCATCTGAGCCTAAGGAGCCTCTCAATTTCTCCAAGTCCCACCTTTCTCCAAGGTTTAACTTTAAAGCCTCTTCTTCTAGCCTCCTATCAACAAACTCAGGGAGCACCTCTTATGCCACAGGATACAAAGTACTTCAGACTTGGATCCCCACACCCAAGGGTCCCTGGGAAGGTCTAAAAGAGGAGATATTGGCAGACTATGCCAGGCAGGTTCTGCTCAGGGGCTCTCAGAGGCATAGACAATTATATGCTGGAGGATTGCTGGGACAGTAATGGAAGAGTCTAGTGAGGAGAGCAGGATCTGGACTAGGCCCTATATGCACAGGGGATTTTAATGCACTGAAATCCATAGAGTGGGAAGGTTATTCGAGAGAGAAGACTGTTATGTGCAAATGCTTAGAGGCAGGAATGCTTGTCAATTAGTAGACGAGAAAGAATTCAATTAGCTGAACTGGAGCAGGGAGAGCACAGGAAGCAGAATTGGATGGGAGGGTAGACCCGGCAGACTGAAAGGTTGTGAATGGCAGACTATGGAATTAGGAATTTATCCTAAAAAGGCAGAAGACACTGAGGTTCCAAAGTAGGCCAAGTGACATGTTGGAAACATGTTTTTGTGAGGGTGAGACTGAACCACGTGCAGGAAGGGAAAGATTAGGGTCGAGAGTATGATTTAGGAGACTGTGCAACCATTCATGTGCAAGTGGATGCACAATTCCTGAGGCAGTGCCACAGGGAGGGATGGAGAGGCTGGACTCAAGAGTCAGTGCAGAAGAATATCTAAACTTGGTGCTTGAATCATGGCAATTGATCAAGAGCCCTTTGGGAACTCTGACGGCCCTTTTAGCAGGAGTGGCCCATCCTTACCCAGTCCTCAGTGCTGCACTGCACTTATCAGTCTCCTGGGAGACTGATCTCCCATCTGGGTTATAAGCTCACATCCTTGAAGCAGAGACCCTGTCTCCCCTAGCTCTGGCTGTACACATGAGGGCAGGGACTTTCTGGTTCACCAGTGTATGCCTCCTCATCTAGGAAAAAACCTGAATCAGAGTAGATGATCATTATACATCTTTTGGATGAATAACGAAGCTCAGAAAACCCTAGCTTATAGAATGGCTGACTGATTAGCAGACATTGCCAAGGTAATAGTTCCTGCCTAGAACTCTGAAACTAAAGAGCTTTCTCACATGAAAGAAAGATGTTGAAACCCATGCCAGTACTCTCTCTTTTCTTTAATGGCAATGCTCTCTGCCCCTACCCTTTCCTAGAAGCTCCTCTGTCTAGTGAGCAGAAGTGAGGAAGGTTCTGAAGGAAAATCCTAGAGGCAGGCTATTGATAGAACATTGGACTAGCTCCCACTGTGGCTGGCACCATGGCCTGCAGCTGGCCCAGAGGTATATGGTACTCAATGTCTACTAGAGGATTCACTGGATCCTCAACCCAAAACCAGGCCACAATTCCAGAGAGCAGCATCCAGGGGTTGTATCCATTAGAAGACTGGACGGGGAGGCCATCTCTGTGCTTAACCTCCCCGACGACCCATATCCTCAGATGCATGTACACATGTAGTCCAGCATTACCTGCTAAGATGAACTGCAGCTTAGAAGCATCAGGTATGGCAATGCGGTCAATGTACTCAGGATCCAGGTACTTGATCAGATCTTCAACTAGAAAAGTAGCGAGATGGGAAATGGAATAGGGTTGGGCAGTAGAACACTGCCTTACGAAGGATGTTTGACAAGTGGTCAGCCTTGAGGAGAGCCTTCAATGAGGAGCACCCAACAGTGGTGCTTGAGCAGGGCTCCACCAGGCTCCCTATCCCCACTTCCCTATCTCTCCATTCTCTTCTCTTGAGGTCTCTTCTGACATCAAGCTTCAGAGATGAAAACACAATTGCCACCACCACTCTGGGCCCTCAGCATTCTCACTGACCTATCCTTATCAAGGGTAGAAGGCCTCTTTTCTCCTAGATGTCACCAAGACAAGCCAGAGCTTTGTCTAATTTCTAGTTACTAAGCAGGTTACTAGCTCTGACATAACCAGGCTCTCAGTGTCTAATTTGTTTCCTGCCTCTTAACCTTGCCTGGGAAATCCCATATCCTTTTTACCCTCCTTCACCAAGAGAAGCTTTCAGGTAGAGCTCTTATCTCATAACTTAGGACATTGTCATGGGCTTGAAGTTTAGCCACAAGGTAGAAACGCACACCCCAATTTACCAATTGAATTGGGTGCAGGTAAATGTCCTCATAATCTTTCGATCCCCAAAGGGCTATTCCAGTGACTTAATGAACTAAAAGGCTAGGGCCGGGTCCCAGGAAGCCTAGGGATAGGATGTCAGGCAGGCAGGCACATCATGGAAGCACTTACTCTTTTTGTAGAGAATCTTCACCCTCTCCCTCTTGCTGGCAATGTTCCCCAAAGCCACCTGTACCTTGACCAGGCCGTCAGCCACCTGTACCTTGACCAGGCCGTCAGCCACCTGTAAGGGAAGTGGTGGTTAATTCCAAGATATACTACCTGGCTCAAGGCTTGGAAGAGCTGAAGAACCCTCATTCTCCTAGACTGTCAAACCTGAATCCCAGTAATCTAGGTTGGCCTCCCTTCTCTAATATTAAAAGAATTGCAGCCCCACCTTCCAGGAATCCTCAAAGTGGAGAGAGAGAATCATGTACTCCTTGGGGAGTTTCAAGTCTGATGGGGAAGATAACGAACTATTTTAGAGTCTACGGAATATATAGTATACACAATATATTTTCTGGTTCCTAAGCCCTGAGTTTGGGCATGAGAAATGCAAGCATCCTCATTCAAGCCTTCATGACCTCTAGATTGGCTGGCCTACCTCTAGCCCTATCCCCTCCACATCAAATTTAGTGTGAGAGATGGAAGAGTCCAAACAACTGGGATCCCAATGATGGTACAATCACTGACTTAGGGAATACAGAAGAGAATCAGCTTAGGGGAGAAAAACAGTACAGTTAAGAGCATACAGATTGAGTTTGAGATGACGATTGGATATCCAAGCGGAAAAATCCAGTAGACAACTGGACATGAAAGTCTGGTTCTGAGAACAGAAATCTGGACCAGAGATATACATTTGAGACATATTGACATGTAAATAGTAATTGACACCACGGAAGCGAGTAAGCCTACCTAATGTTTAGGGGTAGAATGTAAGGAATCCCAATATTAAAGGGTCAAATAGAGGAGGAGACTAAGGAAGTGACTGCACTCACCCAGATTTTAGAGTAGAGGATGAGGAATGCCAGGGAGGAGGCAAATAACACTGAGAAGCAGTAGTTAAGAGATAGAAGGAAAACCAGGAGGGTCAGTGTCATTGATCCCAAAGGAAGAGAATGTTTGAGAAGTTAGTTCTGAAATGGGAGCACGGTCTGCTAGTGACAACTAATTCCTCATTTAGTGTACAAACAGACATCATTACCTTGGACGCACTTAGCTCCAGGACATGCCTGACACGCAATTAGAAGTTCTTCAGTAAAAGGTCTTCCCATAGCAGAAAGGTGAGGAGAGGGCACCTGAGCTTTGTAGTTGTCAAAATTCTGTCACTGGTACAAAGCAGTGCTAGTCCACATCTGAACACCCAGTACCCAATCTCTTCCCTTCCTAATCCTGGTCCTTTCAGACCTCACCTCTCACCCTTTGGAGCTTTCCTTATCCACCTCTGCTCTGCCTCCTCAGGGGTCCCATGAACCTCTTCCTGCACAATTCATTTAGCAATTAATTACGCAGGGCTCCATGACAGGCCTTCCTATCGTGGACTTTAGCTTTTATTGAAACTCTCATTAGTCAGCTTCTCGAGTGTGTCAGGTCTCCCCAACTACAGCCCGCGAGGGCAAGGGGGGAGTCTCAGCCACAGTAGGTACTGAGCCCACTCTCAGGCTGGCTTAACCACCCGCAGAGCCCCCGATGACAATGGACCCCGAGGGTCCAATCAGCTCTGGGAGGTTCCGGACCTTTGTTATTTCAAAGGCCGGGCTGCGGAGAACAGGACTGGAGCGGTTGCATCCCGAGGGCCGGGAAGTGGACCGCTCTTGCTCTGCTCCAGAAAGGGACCACCGGACCAAACTACTCACCTTCCGCGAGCCGCGCGCCCCGCCCGGCCCGTACACCCAGCGCTCCAGCTCTTCCACTCGGGCCTGCAGCCGCTGCACGTCAGTCAGACCCGCCATCGCTACTACCGACTCACTTCAGCCGGGAAACGGCCAGAGGGTGGGACGTCCGTCCAAATAGGAAGGCTAGCCAATCCGAGTGCACGAACGGCCCTTTATGCAGGAAGTGACGCCATGATTCAGACCTTCAGTACCCGAATTTACTGCTTGGAGCTGTGAAAAGCTGATTACCTTGGCAACGGCTCTGTACCAGCCCTCCCCGGCTTCCAGCGCCTGGTTGTCAAGACAACCTTTGCTTTTCAGGTGCCAAAGAGCTTTCCCCACGCCATTCCCTGAGTTTGCACGTGTTCCAGGGTAGGTCCATTCCCATAGATACATCATTAGGAGGCTCCCTGAGTTACCATAAACTTTTGGAGTCTTCTAAAGTTAAGTTGATTAAGTAACTTGCCCCAGGTCACCCAGCACTATAGGGACAGAAATGGGACTTGGACTCAGGTTGTCTGATTCAAGAGACGGAGCTCTTCTATTCTCACAGAACTTTGCTATTCTGCCTTCCCCTCTGAAAGCCCCTGGCCCAAGGCAGCCCATGTTCCACATCATTCCTCCCCACCTCCCATACCCAAACAAGAAAGGAGGCATCAGAGAGGGAGGGATCGCAGCTTTATTGTCTAGATGTGACCTGAGGGATGTCTCTTTCACAGTACCCCAACCCAACCTTTCACTTGGCTCCTGAAGAGAAGCAAGGCTGACTCAATGGGGTAGGGTTCTAGAGATGACATTGACAGAAGGGACACATGAGGAGATGATGGTGGTTACTGGAGGAAGAACACTTTAGTAGATGCTGCTGGAATTGGGTGGGGAGGAGGTACCCTCCCTTTACAGTGAGGTAGGTGTAACATCAAAAGAAACTTTGATTTTAAGTCTATGTGGCATGGGAGGTGTGGTCCCCTCCCAGGGCTGGGTCCCAGAGTGGGCAGCCGGAAAGAATCAAAGCAGGGAGGCTCCTCCCCACTCAGCAATGGGGCTGGGACTCTTAGTTTCAAGTAGGACCTCTCAGGGGAAGGTGCTGGAAGGGGGCCCTGTAGAGGGTGGGGGTGCAGGGTTGGTTGGACCCTGGGAAGCTGGCACAGGCTGGCGGCGGGCAAAGAGGACACCTGGCAAAGGGGTGAGGAGACGGTAGAGGGCAAAAACAAGCAGGAGGGGGTAGGATATGGAAACAGAAGAGGGGAACAAAAGTAAGTGTTCTGGTTGCTAGAACACTACACACGTACCCCTGCCACAAACCAATGAGGACAAGCTCCTTGGGTCAGCAAGAGACTCCATTGCTAATGTAGATACCCTCAAACAGGTAAACAATAATATTTATGCTGATACATAGGCCCATGACAAGGCAGACATCCCCTGGTACTCATGCCAGAGAGGTCATGCCTTGGATCCCATGCCATGTAGACACCCCCTTTAACCCATGCCAGTCTAGCAATCCCCTGAACCCCACGTTACCCATGCAAGTTTAGATATCCCTGAACTTCATGCTAGTAGAGGAAGTCTAAAATCCCCATGCCAGCCTAAATACCCCTGACCCCATGCCAGTGTAGACAGCCTGTAGTACCCATACCAGTGTAGACCACCCCGTTGATCTCTAGAGCCATGTTGATACTGCTGATGCCACTGCCTGCCAGATTAAGAGGCCCATCCAGCCGCTCTTCTGTCCAGGAGGGGGCAGAGGAATCACATTTTGGAGAATCAGACTTCAGACTTATTAATAGAATTTCCCCCCTCCATCCCTGTAGACAGCCCCTATTCCACTTCAGGCCCACACGTATACTCACACAATTGTCTATAAAGGAATCTGTCTGCCCCGTCTCTAACACCTATCAGGTGATGGGTCAATCCTCCCTCAGTGTACAGTCCCGAAGCCCCCTCACAACAAGCCCCTCCTCACCCCTCAGGGGAACCTTGCCATGGGGCGGGAAACTGGGGGGCATGCCAGGTCGAGGTGGGTCCATGGGCCCCATCAGCACAGCTCTCTTTTCTGGGGGCTCCTCTGGTGCCAGTTTCTCCCGTGTAGGTCCCAATGCCAGGCCCACAGGCAGTGCCAGGCAAGGGGTTGGAATTCCACTCTCCTCTGGAAGAACAGGTTATTCAGCTCCCCTGGCCAAACTAACCCATCTCTGCATTTGGTTCTCCCCCAGGCCTGGGACCAAAAGAGGTAACTCAAGCTCATGTACCAATCTCTCATCCTTCATTCGATCTATCTTCCCATCCAGAGCCTCAGTCTGGAAGCGCTGAAGCTTTTCTCTAGAGCCCAAAGGATCAATGTACATGTCTAGAGAATTTGGGGGTTATTTTTGACTGTTGGTTATTAAATAATCCAGGTCACAAGAGGCACAAACTATATGCAAATAGGAGCACTGGGTGGACAGGTGTGGAATGGAGCTGCTGTGATTAAAGGACCTTTTCCTGGCTGGGCGCGGTGGCTCAACCTGTAATCCCAACACTTTGGGAGGCCCAGGCGAGCGGATCACGTGGTCAGGAGATGGAGACCGTCCTGGCTAACACGGTGAAACCCCATCTCTACTAAAAATACAAAAAAATACAAAAAAAAAAAAAAAAAAATTAGCCGGGCGTGGTGGCGGGCGCCTGTAGTCCCAGCTACTCGGGAGGCTGAGGCAGGAGAATCGTTTGAACCTGGGAGGCGGAGGTTGCGGTGAGCTGAGATCGCGCCACTGCACTCCAGCCTGGGCGACGGAACGAGACTCCGTCTCAAAAAAAAAAAAAGGGGGCCTTTTCCTGAACTTCAGCCCCCACACCTCAGTAACCCATACCCCAGAGCGTTCATTTGACCGCAAACCTCAGGACCCCTAAACCTTTGTGACCCCCAAACTTCAGAGGCCCGTCAGACCTTACCGCTCCCAGACCTCAGTCCCCACATTTTAATGGTTGCTATATCTTAGCGCCCACCTAAACCTCAGAGACCCTTAAACCTCCACCATTCTCAGAGACCCTTAAACCTCCACCATTCTCCCCTCGCACCTTTCTTAATAGGGCTTGGACTCAAATGAGCGCATGCGTGCGCTGGCACGCCGGAGGCGGAACCCTGGGCGGGGCCGGGGCTGGATGGGGTCGCCCGAGGGGCGGGGCCCGGACCCAAGGCTGGGCCCAGAGCGCCCCGAGGGGGCGGCCCTGCCAAGCCGAAGAGCGGAGTAGCGGTGTAAGCCTGGCGACGGCCTTCGCGCCGATTGCTGTCTATGGCGGCCTGGAGCTCCCCTGGGGAGCTGAGTGCTCGAGTCGCGCACTCGTACGGGTACAGGTACTTCATGTACCTAGGGGCGGACAGCGGGCGGTGAGTGTGTGGGAGTGTCTGGGCCCAGCTGGTCAAGTCCCACACCCGGACGCCCGCCCGGGGACCCTCCCCTCCCCGCCCCAGCCCGACCCCGTGCCCCCCTCCCTTCCGCTAGCGCCCCTGGCCTCACTGGGTGCGTAGAGTGAAGGCGGCCGAGGTGATGGTGGTGGGTAGGCTGAGGCCGCGCGTGACTTCCCGCCACACTTTGCGGTTGATGACTTCCACCAGGCCGCCCTTGGCGGTCACCAGACGAAACAGAGCGTACAGGTCCAGCACCTGCTTCGCCATGATGGGCACGCGGTTCACTGGCGTCCCTGGTGGGGAGCGGGCTGCAGTCAGGACACTGAGAGTAAGACCCTGTCTACAGCATCCCCGGGGACTGATACAGGGCGGGAGCCTCGGGGAGCGCGGGAAAGAGGGAGACTTGGGCGGAGCCCACGGAACCCCAGGGCCTCTATTTTAGCAGGAAGGACAGGAGACTAGCACAGGGGTGGGCAAAGTTCTGTAAAAGGCCAGATGGCTAAATGATCTCTGTCACAACTACTCAACGTTGTCATTGTAGCCTAAAGGCGGCCATAGAGAATACCTAAAGGAATGGATGTGGCTGTGTTCCAATAATATAGACTCTGAAATTCGAATTTCACCAGTCTGGAGATGTTATTCATCTTTTAATTTTGTCCCCCAACTATTTAAATAAGTAAAAACCATTCTTATCTTGCAGGCAGCTGGGTTTGGCCTGCAAACTTTAGTTTGCTGTCCCCTGGGGTAGACCGCAGGAAGGACTTCCGGACAGTGCTGAAGAGCCGGCCTCCCCTAAGCAGCAGCCCCCGGGTGGCTGCCCAAGGCTGGGGGATGACGGGCGGGAGAAGAATCAGCTCCCGCCTCGGCCCGCCGACTCCGCAGCCCGCGCTGCCCCCGCCGGCCAGTCCTGACAAAGGGGCCTGTCTGCGCTGAGCGATGGGCCCCAGTTAATTCCTTACCGATCCCGTCCCCTTCCGCCGCGCCTTTGGACCCGAACAATTAGCTGCGGCCTGATTAATGGGGGAAAATTATCGGCCCCGCGGGACCCCCTCCCCCTGTAGCTGGAGCGGTGGGAGGCAGGGACCGAAGGGAGGCAGAGCTAGTGGGGAGGGGCGGGCAGGCAATGCTGGGATCGGTTCACACCCTCTACGCCAGTGGAGGGGAGGCCTCGAGGAAGGGCCAGAGAGGGGACACTGGAACCAGAATGGGCCTCCCTGGGAACCAAAAGGACTTAAGGCCCTACTGAGGGTCCCAGGGAAGCAAGGGACCCGAAATGGGTGCTGGGGCTAGGGCGAGGGCCGGGGGCGGGAAGTGGGCCAGCAGCTGCACTAAAAAGGGGGGGGGGGGGGGGAGGGGCGGCCGGTTGATTAGCGGCTTATCAGGTTGCGCTCTGAGTGAGGTAATTAGCTTTGTAGAGAGAGATAATGAGTCAGTGTTCCCTCCCATGAATCTGGGGAGAAGCTGAAGTGATGGACTGCCGCCCACCCTGATGCCCTCCTAGACCCTTCTTGCGTTCTCCTCCAGCTCTGACATTCCTGGAAAAGAATTTCTCCTCCTGCACAGCCTCAACTCACATAGTCCCCAGCCCACCCCTTGGGGAGTCCTTCCTCCCCTCTAATCCTAGTCCTTCCTGCTGTAGAGCACATGAGGTGCACCCTACCTTAATCAAGGGAAAACAGGAAAGACATGACTGGAGGAAGGACCCTAGACAGAGAACCAAGGCATTTTCAGCCCTCTGATTCTGGGACCCTCCCACCCCAGGCCAGCCTCCCATCAGTTCCCCCTCCCACCCTCCCAATTGATCCCACACTCATTAACCTGCCAGTGGACTGGCTGCTAATTAATCCTGGGGAGGAGGGGGGCAGGGTCAGAGGTTAAAGACACTATTGAGGGCCCAAAGGACAGGTGCTGCCAAGCTCAGGCCTCTGCAGGGAGAACCCAACCGGGTTTCCTCAAACCTGGTAAGGGGGCAATTCTAGGGCCCTTCCCCCACGTCATGCGACTCACCCCTCTTTTGCATGAAGCTAAACAGGTCATCCAGGAATTCCTTCCTCTTGGGGTCTGCATCGAGCTCATACAGCTGGGGAAGGATTGGGGTCATTCTACAGCTCTGCTGACCCCCCTCCCTCCCTAGACCCCAATTCAGGTTGTACCCTGAACAAGGGTCCCTAGCTGAAGGAGTCAGTAGGATCTCAATGTGGACTCCCTGGCATTAGCATTAGGCTCTCTCCGCCTAGGGGCAGGCAGGGGTGCCTTTTTCTAGTACATACAGAGACTGGTACTGGTAGTGGTGCCCTAGGCTGTTCAAACCACCCACCTAGGGAGTAAGGGAAGAGAGGAACAGGATGGAGCTTGGAGGCTCAGCCTGCCCTCTGGGGCCCAGTCTTCCCCCACCCTCATGGGAAATTTAGAGCCCCAGGAAGGAAGCTAGGCTGGGGTTGTATTCCAGACTGAGGAGACAAACATATCTGATGCTCTGATTCATTCATGCAAGGACTTCATGCTGTTCACATCCCTGTATGCCAGGGCTGGGGGTGAGTGAATGGCAGAGATGCTTCTAACCCACTCCTCAGGCAGGGTGATGCTCAGAAGCTCCTGGGTTGACACCCAGTGCCCTTCATCTCATCTTCTGGTCTGATTTCCTTTTAGAGGCAGTTACCCTGCCTACTACGGAAGCTGCTATAGAGGCAGTGGCCCTGTGGGGTCAGAGTTTGAAGGATCCACAGACCAGCTCAACTCTTCCTGGTAATCTGGAGTCCCACTTCCTGTATCAACTCCCGAATATCAGCCAAGGGAACCACCCCTAGAGTCACTGACCCAGAGTAACAGTCCTGGAGTAACACCTATAGATAATATTCCATCACACCATCCCCATAAGAATCCTCAGAATAAAAAACAAGCAAAATACCCATGAGTAATAAGCCCCAGATCCACCTTTAGAGCCACATTCCCACAAAAACTGAGCCCTAAGTCTTAGATGGATATCCACAAATAATACATACACTCTCCAAGTAATAACCCCTAGAATTATACCTAGGAGAAACAGTCTCTAGAGCCATATATCCAGAACAGAGCCCTGAGTAACACTCAGTTTTACACCAATGCCAGAGTACTACTCACAGATTGACACTTTTAGAATATACCCAGACCAACATCCTACAAGTTAACACCACCAGAATGGCACACCTGGAGTCACAGCCCTGTGTAACACCTTCATAGTGACAGCTTTGAGTAGTGTCCTTAGAATAACACCCAGAGGGGTTCTCCAGGGAGAAAGAACCTCAGATTAAGGCCCTGCGAATGAAGTCTTGTCATTCTGAGTTGCAGAGGAGCCCTATAGTCATACTGCGGCTGTAGTGGCTATCACAGGCTGGGAACTATCATCCGTGGAACTCAGGCCAGGGAGAAGACTTGCATGAGGCCGGGGTTAGGGGGATGTGACAGGAAAGAAAGGAGAGGTGTATCAACCCGCCAAGGGAGTGATAACCTCCATTCTGCTTCCGAAGACAGAGGAAGCAACTGGGACACCCCCACTGGTCCCTGGAATATGACCTTGTGACTTGATGTGTGAGAAGGTAGGTAGGGTGGTAGGTAGGAATCCCCAGTCCCCAGACTACCTTCCCTACACCTGGCTGGGCATGGTGGCTCATGCCTATAATCTCAGCACTTTGGGAAGCTGAGGTGGGAGGATCACTTGAGCTCAAGAGTTCGAGACCAGCCTGGGCAATACAAGGAGACCCTGTCTTTACAAAAGAAATTTTAAAAAATTAGCCAGGCATCTGTCTTTCCCTCCCTGTCACTATCGTCCAATCTTCCCTCTTTCTCTAGGTCTCCGTGTCTCTGTGTCTCTTTTCATCTTGCAGAGAGTGGTGGGGTTGGGTGGGCTGCTAATCACCTGGCTCCGCTTTCGCCAGAAGAGGGAGATAGGGGAGAGGGCCGGACATCGAGGGCGTAGGTCCTACCTGCTTGAATTGTTCCTCGTAGGTCCACTCGTGGGGATGGAGTCCAGGGGGCTGGCTAGAAGGTGAGCTGGGGCCCTGGGCTCCTGGATGGCTCTCCTCAGCTGCCTCCTCCTCTGCCCTGGCTTCCTCCCCCTCCTCCTCATCTTCTTCAGCATCTTCCTCTTCCTCAGCCCCAACCTCCCCCAAGGCCCCCTCAGGGGCCTGTAGGGTCCGGTGGTCAGGCAGGGGAGGCCCGGGTGGCAGCAGCGAGCGTGCAGGGGCCAATGGCCCCACCCCCTGGGCCAGTCGAGCTGCCTGCTGCTTCTGCAGGGCCTCCATGACAGCTTCCAGGCGTAGTCCCCCAGCTGAGGGGGGCCCTGGTACCAGGCGGGACCCCGAGGAAAGGGCCGCCTGTGGGGGAGGGAATTATGGGTGCTGGGCCCTGCTGCCCCCATAGCCCCCAACACAGGGGGAGGTGGTCATGGATTCAGGGAAGTGCAGGGGTCACAAGGAAAGAGGCAGAAAGATGGCTTTCCCAGAGGTGAACAGAAACAGGACCAGACCCCGGGAATCAGAAATGGCCATTGACTGAAGACTGGAAGAGTGAGCAGATCAGAGAGGGTGACAGGGACCAAGAGACATCGAGAAATGGTGAAAGGAGGGAGAGAGAAAGAAAAGGAGAAGGGGGGATGTCCCACAGAGACAATGACAGGGAGATGTGAAAATAGAGATGGAACAGGGTGACAAGGAGAGAAAGAAGTGGGGTGACACAGAGACTGAGAGGGACCAAGATGCAGAGAGGCAGAAATATCAGGCAGAGATAGGGTAGAGAGACAGAGATGGAGAGAGATAGAATATTGGGTAGAGAGACAGGGAGGGTAAGAGAGGTAGAGGAGCAAGAGATAAAAGACCTAAGTGACAGGTAACTCAGAGACGGACAGAAACGGAGAGACAGAGGCGGAGATAGACAAATAGTGAGGCAGGTGTTGAGAGACAGGAAAAGACCAAGACAGCAGGAAGCAGACAGAAAAGAGAAATTAGAAAGAGATAGTGAAATAGAGAGGGACCGACAGAGACAGGACGGGGAAAACAGCCGGAGAGAGGGGCAGAGGACAGGGACCAAGGAGTCGCGGGGATGGAGGGCGGTGGGGCAGAGCCTGGAACGGGCACGGGACCGGATGGGCAGAAGGCGGCGGAGTCGCGACGCCCCGCTCCCTCGCTCCGGGGGCCCCGCGGCCGCACTCACCTGCCTGGCGTGGCCCGCTGCCCCCGGCGTCTCCACGGCGCTGCCTTTGCTCTGCCCGCCTCCCTGGCGGCCCTGGCCTCGGCTGGGTCCCCGCGGTGCGCTCCCGCCGCCCTGCGCTCCTCTGGCAGCTGTGCGCTCACTCGCCGCGTTGCTTGCGGCGGCCGCGGGGGCGGGATCCGAGCGGGACAGGGCGGGCGGGGCGCATGGGGAGAGGCCCCTGTGGGCTCTGCCGCTCTCAGCCACCCAACAGGTGTCTCCCACCTTCCTTCCAGCCAACTTCGGGGGCAGGGGGCGCTGGAGAGCTGCAGGGGAATCGTGCGAAAGTGAGGGCTCCACCGCCACCGGACTCTGGACCAGAGCCCCGCCCAGCCTCACAAGTCGTGCCCCGACACCCACACTCAACACTGGGCTTCCACACACAAACAGCCGCGTCCACACACCAACACACCTTGTCACAAGTTCTGGCGCACAGCTGCCTAGTCTCACACGTTCGGTGACGTGGTCACCACAGTGCCAATGGCCTGGGCAGGCTGCGATCAGGAGGGGAATCCCTCTGCAAGATGCTTGGGTGTGCTGGAGGGTCTGGTCAGAATAGAAGCTTCTCCCCTTGCCTTGACCACCCCTGCCCTGCCCACCCGCTGTCCCCAACTGCAGGCATGCTGCGGTTTGCACACATGCATGCACACGGTGGTGGACCCACAAGGATGCACTCACATACACTCAGAGGTCTTTAAGCTGACTGCACACTCACCGCATGCAGATACACAGCCACACACAGCTTTTGTCTCTTTTGATATTCTATTAGGGACATTTTCTTTTCTTTTTCTTTTTTTTTGAGACAGAGTGTTACTCTGTCACCCAGGCCGGAGTGCAGTGGCACAATCTGGGCTCACTGCAGCCTCTGCCTCCCAGGTTCAAGTGATTCTCCTGCCTCAGCCTCCTGAATAGCTGGGATTAGCTGGGATTACAGGCACCCAACACCAGGCCCGGCTAATTTTTCTCTTTTTAGTAGAGATGGGGTTTCACCATTTTGGCTAGGCTGGTCTTGAACTCCTGACCTCAAGTGATCCACCCACCTCAGCCACCCAAAGTACTGGGAATACAGGCGTGAGCTACCGTGCTCAGCCTGTATTATGAAAATTTTGAAACACAGACAAGTGAATAGTGTAATGAACCTCTGGTACTTATCATAGGTTTGTTTCAACAGTGAGCAGCACTTCGCCCATGTTCACACACATTCTCCACCCATGTGTGCCTGACTCCCACATGTGTATCTCCAGACCCCCTCAGCCCACTGCTTTGCGCCCTCCCGAACTATTCCCAAGATGCTGAAATGACGTTCCTTATTTGGGGGTTCTGAGTGGCAGGCTTCTCAGAATTTCTGCTCTGAACAGCCTGAACCCCACTCCTCCCAGGCATCCTCATACTTCCTATTTCTTCCTGTGCCCAAGGGGACCACCTACCAAAGCGAGGTGAGGTGATGCCAAGTGTGTACGTGAACAGCAGATGTCTGTAGGGGTGACACCTGCATAGGTATGAAACTGTGGCACCAGGGACTGTCTTCTGACCTCACACCCAGAAGGCAGGAATCCTGATGTGACCTTTGTGTCCTCCCTCCTCCCTTGTCCTCCCCCAATCAGTCCACTTCTGTCAGCCTCAGCTTGCTCTGGCTCAAACCACCAGCTCTTCTGACCAGGATCCCATGGTGGGTGCCTCCTCCCTGCTCTCCCCGCCTCCAGCCACCACCCTTCTCTGCACCCTTCTATGCCCAGCTCCTACTGCAGCACTAAGTCCTGGTTCCCTATGGCCCATTCCTGGCCATGCTGAGGCTCAGCCCCATTCATACCTTTGGCTGCCCCAGTGTCCTCCACCTCAGATTTCAGACCTCTGAGCCCATCAGAACCCCCCAGCCTCCAGAAGCTCCTGTTGGTACTGATGCCTCCTCCCCCATGGCTTTGTTTGGTGCGAATATCCTGAGGCAGAGCCAAGCCTCCTCCTCTGCCCAATCCTCCCTGATGCTGGGAGGGGAGAATCAGTGAATGTGCCAGGCAGACAGACATGCCCCAGAAGTCTACTGGAAGACTGGAGAGCAGAGGGTAGCGATCCACAGAACTCTTGTGCCCTGCTTGCTCCCTTTCCCCCACCACAACTTCCTCTGGCTGCTCAGAGAAGGCGCATGGACAAAGGTAGGTGGTCAGAGTCTTCCTGGAAAGGTAGGAATTGGCTTGGGGAAATTCCAGTTCTGAGTGTTTGGAGAGTGCTTTGTAGGGTTTGAGTTGACGGGCAAGGGACTGGGCAGTCACTCCCCCAGCTCCCAAATCAATCAAGTGAAGTTAATCCACTTTTGGGGTCTGGGCCAGGAGGGCTACAACTGGGAAGGGCTGAGGGGAAGGAACATGCTTGACTGGGACTTGGCTTATCTCTCTTTGTGAAAAGGAAAGGCTGCCTCTCACACCCACAGTCCGGTCCTATACCTCACAGAGACCAGAGACAGACCTAGACCTTCAGAGACCCATGCTTCATTCATCCAACACATATTTATTACCTTTTTTTTTTTTTTGCCAGGCACTGTTGGACACAGGAGCAAATAAAACAAAGTCCTTATTATAATGGTACAATTCTAAGTGGGGGAAATATACAGTGTGTCAGATAGTGATAAGTACCATGGAGAAAAATGTAGCTGGGTTGGGGGGAATAGAAGGGGGGCATTAGTTACCTATTGCTGTGTGACAATTCACCCCATAATTTAGCAGCTTAAAACAAAAAACATTTTCTCACAATTCTGTGGGTCTGGATGGTTCTGACTCATTGTCCTCTAAGGTGCTGTAGTAAAAAGGTTGGCCAGGGCTGCAGTCATCTGAAGGTTTGACTGGGACTGGAGGATCTACTTCCAAGATGGCTCACTTGCATGGCCCTTGGCAGGGGGCCTGTTTCCCTGCAATGTGGGCCTCTCCATAGGATTGGTTGTATGTCCTCTCAACATGGCAGTTGGTTTCCCCCAGAATGATCCGAGAGAGACTCTTTAGGCAGCAATGCTTTTTATGGCCTTTTCCTAGAAGTCACACACTGTTATGTCTGCCACATTATTTGTGAAAGTACCTAATTGAGTCTAGCCCACTCAAGGGGAAGGAATTTAGGCTTCACCTCTTGAAGGACAGAGCATCAAAAATTTTGTGAAGATATTTAAAATCACCATGCAAGAGATAATATTATATAAGTGTTGAAGAACTCAGTGAGCAGGAATTGAAGGAGGGGAGGAAGAGAGCTATGGCTACATGGATACCTAGGGATGAGCACTGCGGTCAGAATAGCAGGTGCAAATATCCTGGGACAGAATTTTGCTTGATGTGTTGAAAGAAAAGCAAGGAGGCCGCTGGGTCGGAATAGGGGGGCTGAAGGGGTGAGTGGTTGCAATGTCTGATCAGAGGAAACATGGGCCTTGGAGTAGGCCCTTGTAAGGAGTGAAAGGACAGAATGAGATGGAAAGCCATTGGATATGTCTCGGCAGAGAGTGAAAGTCTGACTGGCTGCTGCAAGGAGAACCCTCCACACAGGATGCATGTGTAATCAGTTAAGGGACCACTGCAATCGTCTACAGGCAACAGATGATGGTGTCTTAGACCAGGGTGGGGGCAGTGGAGGTGAGAAGACATGGTTAGAGTCTGGATATATTCTGCAGACAAAAACAGTATTTGATGATGGATCGGATCTGGGACGTGAAACAGACGTGTCCAAAATGACTCTGGGCGGCTGGGTAAATGTAGGTGCCCTTAATTCAGAGAATAAAGACTACAAGATGGTGGTGGTGTGGGGCTGGGAAAGAATTTGGTTTGTTTTGGATATCTCAAATCTGAGATACCTATTAGACAGCCAGGTGGAGATGTTGAGTAGAGATGAAGGCAGTAAGATTTCCAACTCCGGTGCTCAGGGAAGAGATTTAGGCTGAGACAAAAATTTAGAAGTCAAGATATATAGATGGTAAAGTCACAGAATCACCTGGGAAGGGGTGTAAACAGAGAAGAGGTTTGAGGACTAAGCCCAAGAAAGTCAGAGAATGAGGAGATAGGAATCCAGTAGCTGGGTGCAGTGGCTACCACCTGTAATCCCAGCACTTTGTAAGGCCAAGCGGGCAGATCACTTGAGGTCAGGAGTTTGAGACCAGCCTGGCCAATGTGGTGAAACTCTGTCTCTACTTCAAAAAAAAAAAAAAAAAAAAAAAAAAAAAATCCAGTAAAGGAGGCAATTAAGGAAGAGTAGTGTCCCAGAAGCTAAGAGTGCCTTCAGAGTGATTACCTGTGTCAAATGAAAGCTGAGAATTATGAAACGACCAACAGATTTAGCAGCAGAGATTAGGAGGGGCCTGGGAGCCTAGTCCTTTGTGGACGTTTGGGAGGAATGACAGGGCAAGCTGGGTCATCCCTGACATGTGGACTCTGAGCCTAGAGGCAGAGCTGGGTTAGAGTAGGAATCCCCCAAGGAGGCATGGCTTTGCAACCTGGGGTCAATGGAGAGGAGCCAGCCAGAGCCTACTATGCCTGACGCAGTTGTAATGGGGGTGAAGAGTCGGGGTCAGGATGGCCAACTTACCTGGACTCCACATTCAGTCACAAATTGACTTTTCATGTTGTTTCTAATTTAGAAAGTTATACATATAGCAGTTATACATATAGTCTTTCAGATTTGTGTTCATTAAAATCTTAAAATATCTAATTTTTATAACAATGTTTCTTCCGTTTTTAAAACACCAGGAATCCTGAGAAGCAGGAGTGATCTATGCCTTACCCTCAGAACAAGGCCAGGATGAGGGTGAGGCATACTTGGTGTGTAGGATGCAGAAGTTAAGGCAAGAGCAGGGTCTTTGGGAATGAATGCACTTTAGGCACCTCTCTTGCCTTACCTGAATCCTGGCCCTACCTACCTCACAAACTGCCAGGTAGTGTGCCTGCCTTTCACTGTGGGAGTCTCCACATTAGTGGTGAGTCCTGGAGAAGGTAGACCATAGACTGGAGGAACTCCTGTTCTGGGTGGGGGCAGACACCACGCTGGGAGCCCACCAAAAAAGCCAACTGAGAACAACTATGCCTTTCAGCTAAAAAGTGGATGCACACTGCCACCCTGTGGCCATCCAGGGGAAGATTCTTAGGACTGTTCCCAGAATTGCACCAGCAGAGGTAAGGCCAAGACACACTCCAGGTCACCCTGCCCTGAATTTCTCAAGTTGTGGCATTCACAGCTGTGTTGGAGAGAATCATTGAACAGGCTGATCTCTGGCAATGGAGTTCAATAGTCTGAACTACTGACTCAAAGAGTGTCTTAGGTGATTCTAAGGCACACTCAAGTATATAGTACCTACTAGTCAAAAGCCACTGTCTTGTCAGGCACAGTGGCTTGTTTCTGTTATCCCAGTTACTCTGGAGACTGAGGGAAGATCACTTGAGGCCAGGAGCTGGAGATCAGCTGAGGCAACATAGCAAGACCCCGTCTCTAAAAAAAATTTAAAAAGCTAACCAGGCATGGTGGCATTTGCCTATAGTCCCAGCTACTCATAAGGCTAAGGCAGGAAGATTGTTTGGGACCACGAGTTCAAGGCTGCAGGGAGCTATGATCATGTCGCTGTGCCACTGCACTCCAGCCTGGGCAACAGAAGAGACCCCATCTCTTAAAAAAAAAAAAAAAAAAAAAAAACCATGAATCACACAGCAAGAGAGAGATCTTCCTGAGGTCCCCAGGAGTCAGAGGCTTTTTCCGGCTGCTCAGACACACAAAAAGATGGAACAGATCAACAAATCTTTATTAACAGAAACAGACAGATGGACAGAGAATGCAGCAGGGGCTGTCTGAAAACTGTGTTGTGTGTGTGTGTGTTGTGTGTGTGTAAAAGGCCTTCTCCAGGCCAGGAAGGCCCCCTTGGAATTAGGCCCACCTGTCTAGATCCCCTCCTTAGTGGCGGGTCCTGGGCTGAAACCAGCTTCTGCATCATATCCCCAAAGGAAGAATGGGGGCCTTTCTGGAATGGAAGATGCTGACTTCAAGCATTCTTCACATTACTCTGGTTCCCCAGCTGAGCTTGGTTGCTGAGGGGGTTGGGGACAAGCCACAGGGGCACTTGCATAGCAGGGGAGTAGAATGGGGATAAGGCATATGGTGAGGACAGGGGAGAAGGGGAAGGGCATCATAGCTGCGGGTGAAGGGGGCCTCCAAAAGGCAGCTCCTCTTCCCCCTCATGCCCTCAAATTGCTGCTGGGTTGAGGAGTCAGACTGAGGCAGTATAATACCCTCCCCCATCCTTAACTTCAGAACCCCAGTTTGGTGGGGAGGGGGTGGGAAGCTGTGGAGCTCTGGAAAGGCCTGAGTTAGTGAGTCAAGCTTGTGATGTGTGTGTTTGAACACAACTGGCTCCCTTGGTATACCAGGGGCTCCCTATCCAGATGGGTGTGAGTGCATGGTCCTGCTGTACACACAGGTCTCAGTATCTATATGTGTCTCATTTGTTCCCATGGTTCTCTGTGTTTGGATACATAAGCATGGATATCCCTGCTCATACAGCAGGAACTCAGGATCTGCATGGTGTGAGTATATCCCTGTCTGTAAACATGGGCTCCAGCAAGTGGATATGTGCGGGCCTGCCCGCTCCTGTCCATCCACAGGTCTTCCTTCAGGCCTGGCTGGTCAAGGGTCCTGGCCGAAGAGGTAGGTGGTGAGCTCAAGCCGGAGGCCCCGAGCATAGGAGCGAAGAGTATAGAAGAGGGTGAGGAAGTCCTGGGTGCTGAAGACAGTGTCGGCCAGCGCGAAGGCCAGGGTGGATGGGATGACACCCCGGCCGTACTCCACCATCCATGTGTTTGGCCCCCACTCCACAGCTGTTGCCTCACCAGGCCCGTGCACTACCGTCTCCCCTGGGGGACAGGGAGCACCCAAGTGAAGAGCCAGCTCTGCCTTGCCCTTACATGGCTGCTGCTTTCCTGGCCCATGGACTAACTCGGGGTGGGGAATGGAGAGGGAGCCTCAGAAAAACAAAAGGCCCTACCTCACCGGGCTGGCCCATACGGCTACTCCTAAATGTTCTGTGGCATCATCTGACCCATGTCCTCTCTTGGGGGAAGCCATAGATGGCTACCTCGCTTGGCCATGGGCCCACTGTATGGAAGTTTGCACTCCTAAGCCTCACTCGAGACAAGCAGAAATTTAGCTAAACCTGGGCTGGGCTTGTAGCTAGGAAAGGGGTAGTTCCAGGACTTGTGAGGCTTTACCTGAAAAGTGTAGCTGTTTAACCACCACGCCTGCGATGCATACACCCAACCTCAAATATACTGGGAAGTTCAATGCTCTATTTCTTAAGCAAATTGTTTCACTATTTAAAAAAAAAAAAGATAACTCTCTGTATTGTCTTTTGGAGTATTGAGAGCATTTCTGATTACCCACTGTCTCCCCAACAGTTGTTGGACTACTGTCTGGGCAAAATTGTGCCTGGGCAGATAAAAATCAGACATGTTTAACAGGAAGTTGTTATGTTTTGTTTCCCCCGTGACAGAGGAAAGCAAGAGTCCCTCAGCTCTGCCCCAACCAATCACCTGTGGCTTATGGGAGGGTGGAGGAAGGGAACCATGAGGAGGGACCCCCAACACACTCCTTTTCCATGCCATGCTCCCCGCAATTGTGGGCACCCCCCGCGTGAAGACACCCACTTCTCTGACAGAGCCTTCTTACCCACCTGGGTAGAAGACCTCACTTTTGGTGGTGCCCTCTCTCCACTGGTGGAAGGTGCCAGAGATGATGGTATCCGAGATCTCAGCCCAGTAGCGCCCTGAGTGACAATCGCATGGACACTATCAGGGTATTCGCGCCATCGCACGGCCCAGCCAAACATCAGAAAGGAGGGCATGGGCCCCTCTACAACCCCAGCCTCCCAGTCCGGCCCGCCGCTAGCACTGACCCGAGTGTCCGCGGGAGCCTAGGGCGGTGCCGAAGAGCAGCACATACTCGGACAGCGAGGCATGCAGAAGGCACATGGCGCCCATCCAGCCGCCCGCATTCACGAACACCCACTGCAGCTCCTCGTCGGGCAGCACGTGGCCTGGGTGCAGCCGCCGCAGCTCCACGATCAGCCGAGAGAAGGCCAGCTCGTGGTCCAGCCCTGGCGGAGGCAGAGGGGCGGCAGAGTCAGGGCCGGCACCGGTCCTGGGTCCGGGGATGGCGCCTTCGGAACCCTAGGCTCCGCTCCCGGGCCGGCCGCTCCCCTCCCCGCCCTCTGCCCGCTCACCAGCGTACTGCCGCGCCAACTGCGCTATCTCTTCGCGCTGGAAGACGAAGCTCTGCGTACCCAGCCAGAGCCAGACGACCTGGGTCAGCACCGCTGCGACAGCCAGGAGCAGCGCGGCCCACGCCCACCGCCGGCCCACGGCCCACTGCATCCCGGCGGGCGGCCTAGCACGGCGCAACGCAAGAGCTAGCCGGGGCGTGAGGCTTTGCACTCACCGCCTCGGAGCCCGCCGGCTGCCCACGAAGCACTCCCCCGCCACCGCCGTGGTACGGCTCGCCCTGACCAATCGGAGCGGCCAGTCACCTTGGCACCGCCCCTTCGGTCGAACCATTTCCTCGGGGGGAGCACGGAGGAGTGGTGCGGCGCCGCGCAAGGGAGGCGAGGGGGCGGGGCTAAGTCGCCCAGCTGCAGATGGCAGGGTCTTCAGGCGAGGTCTGACCTAGCGCCACTCTACATACGGATAGGGGTGGGGGTAGCGAGACCCAGAATGGACTGGCTCGCCCGAGTTCACTGGCTGGTTGAAGCAGACGAACCCGGAAGTGGAGCCTTCTGGGACTCAACGATTGTTAGGGCCCGCCTTTACTGGGACTGAAGGGGAGGGGAGGCAGTTCAAGCTGGGAGCCCTAGGGTGGGCATTCCAGAGGCGGTGACACCTGAACTGTGTCTTTAAGAGCGCGCAGAAGGGGCACGCCAGTTCGCAGGGACCGGCCCCTAGAGCAAAGGTCCCCGAGGAGCGACAGCTTGGGGTCTTCAGGGGCCTACGATTCCTTCTCTGTTATGCAGCACAAAATGTGAGAGGAGGCCTTGTAAACCAGCTGAGGGTTATCAGCAGGGGAGGAAGGGGATTAGATTTTGCCACCGAGTGGCACAGGACTGCCGAGTGGAGGGGAGCAAGATGAGTCAGGGAGACCATGAGCATGGGCCAGGTAAGAGGGAAGGTCTGTGTCAGTGGAGATGGAAGAAAGAAATGAGCTTAACAACTCTGGAAATGAAGTTGGTAGGGCTTGATCTCTTCTTCCTGGAATACTCTTTCCCCCTTTACCCTATCCCCACTTTCCCCTTATTTGGCTAACATCCTTTGCATGTCTAGTGGGCAGTTGAGTGTCCAGGTCTGGAAGCTCAGCTCCAGTCTGGAGGTAGAGCTGGGAGTTGTCATTCATTCAGATATTTTGTTGGCACTTGTATGTGCCAAGTTCTGTAGTGACCATTAGGGATATGGGTAGAAACAATGGTCCCACTCCCCAGCTTAGAGATCTCACTGGGGAGTCTACAGAAAACCTCTAAGAATTGATAAACTCTCACAGGGAGAGAGAATAGAGTAAGATAAGGCTAAAGACAGAGCCCTGGAGATCACCAAAAGCAAAGGGTAGGCAGAGGAAGAAGAAAGCAAAAAGGAAAAGAAACAAAAGAGAAAAGAGGCAGCATTGTGCAGTGATTAAGAAATAAACTCTGGAGCTGGACTGCCTGAGTTCAAAGCCTGGTCCTGCTACCTACTAGTTGTCTGATCTTGGGCAGGTTACTTAAAATCTCTGTAACTTAGTTTTCTCACCTGTAAAATGGAATGGACAAAAGTACCTACCTCATAGTACATATCTTCATTGTGATGAGATTAGATGGGTTAATATTTGTAAAGCAGTTAGTGCCCCACATGATGAGCATTTTACGTGATGGTTATATATATAAAACACAAAAGAACTGGAAGAGAGTACCTTCATACATTTTTGACCTTAAAGAAGGAAACTGAGCCTGGGCGAGGTGGTTCATCCCTGTAATCCCAACACTTTGGGAGGCTGAGGCAGACGGAACACTTGAGTCCAGGTATTCGAGACCAGCCTGGGCAACATGGTGAAACCCCATCTCTGCAAAAAGTACAAAAATTAGTCAGGAGTAGGAGGTGCGCACACTTGTAGTCCCAGCTACTCAGGAGGCTGAAGTGCGAGGATCGCTTGAACCTGGGAAGTGGAGGTTGCAGTGAGCCAACAGAGCAATACCCTGCCTCAAAAAAAAAAAAAGGGCTAGGCGCAGTGGCATACGCCTGTAATCCCAGCACTTTGGGAGGCCAAGGCAGGCAGCCAGATTTCCTGAGCTCAGAAGTTCGAGACCACCCTGGGCAACATGGTGAAACCTTGTCTCTACTAAAATACAAAAAATTAGGCGGGCGTGGTGGCAGGTGACTGTAGTCCCAGCTACTTGGGAGCTGAAGCAGGAGAATCGCTTGAACCCAGAAGGTGGAGGTTGCAATGAGCCAAGATCATGCCACTATACTCCAGCCTGGGCAACAGAGGGAGACCCTATCTCCAGAAAGAAAAAGAAAAAGGGGCCGGGCACAGTGGCTCATGCCTGTAATCCCAACACTTTGGGAGGCCGAGGCAGGTGGATCACCTGAGGTCGGGGGTTTGAGACCAGCCTGACCAACATGGAGAAACCCTGTCTCTACTAAAAATACAAAATTAGCTGGGCGTGGTGGCACATGCTGGTAATCCCAGCTACTCGGGAGGCTGAGGCAGGAGAATCACTTGAACACAGGAGGCGGAGGTTGTGGTGAGCCGAGATCGTGCCATTGCATTCCAACCTGGGTGTGAAAGAGCGAAACTTCGTCTCAAACAAAACAGTCCGGGCGCAGTGGCTCACGCCTGTAATCCCAGCCCTTTGGGAGGCCGAGGCAGGCGGATCATGAGGTCAGGAGTTCGAGACCAGCCTGACCAACATGGTGAAACCCCATCTCTACTAAAAAATACAAAAATTAGCCAAGTATGGTGGCGCGTGCCACTCACTTGGCCCAGATGCTCGGGAGGCTGAGGCAGGAGAATTGTTTGAACCCAGGAGGTGGAGGTTGCAGTGAGCGGAGATTGCGCTATTGCACTCCTGCCTGGGCAACAGAGTGAGACTCTGTCTCAAAAGAGAAAAACAAACAACAAAAACAACAGTGAGGAAAAAAAGAAAAAGCTGAGGCAAAATTAATATAGAGAGTTTATTTGGGCCAAGGTAGAGAACAACTGCTTGGGACATACTTCCAAGTTGCCTTGGGGAGTGTTGATACAAGCATTTTTTATTTTTATTTTATAAGTGGTTTTTATTTTTATTTTTTATTTTCTTGGAGATGGATTCTTACTCTGTTGCCTAGGCTGGAGTGCAGTGGTGCGATCTTGGCTCACTGCAACCCCCGCCTCCCAGGTTCAAGCTATCCTCCTCTCTCAGCCTCCCGAGTAGCTGGGACCACAGGTGTGCGTCACCATGCGTGGCTAATTTTTGTATTTTTAGTGGAGACAGGTTTTTGCCATGTTGAGGCTGGTCTCTAACTCCTGACCTCAGGTGACCCACCCTCCTTGGCCTCCCAAAGTGTGGGATTACAGGTATGAGCCACTGTGCCTGGTCACTTTATTTTAACTTAATTTTTTTTTTTTTTGAGACGGAGTCTCCACTGTTGCCCAGGCTGGAGTGCAGTGGCACAATCTCAGCTCACTGCAACCTCCGCCTCCCGGTTCAAGCAATTCTCCTGCCTCAGCCTCTTGAGTAGCTGGAACTACAGGCGCCCGCCACCACATCCAGCTAATTTTTTTGTATTTTTAGTAGAGACAGGGTTTCACCAGGTTGGCCAGGCTGGTCTTGAACTCCTGACCTCGTGATTCGCCCACCTCAGCCTCCCAAATTGCTGGGGTTACAGGCATGAGCCACTGCGCCAGGCCCATGCTGTCACATTTTAATGCCTCTCTGGGCCTGATAATTAAAAGGGGCTGGCATTTCTCAGATAAAAAGTTTCTTTTCTTTCTCAAGAGTGATGGAATGGGCCAGGCGCGGTGGGTCACGCCTGTAATCCCAGCCCTTTGGGAGGCTGAGGTGGCCGGATCACCTGAGGTTGGCAGTTCAAAAGCAGCCTGACCAACATGAAGAAACCCCATCTGTACTAAAAATAAAAAATTAGCCAGGCGTGGTGGCGCATACCTGTAATCCCAGCTACTCGGGAGGCTGAGGCCGAAGAATCACTTGAACCTGGGAGGCAGAGGTTGCGGTGAGCTGAGATCATGCCATTGCACTCCAGCCTGGGCAACGAGAGCGAAACTCCGTCTGAAAAAAAAAAGAAAGTGATGGAATGAAGGGTTAACACAGTGAAGTATAATTGAGAGATTGAATAATATGATGGGAAATGATAATTAGACTTCTCAGTAGGGGTATGTGGCAGAGACAATGCTATACATTCACAAATCCATTTCCTCTTGCTCTTGGACCGCTAGATTACATTCCACAGTCTACTCTGCATCATGTGATTGCATTCTGGCCAATGAAATATAGATAGAAATAGAAATGATGTATGACATTTGCAGGGCTGGCTCCTAAAGTCTCCTCTGAAATTCTGTTTTTTTTTTTTCTCTCTCTCTCTTTTTAAGAGACAGGATTGTGCTATGTCACTCCCAGACTGGTATCAAACTCTTGGGCTCAATGATCTCCCACCTTGGCTTCTAAAGTAGCTGGGGGACTACAGGCACATACTACCATGCCCAGCTTGAAGTTCTTTACATTTTCTTTCTTCCCTCACCTATTACTGTAGTTATAGACGATCTCTAGTGGAGTATTCTGAGACCCTAGGAAATGGCATAGCTACTAGATGGATGGCACCTGGATCCCTAAATGCTGCTTGGAACAGGCCTCCCTGTTATCCCCAGAATTGACTGTAGTGCTAAGCCATTGAGTTTTGGGAGTGTTTGTTACAGCAACTAAGATTACTTACCCTGACAAATATAGGGCAAAAGATGTGTTACAATATACCATGCAGCTAAGAGTAGAGGCCAGGAAGATGGCCTATGTTTTTAAGAAACAGCAGGCTGGGCATGGTGGCTCATGCCTGTAATCCCAGTACTTTGGGAGGCAGAGGCAGGCAGATCACCTGACGTCAGGAGTTTGGGACCAGCCTGGCCAACATGATGAAACCCTGTCTCTACTACAAATACAAAAATTAGCCGGGTGTGGTGGTGCATGCCTGTAATCCCAGCTACTGGGGAGGCTGAGGCAGGAGAATCACTTGAATCCAGGAGGTGGTGAGCCTAGATTGTACCACTGTACTCCAGCCTGGGTGACAGAGTGAGACTCCATCTAAAAAAAAAAAAGAAACCTGGGAAAGACATTAAGGATAAAGAAGGGATTATCTAGAGGGGAATGCAGGATTGAGGGAACATACTTTTGTATTGGTTCTGGCTTCTGTGGCATTTCTGACTGGACAACTCACTAAGAACCCTGAGCAGCAGGGATTAGCCCCCAAATTTGGTCTCTGCTCCCCATTCCAGGAACAGCTTTCTGGGATCGTCTGGGCCTACAGCTCCCCTATCTGGTCTTTCAGAAAGCTTTTCCAGGTGTAGTGGTTTACACCTGTAATCCCAGCACTCTGGGAAGGCCGAGATGGGCGGATTACCTGAGGTCAGGTGTTCAAGACCAGCCTGGCCAACATGGGGAAATCCTGTCTCTAAAAAATACAAAAATTAGCCAAGTATGATGGTGGGTGCCTGTAATCCCAGCTACTCAGGAGGCTGTGGCAGGAGGATCACTTGAACCTGGGAGGCAGAGGTTGCGGTGAGCCAAGAGTAAGCCACTGCATTCCAGCCTGGGCAACAGAGTGAAACTCCGTCTCCAAAAAAAAAGAAAACAGAAAAGAAAAACACATAAAAATTATAGAAATGGTCAACCAGCAGCCCTCAGAGGTGCTCTGTCTATGGAGTAGCCATTTTTTTATTCCTTCACTTTCCTAATAAACTTGCTTTGACTTCACACTATGGACTCACCTTGAATTCTTTCTTGCATGAGATCCAAGAATCCTCTCTTGGGGTCTGGATTGGGATCCCTTTACTGTAACAACACCTCTGGGATCTGGGAGGGAGGGAGCTGGGTAGGCCCCATCTTAGTCATTCTCCTCTTCCTCCAAAAAATGACCTTGGGGAGTCATAGAGGAGAGTTATGGAGATGTTCCTGAAAGATGTTCCTGATGGGGGTCAGGATTTAGTTAGCATGATTCAGGGTGTGGCACTGAAGCACTAGTGTTCTTGGGAAAATGGAGCTGTCTACAAGCTCTAGTCACTCAAACAAATATAACTGAGAGAACAGAAAAGCAGATCTCCTGTTCCTGTCTCACCTCTTTGGGTAATATGAACAGCCAGTGGGACAGGTAAAACCCCCGTTTCTCAGTCCCCAGCTCCCTGTCCCCTACAGTCTGAGGACCTTAGGGCAGAGATCAAGTAAATGACCCATGACCTAGTTTTTGCAGCCCAGTTGTAAAACACCTGGCTTGGTTTGGCCTGGACTGGGGGAAGGGACGTCCCTGCTATGGCTCAACTTCTAAGTCACTGGGTTTCTGTCCTACATTCCACTGAAGTCTCAGAGGCATCTCACAGCACTGGGAAGAGTCTTGGAAACTCGCATTCAAATCTCAGCTTGGCCACTAATTCTCTGGGTGACTTTGAGTCCCCTGGTCCCCACTGTGAAATGGGGAAGAGGTTTAGACAATATTTAGATGGCTCTTTAAAAGTACCAGGGGGCCAGCCGTTTGGGAGGCTGAGGCGGGAGGATCACTTGAAGTCAGGAGTTCAAGACCAGCCTGGCAACATGTGAAACCCCATCTCTACTAAAAATACAAAAATTAGCCGGGTGTGGTGGCATGAACCTATAATCCCAGCTACTCGGGAGACTGAGGCAGGAGAATTGCTTGAACCCAGGAGGTGGAGGTTGCAGTGAGCCAAGATCACACCACTGTACTCCAGCCTGGGTGGCAGAGTGAGACTCTCTCTCAAAGGAAAAAAAAAAAAAAAGTACCAGGGGAGGAATTCATTTGAATTTTATCCTAGTGTTAGCCAATTGGTCCGATCCAAGGAAAATTTAGAAAAGGGAAGGGGATGTGTAAAGGAAACACTAGGCCCCACCTAGATGGTGGCTGGGGCCCGGCACGGTGGCTCAAGTCTGTAATCCCAGCACTTTGGGAGGCCGAGACGGGCGGATCACAAGGTCAGGAGATCAAGACCATCCTGGCTAACACAGTGAAACCCCATCTCTACTAAAAAACATACAAAAAATCATCCGGGCGAGGTGGCGGGCGCCTGTAGTCCCAGCTACTCGGGAGGCTGAGGCAGGAGAATGGCATAAACCCGGGAGGCGGAGCTTGCAGTGAGCTGAGATCTGGCCACTGCACTCCAGCCTGGGTGACAGAGCGAGACTCCGTCTCAAAAAAAAAAAAAAATAGATGGTGGCTGGAGCTTCTGATAGTCCTGTACTCCCCACATTTTCAGATTTTTTTTTTTTTTTTTTTTTTTTAGACCACGTCTCGCTCTGTTGCCAGGCTGGAGTGCAGTGGCGCAATCTCGGCTCACTGCAACCTCTGCCTCTTGGGTTCAAGTGATTCTCCTGCCTCAGCCTCCTGAGGAGCTGGGAGTATAGGTGCGCGCCACTACGCGCAGCTTTTTTTGTTGTTGTTGTTGGCCAGGATAGTCTCAATGTCTTGACCTCGTGATCCGCCCGCCTTGGTCTCCCAAAGTGTTGGGATTACAGGCGTGAGCCACCGAGCCCGGCCATTTGTAGATTTTTTATAGCTCTTTTACCCGTCCCACTTCTTGTGCTGTCTTGGTGTGTGTGTAGGAGAGAGAGAGAGAGAGGAAGAAGCAGAGCAAGAGTGAGAGAAAGAAAGGCAATATGGTTACTCAGCCCTTTTTCCGAAATCTGTTTTTGCTTTTAGGGATACGATATGGATATAGTACTCCACACAGACCCCACCAAGTTTGCCTCTCCTCCACTACAGTCACTGAGCAGGTGACTGAGGCACTGTTGATCCAGGGTCATATCCTTACTCGCCCTAGAATGTAAGCTCAGGCAGGGCAGAGGCCATGCCTGACTTGTGCAGCCCAATGCTTCACACAGCCTAGGTGCGTAGCACATGGTAGATGCTCGGTAAATATTTGCTGAATGAAAGATCAAATGAATGATTGCAGCAAGCAAGTCTTGTAGGCGTCCTGGAGCCCAAGGATTCTGCAGTAGGCAGCTTTCACAGAGGTTCTTCCAGTGCAGTGGCTCCAGCTCTGGGTGGAGTGGGATCATCAATGTCTGCCCCCAGGGTTCACAGCTGTTCTGAACCCCGCCCCCAGGTGGCAGGGCAGCCCAGTCAGTCAGTCACGTGCTGGCGGCTGGCCAATCATCGGGGGCGGCGCGGGGACGGGCGGTGTAGACGGAGAAAGTGAAGGGTGAGGCACCGCCCTGCAGATATTCCAGCGGATCCCCGGTGGCCTCATGTCGCGCAGCGGAACCGATCCTGAGCAGCGCCAGCAGGCGTCAGAGGCGGACGCCGCAGCAGCAACCTTCCGGGCAAGCGGTAACTGCACCGCGGCAGGGACTCCCTGGGGCGCGGAGCCGAGCCCTCCCCTTCTTTAGAAAGCTCTTGCCTCCACCTAAGGTTGGAACGCTCATCCCGAGCCAGACCGACAAGGCATACAGTCGCCTGTGTACGAGCTGCAGGCCAATTGGCGTTGGGAAGGTCCAATCCTGGGCCTCTAGCTCCTGAGCGGGACGGGGCGGAGAGGACGCTTCCGAGCTTGGGCCTGCTGGTGGGTGAGACCCAGGAGAGAGGGAGCTAGAGAGCTCTGAGGACTGATCTTAACTGTCTGCCCCCAGACCATCAGCATATACGCTACAACCCACTGCAGGATGAGTGGGTGCTGGTGTCAGCTCACCGCATGAAGCGGCCCTGGCAGGGTCAAGTGGAGCCCCAGCTTCTGAAGACAGTGCCCCGCCATGACCCCCTCAACCCTCTGTGTCCCGGGGCCACCCGAGCCAATGGAGAGGTAAGCCTGTAGAGCCCTGCATCTGCAGGCTGGGCCACGGGGAGTAGTTCCCTCTTAGAGCTGTCCTCCACCCACAGGGGTAGTGAACCTCCTTCTGGGTCATATCCCACCAAGCTTTTTGGTCCCCTAGAGTGGGCCTTGCCTACTCACTTGTAGCCTGTCCAGTCTTTGAAGCCCACCAGGTAACTGGTGGTATGGGGCAGTGAGTGCTTCTAGCCCATCCTTGTCAGTAGGTGAATCCCCACTACGATAGCACCTTCCTGTTTGACAACGACTTCCCAGCTCTGCAGCCTGATGCCCCCAGTCCAGGTAACCTGGCTCCAACTGCTGTTGGGGAGGAGGGTGGCTAGACCTCTTGAGGGACTGCTGCTGCAGAGTCGTACTCCTTTACCTCAGGACCCAGTGATCATCCCCTTTTCCAAGCAAAGGCTGCTCGAGGAGTCTGGTAACTATGGATTTCCCCTTACAACTTTCAAACCAGGGTTGGAGACTCAGCATTGGGGTTGGGCCCTGCCCATAGCACAGCCAAGCCCTGCCTCTCAGTTATCTTTACCCCCCTCACCACCCAGTAAGGTCATGTGCTTCCACCCCTGGTCGGATGTAACGCTGCCACTCATGTCGGTCCCTGAGATCCGGGCTGTTGTTGATGCATGGGCCTCAGTCACAGAGGAGCTGGGTGCCCAGTACCCTTGGGTGCAGGTTTGTGAAGTCACCCCTTCCCCTGGATGGGCAGGGAGGGGGTGATGAAGCTTTGGTTCTGGGGAGTAACATTTGTTTTCACAGGATGTGGTCAGGAGGGAGCTGACTTGGTGTCTTTTGGCTAACAAAGCTCCCTATCCCTATCTGACAGATCTTTGAAAACAAAGGTGCCATGATGGGCTGTTCCAACCCCCATCCCCACTGCCAGGTAAGGGTGTCAGGGGATCCAGTGGGATTCTTGGCTGAGTCTGAGCCAGCACTGTGGCTCAGACTCCAGAGGAACTGGATTAATGGATGGGACAAAGGAAATATGCCAATGATGTGGAGGCTTGGAAGTAAAGGACCTGTCTGTTCTTCTCTGCTTTTGCCCCTTGACAGGTGTGGGCCAGCAGTTTCCTGCCAGATATTGCCCAGCGTGAGGAGCGATCTCAGCAGACCTATAAGAGTCAGCACGGAGAGCCCCTGCTAATGGAGTATAGCCGCCAGGAGCTACTCAGGAAGGTGGGAGAGAGCCAAGCCCTGTGTTCCCAAGGAGTCCCTAACTTTCTTACCCCACGAGAGAGGTGTGTAAAGGAGAAAGCTAGAGGGGAACTAGTAGAGAGAGAGACTTGCTAGGAGGCCCTAGCAATAATCCAGTAATCTAAAGGAAGATGATGGTGACTTAGACTTAGGTGGTTAGTGGTGGAGGTGGTGAGAAGCCATCAGATTCTGGGCACATTCTTTTCTTCTGCTTCCCCTGCCTATTTGCTGACCCCACCCCAGCTCTTATGTCATCTTGATGACTTCCTATCCATTCTGCCTGCCTAGGAACGTCTGGTCCTAACCAGTGAGCACTGGTTAGTACTGGTCCCCTTCTGGGCAACGTGGCCCTACCAGACACTGCTGCTGCCCCGTCGGCATGTGCAGCGGCTACCTGAGCTGACCCCTGCTGAGCGTGATGGTCAGTCTCCCAAGTAGGATCCTGGGGCTAGGCACTGGATGGGGGTTGCTCCCAGTAGGGTCAGCATCTGGACCCCAGGCTGAGAGTCAGGCTCTGATTCCAGATCTAGCCTCCATCATGAAGAAGCTCTTGACCAAGTACGACAACCTCTTTGAGACGTCCTTTCCCTATTCCATGGGCTGGCATGGTGAGGCTTTTCAAGTACCTATATCTCCAACACCATTTCTGGGCCTGGGGCCCCGCCCAGTGAATTGCAACCCCAAAGGAGCAAGCCTTGAAACAGTTGCTGGGGGATGTAGCAAGAGCAGAGATGCTGGGACTGAGGGTGGAGCAGCAAACTTGGTGAAAATATGTCTCCAATGTGCTTTCTAATCTCCTGCCAGCTCTTCTCAGGCAGGGATCCTGGGAGATGTAGTTTTCAGACACCTGGCTGGGTTTGGGGGTAGGGGCTAAGCTGGATAACTGAAAAAGGGCTCTCTCTCCCCATTATCTCTCTTCTTTCTGTCAGGGGCTCCCACAGGATCCGAGGCCGGGGCCAACTGGGACCACTGGCAGCTGCACGCTCATTACTACCCTCCGCTCCTGCGCTCTGCCACTGTCCGGAAATTCATGGTTGGCTACGAAATGCTTGCTCAGGCTCAGAGGGACCTCACCCCTGAGCAGGTCAGGACTCAGAGCAGTCTGGCTTCTCCAGACTCTCACATGCAGTATGTGCAGGCACCTGATACTTCTGTTGCCCTTTTGCTCCAATCATTGCACAAGGCAGAAAACAGCTCTGGCAGGGAAGGCACTGCCAAAGTTAGGAACCCTAGGGCCTGGAAGGAGAGTATAGTCCTCAGATCTCCTTTCTCTCCTGCTTCCTCCAGGGAGCCCAACAGTCATGACCCTGATAGTTCCTTGGGCCCACCCCCAGTGGGCCTGTGGCATTCATGTTTCATATTCATATTTCAAACCACAATATCCAGCAAAGTATCTTCTGAGCACCCAGAACTCCATACCGTCGGCCAGGTGTGGTGGCTCACGCCTTAATCCCAGCACTTTGGGAGGTCAAGATGGGAGGATTGCTTGAGCCCAGAAGTTCAAGACTAGCCTGGGAAACATAGGAAGACTTGTCTCTACAAAAAAAATTTAAAAAGTTAGCCAGGTATGGTG
The DNA here is from genome assembly GCF_002776525.5 of Piliocolobus tephrosceles. NCBI lineage: Eukaryota > Metazoa > Chordata > Mammalia > Primates > Cercopithecidae > Piliocolobus > Piliocolobus tephrosceles. Next base: position 45,751,882 of record NC_045447.1, on the reverse strand, counting down.
GCATATACCTGTGGTCCCGGATACTTGGGAGACTGAGATAGGATCACTTGGGCCCAGGAGTTTGAGGCTGCAGTGAGCCATGATCATGGCATGATGGCATTCCAGCCTGGGTAACAGAGCAAGACTTTGTCTCAAAAAAAAAAGAAAAAGAAAAAGAAGAAAAGAAGTCCATACCACCATTCTTGGCAGCCCAGCCCTTATCCTCCTTAATTGCTCCCTGTCCCTTTTCCAGGCTGCGGAGAGACTAAGGGCACTTCCTGATGTTCATTACAGCCTGGGGCAGAAGGACGGGGAGACAGCAACCATCGCCTGACTATGCCGACCACAGGGCCTTGAATCCTTTTTTTTTTTTTTTTCAACAGTCTTGCTGAATTAAGCAGAAAGGGCCTTGAATCCTGGCCTGGAATTTGGGCAGATATAGCATTAATAAAACTGTGCATCTCAAACTTTAATCACATACTCTAGTAACAGAGGAGTGTGAACCTTCAGAGATATAGGGTTAAAAGCTAAAGGCATAGCTCCGGCTACAACTTCTCTTTGTTTACAAATGTGTAAAATCTTGATGCAAAAATTCCACCCAAATTTCTGAACAAAATTAATATTCAGTATTACATCTAGCCTATAGATTCTCTTACTCTTGGTGTAATGACAGTATCCCAGTTTAGGAAACTGTTTTAAAATCTTGTGTCTTGGTTGTGGCTGAGGCTTTGGGAAGGCCAGAGCCCCTTTTGCCACCACACCTAGGGTGTCAGCTCCAAGCCTGGGCCTGAGGGTTTGACAGGGAGCGGGTGAGCTGGATCCTGATCCCAGTGGTCAGTGGCCAGATCCTGGGCTGCTGGCCAGAACCCTGGCTTTGTGAGTGGCTGCAGCTTGGCTCTGCTCCAGCCCACAGGGGCTAAAGGGGCGGGTAGGGAGCATGTAGGGAGCGTGTACATGGCTTTGTGTCCTTGGCTCCTCCAGACTCTCACATGTGCGGGCACCATATACTTCTGCTGCCCTTGTGCCCCAATCATTGCACAAACAGAAACAGCTCTGACAGGGAAGGGACTGCCAGAGTTAGGAACCCCAGGGCCTGGAAGGAAGGTATGGCTCTCAGAGTGACCTGGGGTCTATTCTGTCCCCTCTGGACCTGTTTCCCTGGCAATGCTGCGGTAACAACAGTCTATGCAACACAGGAGACCTGATGCCACCTGGGGTCCTCCAAATTTTAAGGTGAAGGCAGGGATTGTGAATGATGCAGGAATGGCCAGAATGGTTTTTGCCTTCATTCTTTTCCCAGGGGAACCAAGCCTGTGGGTGGGGAAATCACACTAAGGCTGGACAGTGACTGAATCTGGCCCAGGAGAACCTTGGCTGCGTGCCTTCCAGACCAGGGTCTTTCTTCCCTGAGATCCTGAAGGGGAAGTATCTGGAACTTGGGCGTGTTGCCCTGGTCTGGAAGATCTGATAGACACAGTATGCACACATTTCCCTCGAGCTTCCGTGACTGGGGAGTAGATGAGAGCCCTGGGTGGGTGGCTGGTTTCTTGAGGTATACATATACCCGACACACCTTACATCTCTGATTTGGCTGCATTTTGGAAGCATCTGGGAAGTTTTAAACAATACTGATGTCTAGGTCCAACCTCCAGAGATTATGATTTAATTGGTATGGGGTGGGGTTTTGCAGTTTTCAAACCACAATATCCAGCAAACTTTGAGAACCACTGCCCTACACAGCCCTCCTTCTTCCCTATCTGGAGTCAGGGGCACCTTCAGCTTCTCCAATCACCTGGCCAGTGGCTCTTGTCCTGCTGTTCCAGGGTGGGTAGGCCTTCAGGCGGAGACCCAGGAATCCAGCTCCAGACTCTGTCCCCGGCAGGGCAGCCTCTTCAGTCCGGGACGGGACAGGAAGTGTCCGGCGGAGGTGGGGGTGGAGGTGATTGGCAGTTGGAGTCTCCAATGGGCCAGGAGCCCCCCTATTTCACTCCTCTCCTTCCATTGGCGTCTGGGCGGAGCCGCCCCCACTGCGGGGGCCCAGGGCGGGAGGGAGTAGAGGCCGGGGCAGAGGGCGAGGGCAGAGGGCGCTGGCGGCAGCGGCCGCGGAAGGTGAGGCCTGGTGTAGACGCCAAAGTCTTGTCACGAGTGGGCGGGGCAGGGTGATGTATGATCTGAAAGGCCGGGAGTGACTGACGACTGTCAGTGTGTGTGTGCCTGTGAGGCTGTGTCTGTGTGACAGTATCATTGTGTGCGATTCTGAGTGTCACTTGGTGCAGCTGTCAGCTAATGTGACTGCGTGTGTCAGTGTGCATGGAGCTGGGGCTGCATGTGGCTGTGCAAGTGTGGGATTATGTGTGTATCTGTCAATGCACATTTTTAGTGGGACTGAGTTGTGTGTTTGTGTGAGAGGGGCTGTGACCACATTGGGGAATGTATTTTGGGAAGGTCTCTGTGGGGTTTGAGACCATGTCTGCCAGCATGAGAGTGGGTGGCTGGCTCTGTGTGTGCCAATGTGTGACTTCAGCAGTAGCAGAGCAAAAGTGAGGTTTGTGACTATGTGTGTGTGCTGGGTCCCAACTTAAACCGTGTGGGAGTACAGCTGTATTCATGTATTGGGGGACCTACTTCAAGAGCCCATGGGACTGACCTTTCTCTTAAGTGTCCAGCATGGACAGACACACCCACAACACACGTGGCTTCCCCTCTTTCTTCCTCAGCTCAAGAATCCCCAGCATCAGGTCTACTGCTCCTTACTTTCTGTTTCCCTGCTTGACTCAGTTTCCCTTACATGCCGTTTTCTCTCCCTATTGCTGTCTTACTAGAGATGTCTCTGCGTGTTTCTTCATAGCTTTGTTCCCCTGGTCTCTATGTGGGTGCATTTCCAGTTTTGCTTCTCCTGCCTCTTTGTCTCTCCCTGTGCCCCTATGCCTGCCTTCCCTGCTGATCTTGATCTCTTTGGCTAGTTGGAGGCCTGTAACAGTGACGAGGTGCAGGTCTGCCACTGCTAAGAGCTCCCTGAGAGAGGGGGCTTAGACCATGATGAGAAGTTGCGTTTAGGCGGTGCTGTGAGCCCTGGTGGGGGCTGTGTGTGTGTGTGACTGCGTGAGTTTATGAATATGTGTAAGTGTATCTGAGTCTGAGACTGTGCGGCTGTGCCCGTGTGACTGTGAGTGACCACATGTGAGAGTGTGTGAGTCTGAGGGTAACTGTGGGTCCTGTGTATCTGGCACCAAGGGACCAAAGGCATTTCCTGGTGCTGGGGCCCAAAGAGTGGAGGGGGAGGTGAGAAATGGCTGGAACTTCCAGGGGAGGGGGAACTGGACTCTTTGGCCTCTCCTTATATCCCCCAACTTGGGGCCTCCTTTCCCCTGGAAGCACAGCCAGCTGTGCCCTAAGGAAACATTTGGTGAGGAGTGAAAAGAGGAGGAGTGTGTATCTGATTTTTCATTTGATAGTGTCCACGTGTGTTCAAAGGCATGCCCTTTTGTTAACTGTGCGTCGTGAGTCCATGTGTGAATGTGACTATGTCTGGCTGTGTGAAAACACAGGGCGTCTCTCACTGACAGGGACATAAGTGTTAGCCACCCTCCTTTCCCTCTTGCTGGCCTTGGCTGTGTCTGTGGCTTCCTTTCCAGACTTGGGGGAGGCCTCTTCCCTTCACAGGGCCTTGGGTGGGAGGGAAGGAGGGAGGAGGCAGAAGCGGGGAGGGGGCCTGGCTAGGGGCGGCGGAGCTCCAGGGCTTAGAGGGGGCGGGGCAGGGAAAGGGAAGGAGGGAATGGCTTTGGGGTCCCAGAACTGAGTGGAGTAGGAGACGGGGGCTGTAGCTGGTGAGAGGAAGTCCTGGAGGCCATGGACACTCTGCCGCTGGGATCACAGAGGTAGGGTGGGGCTAAGCAGGGTAAGTGTGGCTGGGTGGCCAGGGGTGAGCCAACTGGACACACTCAGACAGACACACAGACACATGGAGGCCCTGTTCTGCTCTACTCCTACTCCTGAAGGGTCCGTGCTCTTCCTCTTCTGGTCTTGTACCCAGAACCCTTTCCCCGCCTGACCCTTCCTTCTCCATCCACTTCACCACTGCCTTCCTCCTTCTGCTCTCCCTCATCCAGAATCTCTCTCTCCTAGCATCCCCCACCTGCAATACAGACACACTGTTAGCTTTTTGAGTTTCCACCAACCCCAATCCAGTCTTTCCAACACTTCCCGCACTGCCCCATCACCTCCTAGTCCTGATCTCTGAGTATCTCTTGGTGCTGTGGCCCCCATGCCTGTTCCTGCAGGCTCCCAGTTCCTCTTAGCCTCCCATCCCCTTCCCTCCCCTCCTCTCCCCGCCACCCTGTCTCCATCTCCATCTGCTGGCTCCTCACCCACCCCCAGCCTCTGGCAGCAGCCAGGGCATCTGGATCTGCTTAACTACACAGCCCCAGCCTGCACCCTAGCCCCATCCAGCTTCACAGACTGGAGACCAACGAAGTGTCAGAGCCAGGCCCAGCTGAGTGGCTCAAGTAGCCAGAGCAAGGAGCCAGGTTCAGACGAGAAGCCTGGCAGCCAGAGCAGGGGTAGGTCTCAGGGTGGGAGTGCCACATGGGCTCAGATCCATGATGACAGCCTTCCCCCAGGGTGATAAGGTCTGCCCAGGTTAGTCAGAGGTGGTGATAAGCCCTGGACCAGGTGGGGGTAAATACCAGCATTCCCAACAGCTGGATTGGAGGGGTTAATGGGAGTGGCTAAGCTGGTGCCAGTGCTTGGTGCCAGGGGTGGGCGCCAAGGGCGATGGAGGGGGAGTTGCTGGCACAGTCTCTTGCCTCTGGCTTTTGTTCTGGGCCCTAAGCCCAGGACTGAGATGGAGGGTGTGAGGGGGTGTGTGTGTCCGTGTGTATGTGTGTGTGTGCACATGCGAAGCACTGGGTATACAGTGGGAAAGGGGACCTCAGGTCAGTTCCCCCAGTGATTTCTAACAGCCTTACCCCACTTGGTGCATCAGTTTTTCTCTAGGAAGCCTCAGTTTTGGAGAGGAAGAGCCAGGCTTTAGCCTCCCTTCTCAGGGGTTGGGGATTTCTGACTCTACCTCTCCCCACAGATGAGCAGCGGCTGCTCAGGGCTGAGCAGGGTCCTGGTGGCCGTGGCTACAGCCCTGGTGTCTGCCTCCTCCTCCTGCCCCCAGGCCTGGGGCCCCTCAGGTGAGAAGAACCCTGCTCTACAACCCCCCAACTCTGACTTATGACTTGCCACCTTCACTGTGGCCCCTTCCCATGACTAACTTGTGATACCACCGCTGCCCCTGTCATCCAACCTAGGTCCCCCTCTACCCTGTTCTCTGACCTCTGTCTCCAGATTATAACATGATGCTTTGATCCAGTGAGCCCCCCACCACCTAGGTTTTAACAGTCTGCTTCTTATCTGCCATTCTCACAAAGTGGGGAGGGGGGTAAAGGAAGAGCCTCACATCAGAAGTGCCCTCCACAGGGGTCCAGTATGGGCAGCCCGGCAGGTCCGTGAAGCTGTGTTGTCCTGGAGTGACTGCCGGGTAAGTGCCCCCTGCCTGTTGGTCTGACACTCATGACCCTTTCTTGACTCTGCCTAGTCCTCATGTCCCACCCCTCCCATCCTTGCCTGCTCTGTCCGTAATCCTCACCTCTCTTATCTGTCCTAACCCTCTAACAATCCTTATTCAACAGAAAATTCAGCTGGTATGTTTTGAGCACCTGCCAAGTGCCAGGTCTATTCTAGGCTCTGGGATACAGCAGTGCTAATGCCAGGCAAGGTGCCTGCCTTCACAGAGCTTACATCTTAGTGGGGAAGACAATACGCAAAGGAGAATCTTGCCAGATAGTAATACCTGCAGGGCAGAAAAGCCAAAGAGAGGGATGTTGAAGAGGACAACTGAGTGGTTACCTTATTTATTTATTTATTTTTTTGAGACTGTCTCACTCTGTTGCCCAGGATGGAGTGCAGTGGTGCAATCTGGGCTCACTGCAACCTCTGCCTCCTGGGTTCAAGTGATTCTCCTGCCTCAGCCTCCCAAGTAGCTGGGATTGCAGGCACGCACCACCAGGTCCTGTTAATTTTTTTGTATTTTTAGTAGACACGGGATTTCACCATGTTGGTCAGGCTTCGAGCTCCTGATTTAAAGTAATCTACCCGCCTCAGCCTCGCAAAGTGCTGGATTACAGGCGTGAGCCACTGCGCCTGGCCTGTGGTTACTTTTTAATTGGTAGTTAGGAAACGTCTCTCTGCGGAGGTGATGTTGAAGCTGATTTCTGAAGGTCAGGAAGGAGGCAGCCGTGCGCACATTAAGGTATAAGTGCTCCTGACAGAGGGAACAGCTAGTGCAAAATGCCCTGAGGTGGGAATGAGCTCAATACCCCCAAGGAATAGAAAGAAGACCAATGTAGCTGGAGTTTTCAGTGGGTGAGGGGGAGACAGAGAGGAGCTGAAGAAGGAAAGGAAGGCAAGGGCTGGCTCACAAAGGGCTTTGAAAGCCAGTAAAAGGAATTTGGGTTCTATTGCAAATGCAGTCAGAAGCCAATGGAGAGCTGTGGCATGGTCTGACTTATGCTTGACATCTTGTCTTTGTCTATTGTCACCTCATCTTACTTCCAGGGACCCAGTGTCCTGGTTTCGGGACGGGGAGCCAAGGCTGCTCCAGGGACCTGACTCTGGGCTAGGGCATGAACTGGTCCTGACCCGGGCAGACAGCACTGATGAGGGCACCTACATCTGCCAGACGCTGGATGGTGCACTTGGGGGCACAGTGACCCTGCAGCTGGGCTGTGAGTTGGGGAGGGTGGCAGTGATGACACAAGAGGATCCTGAGGGAGTATGGGATCTGAGTAAGCCCTCTGGGACCAGGAGGACCTGAGGACTGCTCAGTCTCCAGGTGTACCCTCTGCCTCTAGACCCTCCAGCCCGCCCTGTTGTCTCCTGCCAAGCAGCTGACTATGAGAACTTCTCTTGCACTTGGAGTCCCAGTCAGATCAGCGGTTTACCCACCCGCTACCTCACCTCCTACAGGTGTGTGTGTGATTGGGTGTGGATGCCTACACATTTGGGTATGCTGGCACAACATGGGTGTGGGAGGCAGGGAGGTAGGTTCTAAGGAAAGCCTCAGAGAGGGCAGAAGGCCCTCTTTTCCTTCATGACTTCAGATGGCCCCCTCCCCACCAGGAAGAAGACAGTTCTAGGAGCTGATAGCCAGAGGTAGGACATGAGGGAGCATGTGGGGGCTCCAGCTGGGTCCCACAGTAGGCATTTTCAGAGCCCAAGACCATGTCCTCCCTTCTAGGAGGAGTCCATCCACAGGGCCCTGGCCATGCCCACAGGATCCCCTAGGTGCTGCCCGCTGTGTTGTCCACGGGGCTGAGTTCTGGAGCCAGTACCGGATTAATGTGACTGAGGTGAACCCACTGGGCGCCAGCACACGCCTGCTGGATGTGAGCTTGCAGAGCATCTGTGAGTACCCACCCCTAGACCTCCTCCAGACCCCCATCACAGAGACCCCAAATAGACTCAGATCTCTCCACTCCCAGAGCTCCCAAACAGTTTCCTCCCAACATAGACTCCATTTCACACACAGAAGGCCCTGTGGAGCCTAAGAAGGCAAAGGGATCAGAGCCCAGGAGGCATGGTTATTTCAGCACACTAGAGGCCGCTACTGCTACCCACACTGCCTGACTGGCTGCCTAGCCGCAGAGCAGGCCCTGCCATGGGCCCTGTACTGAATGCAGCCGTATGTCATGTCCTGCCTTGCTGGCCCCTTCTTCCTTGACCTGTGCATGGGAGTGGGACACTAAAACTCTAGCTGGAATTTGGGCCAATTCATCTTCCTTGGATGAAAATAAGAATTGCTCTTTTATTCACTCAACAAGCATTTCAAAAGCCCACCCACAGATGTCAGGTGGTTTCTTTTTTTCTTTTGCTTCCTTTTTTTGTTGATATAGGATCTTACTTTGTGCCCAGCCTGGATGAAGTTCAGTGGCGTGATCTTGGCTCACTGCAGCCTCCAACTCCTGGGCTCAAGCTATCCCCTTACCTCAACCTTCCAAGTAGCTGGGATTACAGGCATGTGCCACCATGTCTGGCTAATTTTTAAAATTTTTTGTAGAGACAGGGTTTTGCTATGTTGCCCACACTGGTCTCAAACTCCTGGCATCAAGTGAACCTCTCACCTTGGCCTTCGAAAGTGCTGGGATTACAGGCATGAGCCACCACACCCGGCCTCAGCCCATTTAATAATACAGATGACCGGTCTGAGTCTAATGAATGATCAAGTTTAAGATTTCCCCTCCCCTCTCAGGAGTGTCCGGCTAAGGCTCCTTTAAACACACACTTTGGAAAGTGGTAGGGAAGTGATGGGGACCCATAGCCTACCCTGACTTTGTGTCTTGACGCCCTTAGTGCGCCCTGACCCACCCCAGGGCCTGCGGGTAGAGTCGGTACCAGGTTTCCCCCGACGCCTGCGAGCCAGCTGGACATACCCTGCCTCCTGGCCGCGCCAGCCCCACTTCCTGCTCAAGTTCCGTTTGCAGTACCGTCCGGCACAGCATCCAGCCTGGTCCACGGTGAGGCCTGGAGTGCGTCCCAACCCGCGGCTGTGGGTCCTGTCTCTGATTTCATGATCTTGGGTGTTCTGTGTAGCTTCCCAGTGCTGGCAGGTCACTGAAGACCCAACACTTCCCTGTGGGCCAGGCTTTGTACTGGGTGCTGGGTTGCAGTGGTGACTGACAGACGGAGTGTCTGTCCTGTGGGGCTATAACTAAGATGTGAAGCCCATCTGTGGGAAGATAGCAATGGCTTAAAAAAAAAAAAAAAACTCTTTTTTTTTCTTTTTTTGAGAGGGAGTCTCGCTCTGTCACCCAGGCTGGAGTGCAGTGGCATGATCTTGGCTCACTGAAACCTCCGCCTCCTGGGTTTAAGCAATTCTCCTGCCTCGGCCTCCTGAGTAACTGGGACTACAGGTGCCTGCCACCATGCCTGGCTAATTTTTGTATTTTTAGTAGAGACGGGGTTTCACCATATTGGCCAGGCTGGTCTCGAACTCATGACCTCATGATCCGCCCACCTCGGCCTCCCAAAGTGCTGGGGTGTGAGACATGGTGCCCAGCCTAAAAATAACTCTTAGGAAAAGGAGTGCCTTACCTAGAGGCACGTCTCCTACAAACACTCATATCCCCAGCTGAGGATAGCAGTGAATTAGAATCTCAGGAGATGTTAAAGGTTGGCTGGTATCAGGACTGGGGAGCAGCAGCATCAGATAATAACTAATATTTACTTAGTGCTGCCTTCCTGTGGGGTTTCTGGCCACACTTTTTGCATATATTGTTTTGTTTAGGTATATTCACCTCTATTTTACAAATGAAGAAACTGAGTCCCAGAGAGGCCCAAAGGGTCATTCAATATGTGGTTCAGCAAAGATTTGAACCCAGGCTGCTTGATGCCACAGCCTCTCTAAGTAATCACTACTGCCGTCTTACAAACACTAGGTGTAGACTCAGCCCCACCAGACACCCAACATGAGACCTGGACAGCTCTACTAGGCTTTAGGATGAGACTGGGAGCAAGGGGTGCTCTTCGCAGATGGTGGCTGGGAAGGCCCTGCACTTACAAGCTGGGTAACAGTGAGTCATGTTTACCCCCAGGTGGAGCCAGCTGGACTGGAGGAGGTGATCACAGATGCTGTGGCTGGGCTACCCCATGCCGTACGAGTCAGTGCCCGGGACTTTCTGGATGCTGGCACCTGGAGCACCTGGAGCCCGGAGGCCTGGGGAACTCCGAGCACTGGTGAGAGACAAAGCCAAAGAAAAGGGCCAGAGGCCCCACCCCAAAGCATCTATCAGCTGAACCAATTCCAAAAGACAGCCAGGTGACACATGCCCTGCCCACGCAGGCACCGCAATTACTGTCCCAGACTTCAGTCTTGTTTGCCTACAGCCCTGTCTTAGCTTAAGTCCTTCCCCTTGGCCTCCACCCCTGCAGTTACAGGCTCCACTTCTACAAGCTTGGAGCTTGCGATGCTCCCTAGGAACTGGCCATGCCCTATCAGGCTCCTCCTCCTAGGAGGGTTGACTTCCAATCTAGGCCTTGGCCTTGAGCATAGGACGTGACCCCCATCCCCACCAGCATATGGACACTTATTGGGTCTTGCCTTCCTTTAGGGACCGTACCAAAGGAGGTACCAGCCTGGGGCCAGCTACACATGCAGCCAGAGGTGGAGCCTCAGGTGGACAGCCCTGCTCCTCCAAGGCCCTCCCTCCAACCACACCCTCGGCTACTTGGTGAGCTTGGGCAGATGAGCAAGAGTTGTAAAGGAGTGAAAACCCCAGAGAAAAGGGGACACCAAGCTTGGTCAGCCTTGCTCTCAGTAACATGTGGCCCTCCCTATTAGATCACAGGGACTCTGTGGAGCAGGTAGCTGTACTGGCGTCTTTGGGAATCCTTTCTTTCATGGGACTGATGGCTGGAGCCCTGGCACTGGGGCTCTGGTAAGTGACTGCCATCGGTCCCTCAGCCTCTGATCCTCACAAATGCTCTGATGTCCATAGACCACATTCATCTCCACCCTTCATGACTGCCCACTGAACCTGTCTGATTCTGGAACTACCTCCCCACACCTCCATCCCCCATGCCCCACTTGATTCTAACTGATTCCTCTCCTGACCCTTTACTAATAAACCCTTTGGAGGAGACTGAGATACCTCACATTGTTGGAGAGACAGCTACCTTTCTGTGCCCCAGGCTGAGGATGAGACGGGGCGGGAAGGATGGATCCCCAAAGCCTGGGTTCTTGGCCCCAATGATTCCAGTGGACAGGCTTCCAGGTGAGTAGCACATCCAGGAGATTTGGACTTGGATATGTGTGCCCCTATTTTGAGTGTCCAGATTAAAAGCTGGCTGCCCTAGTCATTTTTAAAATGCTGGGAATCCAAGTTGGGTCTCCTCATTTTAATGATGTCTAGGCTCAGAGCTGGGCCTTTCATTCTTGAGTCCCTGGGCTAAGAAGTGGGTCACTTCCCCTTTTCTCAGGGTACCGAGGAAGGCCCCCAGATGGACTCCCCTCCAGGGTATTAGTATTAATACTCCTCCAGGGTATTAGACTTAGAGCTGGATATTCATCCTTTTTTTTTCCAGTTGTCTTGGATCAGTGCTGGGTCCCCTCCCTCATTCTTAATGTTCCTGGGCCCACAGCTAGGTCCACTCCCTTATCTTCAGCATGTTGAAGAGGCTCCCTCAGAGCTGGGCTCCTCTACTCATCTTCAGAGTGTTAAGCTTAGAACTGAATCATCTCCCTCATTCTCAGGGGGTCTGGGCCAAGATCCAGTCCTACTGTCTCTCCTGATTTGCCTCCTGCTTCTTCTAGGAGCTCCAAACCTATAGAGGACCCAGGAGGGCTTCGGCAGAGTCCACCTATAATTCTGTCTTGCTGGTGTGGATGGATGGACAGTAGATCCCTATGGTTGGGTCTCAGCTGGAAGTTCTGTTTGGAGCCCATTTCTGTGAGACCCTGTATTTCAAATTTGCCAGCTGAAAGGTGCTTGTACCTCTGATTTCACCCCAGAGTTGGAGTTCTGCTCCAGGAATGTGTGTAATGTGTACATCTGTATCCATGTGTGACCATGTGTCTGTGAGGCAGGGAACATGTGTTTTCTGCATGCATGTATGTAGGTGCCTGGGGAGTGTGCGTGGGTCCTTGGCTCTTGGCCTTTCCCCTTGCAGGGGTTGCGCAGGTGTGAATAAAGAGAATAAGGAAGTTCTTGGAGATTGTACTTAGAGATTATTGTCCAATGCTGCTTTATTATTTGGCTATTGGGGGCTTCAGCCTATTTTCCTTAGCATCCCAAAATTCAGGTTGGGCAGAGTTCCGTGGAGCTTTCTCTCTTGGTGCTCAAACCACTGTGACAGGCTGGGGTTCTGGGGGTGGATGCAGATGCTGCGTTGAGCCAGGTGAAGCCTGGGTAGAGAAAGGTACAAAGCTATGGCCATAGCTTGGGGATGAGATTAGGGTCCAGGGTTTAGGAGCAAGGACCAGATGAAAACCTGAGTTGGCATCAGAATTAGCAGTTAGGGCTGGGGTTGGGATCAGCATTAGGGGTTGGGACTGAGGTCAGAGTCAGGGGTATTAGGGGTGGGAGCTCACACGAAAGCCTGGAGATGACAGTCCCCATCAGCCTCCTGCAGTTCCACCCGGATGACCTTCCTCAGTAGCTTGCCTGAGAGTGGCTTTCGGTAGAGCTGAGTACAGCAGGCAGTGCTGGGTGGCAGTAGGAATGCTAGAGGGCAACAGGGCCATGTGTTCAGAGGGATCCTGACCAAGAACCTCTCTGCCAGACAGCTGCAGGTTAGGTTGGATTTCCTGGATCTTTTCAACTTCATCCCATTCACCCAGACCCCCAGCTTTCTATACCCCCAAGTACTCACCTGCTGTAGGGTCTGGGCTCAGGAGCAATGACAGCAGCAGGAGACTGCAGAAGGTTGAGGGCCCCTTCATGTTTGCTCAGCCTAGACTCTTCCTTCTCTCTCTCTCCTCCTCCCCTACCTTTTATCTGGGTGCCTTTTACCTGGGGCACTAGGTGAGTCAGAGGTGGTTGGAGATGTATTGTGTATCCTGTGACATTCCTGGGCCCTAATTCTTGGTCTGTTGCCACAGATTCCTTCCTCATCTAGGACAGCCATTTTCCATGTGCTCCTAAGCTCTGGGCAGTGAAGCTGAGGGAAGGATTAGTGTGTGATGTAGGGACTGATGGAATAGTGAGTGAGGGCAGTCAAGCATCCACAGCAACCTCTGACGATAGACATTCACACACAAATATGCATAGCCACACATTCGAAGTCACTCCTCAATCATTCGGTCAACCTCACAAAGTCATACTCGTGATCAGACAACCATAGACAAAATTATATAGCCCCAGTTACACTCAAAGTCCCAATCCCACCCAGTTGTGTTTTCACAGTCATCCAATCACAAGCAAATTCACACTAGCACACACAGATTCTGATAGGGGAGTTCTGGGTGGGGTGGGAGCAGAGGGCAGGCGAGCACCAGCTTGCCTTCATCTTCTCCTGCCCACTTCCTGGCCTGACCTGACTGTCTTATCAGAGAAACTGATGGTAATGGGTTCCTAGAGCAGGCCCTTCTGGCTGAGGAGGGGTCTTGGCTGAGGCCAGCCACGTTCAGAGAAGCTGGGGGAAGGCCCTTTTTGGTAATATTGAGGGTGCTTTGGAGATGCTGAGGTGGGGCAGCTTTCCCCAGGATGATGAGACAGGGAGGAAAGGTGGGGTAGATAAGGAGGAAAGATAAAAGCTCTTTGGTGCTAGGTTACTGTTGTCAAAACAGGTAAAAGACCCAATGAATCTTACCTTCCTGTTTTTGTCTAGTCCTGTTCCAGGAATGCCAACCTCTTGCCAGCAGGGGCCTGGGGTCTCCAGATCCAGTCCCTGACTTGTTGAAGACATCAGACTCAAGTACTCCATTACATCTTTGTTCTACTCAAATTCCAGCCTCCTTCCTGGGCCTGGAGGAACATCCCCCCTCCCTACCCAGGTTCAGTCACACCCTCATGTCTAACCCCTATACCCCCTGCATCCCACCCTCCAGCTATAGCCACTTCTCTCCTAATCCCGTACCCAGCTGTTCTTTACCCTCTCCCTCAATGCAAAGCTCATATTCATCTCTATCCAGTCCTTTCCGGGAAGCTGGGAACTGCCTAGGGTGGCGGTATGCTGCCAAGTTCAGTACCCCTGGCTCCTTGAAGAATTTCCCACTCCTGGTCCAGGGATCTCAATCTGCAAGTCCTGCTCTATATTTGAAACATAAACTAAGTCATAAAGCAGTAATCCAGGCCTTATCTTGTTGCAGTCGTCTGTTGTAGGGTCAGCCACTCTCTATGGAGTAGGCTTTCTCTTGGGATAGGGCTTAGGCCTTTCTCTTGTGCTCCAAGGCTTGGGTGTAGCCACTGAGGAAATCCCAAGGAAATCTCCCAGGTTCCTCGGTCTTATCAAAGACCTTCTCCATCAGTTGGCTGTGCGATACATACTTTCTGGTCTTTCCTGGACTTGTTGGTCCAGAGGCCTTCGGAAGGCAAAAAGCAAATGCTTCTGGGTGTGCACCCACCTCTCCCCTTTAAGACCAAGTCTTCTCCCTAGCCAAAATCTGCAGTAGCAGGGGTAGCTGCAGGCTGAAAGCCAGAAACTGGGCTGTCTCTTTCTTTAACTTAATCTTGTGGTGCCCTTTCTGGTGTTGGGTCCAGTCCCTAACTGAAGGCAGGCCCACATAGCAGCCTCTGATTCTCATCACTTGAGTTGGTGGGTCCCAGACTGATTGGGTGACAGAAGGGGGAGGCAGAGAGCAGTGGCCCTTGGACTCTCCTAGGGAGGGAGCAAGAACTGCTAGGTAGGCTGATGCCAAGGATCTCTAAACCTGGGATCAGACTGGGGAAGCCAAAAGTTGGGGTATGAACTGTAGGAAAGGTCACCAACCCAAGTCCCTCCTCTGTGGCAGGCAGTTTCTAGGAATCTCCCCCCTTCTCATTTACAGCCTGCATCCTACACCTCTGCTTAAAATGTTTGAGATACACTCCCAGCAGAGAAGATTCTTCAGACAGCTGGCAAAGTCCTGGCTCGGAGGAAGGGAGTAACAGGCAGGATTATTTAGTTCTCTTCATATAGGCTATTCACAGTATGTGTTTTTGGGGCTTGGGGTTGGGGGAGACAGTCACTGATAGTAACAGGAGGCCTGACACTGATGAGGCGCTTTGACGTGGAAGGGCACCCTTTTAGGGAGGTACGCCCTGTCAGTACGGAACAGAGCCAGTGTGGGGAGGGGCGCTCGGCTCGAATGGCAACAGCGGCGGCAGAGTCAGGAGGTCAGTACGGTGGGCTTCGGTTTAAATCTTTAATGCACTGGCTGGCTGGGCAGCGGCGGTGGGGCTGCGGCGCGGGAGGCCACGACCCGAGCGCTGGGGAGCAGGGCCCAGGCCGCTGGACAGACAGCTCATCAGGCCTCGCAGAGGCTCCAGCTTCTGCTCCCCGGGGTGCGCCGAGCTGTGGGGCGACCCGACACTGGCATGAGGCGGGGCGGGAACTACCGGAATCCCCCCGATGGGTCCTCAGAGACTGAGTCTCGTCCATGCCCGGGGCGGGTTCGGGGTATCGCAGCCCCCTCACCTCCGCTCCCTCCGCCACATGCGCAGCCAGGGGAAAAAGTAGAAACAGCCCCAGTAGATCCTGCAGAGAGAGGGCAGAGGCGGGCGGGGCGGGGCGGGGCGGGGCGGGGCGGAGCTGACCCCACAGACTCCGCCCCACGACGCCTCGCCCTCGAGGAAGGCTCCGCACCGCCCCTAAAATCGGCACCCTTCGCAGCCCACGCCCCTCGGAGGCTCGCCCCGCCCACCCCTCGCCCTCGCAGAACTCCACCCTCCCCCACCCCGGAGCCGCCTGGTTCCTCCTCCGCAGAACCCGCCTCCACTCACTCCTCCTCCGCCTCCAGCGCCACTTCGTATCTCCTCATTCCCGACATGTCCTGGGCTCCGAACGTCTCCTGGGGAGCGGCATGATTGAATCAGGGATTCCCTAGCCCCAGGTCCCCTTCTCCGTCACGCTCAGGACGAGGCTGCCCAGTTCTCAGGTAATCTGAGGCTGATGCCCCCGGGAAGCCTCAGTTGCCACCACGGGACAGGGTGGGCTTGGAAATTTGGGAGGCACTGGAAGTTAAGGGGTGAGGAGGCCGGTCATCTCCGGGGCCTGGGGCATTTAGGGGGCGAGAGGTTTGGCGGTCATGGAACTGGGAGATTTGGGGCCCTGGGTGAGGATTTTCAGGGGCTGGGGTCACCTGGAGGGGGGGCTGAGAGGGGTCAGCGCAGCCTAAACTCCCGCCCTCCCTGGCTCCACCCCGGAAACGGACCGTTACCATTACGTCACAGGGATGCCGTCGCGCACTAGATTTGCCTGTCCCCCGGAAGGGGTGGGGTCTGCATGTCTCCCAGAGGAGGCGGAGTCGAAACGTCATCTTAGGGGGTGAGGCCAGGGGCGGAGTCGGTTGTTTAAGATGCGGGCAAAGGACTTATTTTATAGGTGTGGAGTCAGGTTTTGGAGCTACACCTTGGGAGGCTGAGCCTTCCGCACCAGGCAGCAAGAAAAGAGGGTTGGGACGCAGTCCAGTATTGTTTTCCCAATCCCCACGTCTCCTCTACCCGTCCCTGACTTCTGCCCTGCCAAGTGCCTGTCTTGCTTGCGGAGAGAGGTCTTGTATGACCCTGGGCTGAGGAGGAATAGGTCCTCAGAGAGAGTCCAGTCTAGAAAAGGCCAGGCTACGGAAATACCTGGTTGAGTGGCCTCAGCTAAGCCACTGAATGTCCAGAGGGTCATTGCCCTTCCTCTCTGGCCTGAGACCTATCTTCCTGTGATATATTTTTTTCCCTACAGTCATTCAATCAACAGATATTTGCTGAATGACCACCTGTGTGTCACGCACTGTGCTGGGCATGAGAATGTGGTAGTAAAGAAGACAGGTGGCCGGGCGCGGTGGCTCACGCCTTTAATCCCAGCACTTTGGGAGGCTGAAGTGGGTGGATCACAAGGTCAGGAGTTCAAGACCTGCCTGCCAAGATGGTGAAACCCTGTCTCTACTAAAAATACAAAAATTAGCCGGGCGTGGTGGCGGGCGTCTGTAATCCCAGCTACTTGGGAGGCTGAGGCAGAGAATTGCTTGAACCTGGGAGGTGGAGGTTGCAGTGAGCCGAGAGCGCGCCACTGCATTCCAGCCTGGGCCACAGAGCGAGACTCTGTCTCAAAAAAAACAAAAAAACAAAAAAAACAAAAAAACCCCACAAAAAACAAAGAAGACAGGCACCTTCTCTGCCCTCTGAGAGGTAGGGGTAGGAGGATCAAAAGAGAATAGTCAGATTCTTACAATAAATGGGGCAGACTGGCGCGAAGAAGTAGAAGGTGCCAAGAAAGGGCAATTAACTCAGTGTGGGAGGTTGGAAATAGCTGCCCCAGACCTCTAACATCCCAGCCAAGGCCTGGGATACTGAGCCGTAGTTCGTTTGAGTAAGGGGGAAGACAGTCTTGGGGCTGGGCCGACTGTATAGGAGGGAGTGACCAAAAATAAGTGGGGTGAAAGTTTCCTCTGGTTGAAATGTGAGGAATGGATACCTCCCCCATCTCACCCTCTTTCTCCCTTTCATACTTGACTTCCCTTACCTGAGCCACATACAGATAGCAGACAGACAGATCCATAGGTGCTAGGTGGTTTTATTGGGAGCACTGCAGTCTGGGAGTTGTGAATCTGTGCTTTTTACAACGTTCACCCTTTCACTCACATTCACACTCACGTTGACACTCCAGGACTGGCTGGGTCAGGTCTGGTGCCAAGGAACTAGAGGCCTGGTCTTCCCTTCTGGTCCTTTGTTTCCCGGGCCAGGGCTCTCTCTGGCACTCTCATGGCCTAACTGCTGTGGCTCTTGCTCTGGGAAAGGAAGGAGAGGAAGAGGAAGGGCCATGGGCTGTAATCTTAGATGGGGCTCAGAGGGGGCAGACAGGACTGGAGAGGGCCAGGCTTGCCTTGGCAGAGGTCTTCTGCAGTCTCCAGATGGTGCAATCCATCCAGGGCTGGTCTAGAGGCTGCCTCTCAGTGTGGTGAATTTGGAGTCAGAGAGAATGGAGCCATAGAACTCACCTTCCTGAAAGGCCCTGGTGTGAGGGGCAGATGCTGGGGACCACATCTGGGAACCTGTTTTAGGGGATTCCTTGTGGGAGGGATTGGGCAAGAAGAAGTGAAGGAACTAAGATGGTGAATGGAGACCTGGATGATGGAGGAAGTTATTGGGAGGGGAGGAGACTGGACATTCTCCACCTCAACTCATAGGACAAAGTGCCCTGCAGCCATCCCTGAAGAGGAGGTAGCAGAAGGCACCAAAAATGTCCCCAGGAATTGGGTGTTGATTTGGTGAGAGGCAGAGTCCTCAGAATTGTTGGTATCACCCAGAGCTAGGGAGTGAGTATTAGCTTTAGGGCTTAAGATAGGAAGGCCACAGCCCTGACTGGAACTTGGGATATCTGTGTCTAGAGCTTTAGTGTTGCTGTCTACTCCACCCACATGCACTGTTCTCTTCTTCCTCTGGGAAGACCAGGCTAGAGAGACAGAGCCTATAAAGAGAGAGCAGCCAGATGGCTCCAGGACCCATCCAGGCACTGATACATACAGGAACAGCTGGGGTACAGGCACATCTATATCACACAGGTGCACACAAAGGGTATAGGCATACCCACACCACACAGGCACACACATAGACTGCAAAGGAATACACACAATGCACAGGTATACCCATGTCACACAGGATGTACAGTCATCACAAGGGCACACCCATTTGGCATATGTACAGTCTCAGGTTCATACTTGGACCTGGATGTTGACATTGTGAAAGGAGAATAAATCTCAGGACCCCCAAATCATTAAGCCAAGGGGAAAGTCAAGCTAGGAATTGTGTCAGGCAAACCTGCCTCTCATTTTATTCCTAAGAGAGATAACTACAAAGATAAAAAAAACTACGTACCTCCCTCACAATTGGTCCACAGGGAAATTCCTTGTGGGCCTCAAGATCTTTACCTTAAGACAGTTGTGTTGAATTTCACCCTGACAATGTAAACTGATAGCTTATCTTCACAGGTGCAGTACAATGGACAGATCGCAAAGTCATTCTTCTGCTCACCTGAGACAAATGCATATCTAATTGCTTCTTCTGCCCTATTGTTTATGCAAAAATGCAGATTCACTGAGCCAGACTAAGGCATCAGTGTGACTATTCCTTTACTCCCCACTCCATGTAAATTGTGTATTCAGTGAAAGACTGATCAAAGACCCAAAAGAATGCAGCCTTTTGTCTCTTATCTGCCTGGAAGCCACCACTTCCAGTTGTCCCGCCTTTCCAGACTGAACCAGTGTAACACCTTACAGGTATTGATTGATGTCTCATGTCTCCGCAAAATGTATAAAACCAAGCTGTGCCCTGACCACCTTTAGCACATGTTGTCAGAACCTCCTGAGGCTGTGTCATCTCATGAGTGTGTGCTCAACCTTGGCAAAATAAACTTTCTAAATTGATTGAGACCTGTCTCAGATACTTTTGGGTTCACAACATAAACTCAGCTTCCTTTACAGACTCCGTAAGACCTGCGTGTTGATCCCTGCTATGCCCCTCACCTTACCGTTTAACCCCTGCCCCATTTTACTCACTCCTGGCAAGAAAACCAGTATGCCGAGAAGAGGAGTGGTGCCACACAGGAGGCCATGGAGGATGAGCAGAGATGGACAAAGGAATAGAGTCCCTGAGAGCAGCAAGAGGCCTTCTGCTTGTGTGGAGTCTGTGAGACTGTTGTGAGGTTGGATGGGAAGAGCAAACAGGAGAGGGATCATGATCATGAGGGTGAGGGAGTCCTTGGAAGACTGAGGGTCAGTGAGTGTGTGTGGATCTGCAGGGGGCTGTGGCTGTCTCCTGTTTATGGCCCCCTAAAACTTTCATTTTCTACGTTCAGAAACTTCCTCCCCTTCTGGTGTGTAATAAAGAATTTGACTGGCCTTTGTCCCTGGCTCCTGAGAGGGAGACTAAACCTGTGGAATTTCCCAAGTAATAGTGTCTTTGTTACTCATGAGCCCTTTGGAACTCACCTGGGTTTATGCTAAGAGATGAGACGACTCAGGTTGGAGGTTGGTCACCATAAAGACCAACCATGTGATTAGAGGGTTGGGCTTTGGGCCAGGCTGACCTCTGGGGTGGAAGTGGGCGCTGGAGATTGAATTCAGGTATGTGGCCAGTAATTCAGTTATGCTGTTGTAAGGAAATCTCAATAAAAACTTCAGACACCAGGCCGGGTGTGGTGGCTCAAGCCTGTAATCCCAGCACTTTGGGAGGCCGAGACCATCCTGGCTAACACGGTGAAACCCCGTCTCTACTAAAAAATACAAAAAACTAGCTGGGCATGGTGGCGGGCGCCTGTAGTCGCAGCTACTCGGGAGGCTGAGCCAGGAGAATGGCATAAACCCGGGAGGCAGAGCTTGCAGTGAGCTGAGATCCAGCCACTGCACTCCAGCCTGGGCGACAGAGCGAGACTCCGTCTCAAAAACAAAAAACAAAAAACTTTCTGGCTGATGAACACTTTGATGTGCCAGGAGGATGATGCACCTTATGTCTCCACAGGGAGAAACCACTGAGAAAAGCTCTGCATTTGAGACCCTCCTAGACTTCATCCTGTGTGTCTTTTCATTTGGCTGTTTCTGATTTACACCCTTAATAAACTAATTAAACACAGCACTTTCCTGAGTTCTGTGAGTCATTCTAGCAAGTTATCAAAACTGACAGGGGATTTGGGAACCTCCCAGACTTGTAGCCAGTTGGCCAGAAATGTGGGTGGCTTGGAGACCCTACTTGTGGCTGGTATCTAAATTGGGGACAGTCTTGTTGGGGACCTTTCTCTTAAACCTGTGGATTCTGGTGCTAACTCTCCGTGGCTAGTGTCAGAAGTGAATTGCAGTCCATGAGTTGATAGCAGAATACCTTCCCACTGAATATCTCCCCAACGTTTCTCCCTTTTTGTGGAGGAAACTTTTCTCTTTCACAACTCTCCTCAGTAGACTGCACCTGGTTTTCACTTTTTGGCTTCAGCTCAGAATCTCAGCAATAAGCAGTTTGGACAAAGGTAGGAGAGTTTGCACTATTACCGTTAGGGGAGGATTTGCAAGGTTTGTGATGTTGCTCCTTTGGAGGCATTTGAGCCATCAGACTCAAGGCTGGGAGTCAGGGTTTGGTTCAAGATTAGGGTCAGAGGTAGGAATGTGTCTCTTCCCTAGGTTCCTCACTGCGAGCTCTTCTCTGTAGTACTAAGACATTTGGGGGTAGGAGGAGTGGGAAAGATGGGACATAGCCACCCCCTAGATTCCCTGAGGACAATCACAGGGGCAGGGTAAGGATGAGAAGGTCCCCTCCCAGATTCTCCAGATCTCCCTAGGCCTGTCACAGTGCCTACATATCCACCATCTGAGATCCATTCCTCCCTTGGAAAGTGAAGCTAAAGGGAACATTCTTTGGAAGCAGGTTCAGCTCCCCTATCTCTCATCTCTGGCCTCTAGGACTTCGCCCTCCTGGCCCAGCCAGCACTGTCCCTCTCCCTTATTGACCCATATTCCTGTGCTCTAGAGCTGAGTTAAAATAGCTGGAGGACAACTTGGCCTAGAACACCCCCATTCTCTACTGTAGCTTCCCTATGCTGGAAATTGAGAGGGAGTTTTGAGGAGAGGGTCTGGTCAGCTCACAGAGTAACAGGGAAACAAAGGAAGCAGGCCCACTGTGTACAATTTGTCTGAGTCCAGTGGGAGAACATATCCAACAAGTTATATGAAATGGATTTATTACTTACAGGTAGGCAGCAAGGGAAACAGAGCCCCAGGATTAATTGTGAGGCAGCCCTGAGGCTCAGGAAAGCTGCCCAGGGCAGATCAAGTTTCATCTGCCTATGCTCCACTTGCACTGCAGCCAAGGACCCCAGAAAGCAGCCTGCCTTGGGTTTTATACCCTAGGGCAATGGGACTTCCTGGGCTAAAACGTTGAAGGATATTCTGTTTCTGGGGTGGGACTAGAACAGAGCCTGTTCCTTATCTGTTTCTGTCACCTCTTCCTTATCTCAAGATTTTGCATTCCAAGTGAGAAAGGGAGGAGAACTGGGTCAGTGTATAGTCACCCAGAGAACTGTTCTGCCAGACCCAAGAGATAGACCTCTCAGAAGACACTATTGTGGAGTGCTATTCTGTTTCCCATTCCAGATCTAGAGTATATAATGGAGCAGATTTAATTGCCCGCGTTTTTCTGCCCCATTCATCCATCCAACCATCCATCCATCCATCCATCCATCCATCCATCCATCCATGCATCCATGTGTCTATATGTCCACTTGTCTTTGTCTCTCCATCAGCCCATTCTTCCTTCTTTCACCTATTTTTTCATATATTCATTGTCACCTGTTCATCTGTATGTTCAACCATTATTCATTTATTAATGTTTCCCTTCATTTATTTGTCTCTCAGTTATGGTAGTAATTAACATTTATTGATACTTAAGTGCCAGGCACCATGCTAAATGCTTTAAATTGATTATCTCATGACAAATCTATGAAGTAGATTTCTGTGGGCTGTTTTTGTTCATGCAGACCACTTTTCTGCTTTTCCATACCCTTTTTGTGGTTCCTGTAGGAAACTTGTTTCCCACTTAACATGGTCTTGGTGGAGCTGTCAGCTACAGTATTCTGATCAGAGTACCCCATTTCCTGGCCACTGTGATAGACTGAAGAACTGAGTATGTGTCACAAGTACAGATTACCAGAGTTTTCTATGAGATTTGATGTTTGGATGCCAGGAGAAAGAGGGTCTCTTTTAGATCAATCAATATAAAAATTTAGGCTTGAGGCTTCTAGTGGCCATATTTCTTGCTACTAGAAGAGCACCTGTGTCTTAGACCATTTTTCTGTTGCTTAAAGCAGAATGCCTAAATCTGGCTAATTTATAAATAAAACAATTTATTTCTTACAGTTATGGAGGCTGAGAAGTCCAAGAGGGTACTTGGACTCTCTTGGACATACCTGGTGAGATCCTTCTTACTGGTGGGGACTTTCTGCAGGGTACTGAGGTATGGCACAGGGCATCACATGGTGAGGGGGCTGAGTATCCTAGCCCAAGTCCCTCTTCTTAGGAAGTCCTTAGTCCCACACCCATGATAACCCATTAATCCATGGATGGATTCATCCATTTATCAAGGCAGAACCCTCATGAGCCAATCACTCCTTAAAGGCCCCACCTTTCAATATTGCCACATTGGGGATTAAATTTCTTTTGTTTTTAATTTGTTATATGTTTTTAAGAGACAAAGTCTCATTCTGTCGCCCAGCTGGAGTGCAGTGGCATGATCATGGCTCACTGGTCTCAGCCAGTTCTCCTGCCTCAGCCTCCCAAGTAGCTGAGACTACAGCTACAGGTGTGCACCACCATGCCCAGCCAGGGTTTAAATTTCAACATGAGTTTTGGAGGGGACAAATATTCAAACCATAGCAACTTTGGGAGGCCAAGGCGGGTGGATCACCTGAGGTCAGAAGTTTGACACCAGCCTAGCCAACCTAATGAAACCCTGTCTCTACTAAAAATACAAAAATCAGCCAGTCATGGTGGCACACACCTGCAGTCCCAGCTACTCGAGAGGATGAGGCAGGAGAATCACTCAAACCTGGGAGGGGAAGGTTGCAGTGAGCGGAGGTCGTGACACTGCACTCCAGTCTGGCAACAGAGTGAGACAAAAAAAGATTAGAGAGGTATCAAGGTAAGAGAGGGAGATAACAACATTTGAACCCCTGGATCCAACCAGGGTTGCAGATAATCTCCTTAATGAGAAGTTTTTTTTTTTTTGTTGTTGTTGTTTTTTTTAAGATGGAGTCTTGCTCTGTTGCCTAGTCTAGAGTGCAGTGGTGCGATCTGGGCTCACTGCAACCTCTGCCTCTTGGGCTTAAGTGATTCTTTCACCTCAGCCTCCTGGGTAGCTGGGTGCCACAGCCTGGCTAATTTTTGTAGATAATGGAATTTCACCATGTTGCCCAGGCAGGTCTCAAAGTCCTGAGGTTAAGCAAGCCACCTGCCTCAGCCTCCCAAAGTGCTGGGATTACAGGCGTGAGCCACTGCACCTGGCCTCATACCTAGTTTTGATATAACAAATTTAACTTTTTGTCTAAGCTGCTTTGAATTGGGTTTTTGCCATTTGCAACCGAAAAAGTCCTCAGTAAAAATGACTGTATTATTTCTGTTTTACAGATGGGGAAACGAAGACCCAGAAAGGTTAATTTTCCAAAGATTTCTCAGTTTATATCAAGCAGAATGCTGGTATTTGGAGCAAAATTCTGCTTTATTACCTATATGTGTCCATCTGCCCACCCACCCACCCATCCATCCATCCATCCATCCATCCATCCATCCATCCATCCCATCCATTTATTTCTCTGACCATCTTTCAATGCCAAGACACTGAAGGCAATTAGTATTGTTTCACTTGCCAACTTCAATTCTGAAGCTGAGTCTGGATCAGGGATTGGTAAACTTTCTGTAAATGTCCAGATAGTAAATACTTAAGATTCTGTGGGCCATACAGTCTTTGTAGTAACTACTGAGCTTTGCTGTTGTAGCACAAAAGTAGCCATAGATATATTTAAATGAATAAGCATGGCTGTATTCCAATAAAACTCGATTTACAGAAACAGGTGGCAGGCTGCATTTGGCCCATGGGCCATAGTTTGCCAATGCTAGTCTGGATCAATGGGGAAGACATATTATGTTCTATTGCTGGGAACATGAACAGGGAGCACCCTTGTGTTTGTACTGTGATTATATGCTTAAACGATTGTAGTGTGTCCTTGGTGTATGTGAATGATTGACTGTGTGATTGATTATGTGTCTATGTACGTATGTGTGTGGGTAGAGATGTGTAGGTGGGTAAGAGTGTCGGCAATTATGTGTTTGTGTATGATGTTTTTGTTGTTTTTGTTTTTTGAGACAGGGTCTTGCTCTGTCACTCAGGCTGGAATGCAGTGGCGTGATCTCAGCTCACTGTAACCACCACTGGGCTCAAGCTATTCTCCCACCTCCCAAATAGCTGGGACTACAGGTGCGTGCCACCACACCCCACTAATTTTTTGTATTTTTAGTAGAGATGGGGTTTCACCATGTTGCCCAGACTGGTCTCAAACGCCTGGGCTCAAGTGATCCGCCCGCCTTGGCCTTCCGCAGTGCTGGGAGTACAGGTGTGAACCACTGCGCCGGGTGGGTTTGTTTTCTGACTGCTTTTTCAATCTATCTCTTTGTGGGTCTCAATCTGCAAGGCCTGCAGGGGGCGTCCAGTGCCCAGGGAAAAGGGGCTCCTGGCCTGTACTCTCAACCTCATGGGGCCTGCAGAGGGCGTCTAGCATACAGGGAAAATGGAGTGTGTGGTCTGTGGAAGTGGGGATCTGGCCTAAGTGAGCTGTCATGTCTTGTTCCAGAAAGGGGCTGGAAATGAGCAAGAAACCAAATTACTCAACTTCTGAAAGTCCCTGATCCTGGGAAGGGGTCGGCTTCACTTCCTATCCTTCTGCAAATCCTCTATCCATGTCTGGAGGGTCTCAGTCCAGCTGGAGGGGCAGAGCTTGGCTCTGCAGTCCCAGAGCGTGGGTGGAACATTGCACAGAACTTCTGGAGGTAATGGGATATCAGGATGGGGGAAGTCTTGAGCAATAGCATACACCCCTTCCCTGCCTCCTACCCCCTGGAGCTTGAAATAACGCCACCGCCAGGGTTTCCTCAATACTTGTCTCCTCTATTCCCTGCAATTCAGGCCACTCTGAACCTCAGAGTGCCTGGGCCTGGGCTGAGCTTGCTTGGGACAAGCTCAGGAAACAAGGGCCCCTGGATGCAAAGCGGAGGGTGACCTCTGCTACGTGGTTGGAGATGGGGAACTCTGGGGTGTCAGAGGGAGGTTGGGAGGGGAGGCTGCCTGAAGGAGGGAGCTTTGCAAATAGAACCTCAAGGATGGGTGGGAATGGAGAAAGGACATTCCAGGTAGAATGCACAGCAAGCACAAAGGCTCAGAGGAGGGACGTAAGAGTTTGTGATTAATCCCAATGTAGGTGGGGTAGGGAAAGGGCTAGTGGTGGGAGAGGCTATATGTGTGTGGGAGGTGGAGTGGGGGAGTTATTTCTGGTCATATATAATTTTGAAAAGTTCCTGAGGAAGGAGCCATGGGGATGGCCTAGCCCAGATGCTGCAGCTGCCCTTAGGAAGGAGGTTGAAGTCAGGGCTAGGCTGTAGTAGCAGGGATGAAGAAGTGGCACAGATACCAGAGACATTGAAGAGGTAGAAGTTGGGCTTGGCGCGGTGGCACACACCTGTATTCCCAGCACTTTGGGAGGCCAAGGCAGGTGGATCACTTGAGCTCAGGAGTTCAAGACCAGCCTAGGCACAATGGGGAAACCACATCTCTACAAAAAATACAAAACTTTGCTGGGCATGGTCGTGGGTGCCTGTAGTCCCAGCTTCTCAGGAGGCTGAGGTGGAGGATCTCTTGAGCCTGGGAAGTGGAGGCTGAAGTGAGCCGTGATTATGTCACTACACTCCGGTCTGGGCAACAGAATGAGAGCCTGGAAGAGCCAGGGATGGTGTACAGATCTACTTCTGCGTTCCAGGCTGCAGAGCCAACTGTCTATTTGGGATTTCCTTGGCTTTCTTACAGATACTGCATTGGTCTGTTTTTGCATTGCTATAAAGAAATATCTGAATCTGGGTAATTTATAAGAAAAAAGGTTTAGTTAGCTCACAGTTCTGCAAGCAATACAGGAAGCATAACACTGGCATTTGCTTCTGAGGAGGCCTCAGGAAGCTTATAATTATGGCAGAAGGTGAAGGGGGAGCAGGCGTCTCATATGGCAGGGGCAGGAGCAAGACAGAAAAACAGAGGGAGGTGCCACATGCTCTTAAATAGTCAGATCACATGAGAATTCACTCATTTTCAGGAGGACAGCACCAAGGGGGTGGTGCTAAGCCATCCATGAGAAATCCATTCCCATGATCCAATCACCTCCTGCCAGGCCCCATTTCCAATACTGGGGATAACAATTCAACATGAGATTTGGGCAGGGACACATTTCCAAACTATGTCAGATACCTTATTCCAAAACCAAACTCCTGATTCTCAACACTTCTGTCCTAGCTTGTCTTCTCACCAGTTATCCATCTCAGAAAAGGAAGCTGCCGTCCCTCCAGGGGCTCACACCTGAAGCCTGGTGTCATCTCTGGTTTTTCCCTTGCCCTTATGCTTCAAATATAATCCATCAGTTCAGCCCCTCATTCTACTTATAAGTCCGTATCAGATTCCTCCTCTTCTTTATTCCAACTGCCACCACCTAGGTTAGGCCAGCATCATCTCTTTCCTAGACTGCTGGAAAAGCCCTTTGACTTCCCCATTCTTCTTTGTACAATTCATTTTTCCAGACTGCTGATAGGGTCTTTGTAAACTGTTAATGAGATCATGTTACTCCTCAGCTTAAATCTTTCATAGCACTTATAGAACAAAATCCTTACTCCTTCCTGTGGCCTGCAAAGACTTGGATCCTGTGACTCCAACCTCCCTGTCCTACCTCTTCTTATGCCATCTCCTCCTCGTCCATTGTCCTCTGGCCACACTGGTCGTTCATTCTTGAATGGCTGGCTTCTTATCTTTTAGGTGTCCTGGTGGTTAATACTGAGTGTCAATTTGACTGGATTGAAGGATACAAATTATTGATCCTGGGTGTGTCTTTGAGGGTGTTGCCAAAGGAGATTAACATTTGAGTCACTGGGCTGGGAAAGGCAAACCCACCCTTTATGTGAGTGGGCACAATCTAATCAGCTGCTGGCAATATATGCAGACAGAAAAATGTGAAAAGAGAGACTGGCCTAGCCTCCCAGCCTACATCTTTCTCCCGTGCTGGATACTTCCTGCCCTCGAACGTCGGATTCCAAGTTCTTCAGTTTTGGAACTTGGACTGGCCCTCCTTGCTCCTCAGCCTGCAGATGGCCTATTGTGGGACCCTGTGATTGTGTGAGTTGATACTTAATGTATTTATATATTTCCTTCCTCCCTTCCTCCCTTCCTTCCTTCCTTCTTTTTTCTTTTGGAACGAAGTTTCGCTATTGTTGCCCAGGCTGGAGCACAACGGCATGATCTTGGCTCACTGCAACCTCCAGCTCCCAGGTTCAAGCGATTCTCCTGCCTCAGCCTCCTGAGTAGCTGGGATTACAGGTGCCCGCCACCACGCTGGCTAATTTTTGTATATTTAGTAGAGACGAGGGTTTCACCATGTTGACCAGGCTGGTCTTGAACTTCTGACCTCAGGTGATCCACCCACCTTGGCCTCCCAATGTGCTGGGATTACAGGCGTGAGCCACCACGCCTGGCTCACTCGTCCCTTCCTTCCTTCCTTCCTTCCTTCCTTCCTTCCTTCCTTCCTTCCTTCCTTCTTTGAGATGGAGTCTTGCTCTGTCACTCAGGTCGGAGTGCAGTCATGTGATCTCCACTCTCTGCAACCTCTGCCTCCCAGGTTCAAGCCATTCTTCCGCCTCAGCCTCCTGAGTCACTGGGACTATAGGCGTGGGCTACCACGCCTGGCTAATATTTGTATTTTTAGTAGAGACGGGGTTTCACCATGTTGGCCAGTTGGTCTTAAACTCCTGACCTCAGTGATCCGCCCGCCTCGGCCTCCCAAAGTGCTGGGATTACAGGCCTGAGCCATCACACCTGGCCCCTTTAGATCCATCTATTCTATTAGTTCTGTCCCTTTAGAGTTTAAGCTACCACCTGACAGTTGTTAGCTTAAATATTGTCTCCTCAAAGAGGCCTTCCGTAGGCACCCTATTTAAAACATGTCAGTGCCATCTCATCCTGTTTTTATCTTTCTTAACCCCTTTTATTGTATCTTTCATATATGCACCCAATTTGAAATTGTTTTATTTCTATATTGTAACAGACCTTTTTTGTTATTTTTGACCCACCAGCATTTGAACCCCCTTCCTGCATAAAAGCCCAACAGGCCAGATACTCACATTCCCAGCCTCCCTTGCATCTAAGAAAGTCCAGTCAATCTGGATGTACTTTCTCAGGGCTGTGAATCAGGTGCTAGTGATGCAAAGAAGCAAGGACCATGGGGAATTCATTTTGGTGGTGGCACTAGAATTGGTGGCAGTGCCATTGTCTGTCACTTGGCCCTTTGACTCAGCAGATCCAGTGGTGTTTGAGGTTTCTGTGACCAATTGCCATGCAGTGTGAAGCCCAAGAGCAGGTTGCTCACATTTCCAGCATGCTTGCTCCTGGGTCATAGTCACCCTTCTCTCAGTCTGCACCTGCAGCCCTATGGAGAGTTCTTGATGACCGTTGACTCATAAGCCAATTTTTCAGCTGGGTATATATGATTCTGCACAATTTTGTGGAACTAGTTTAGAGTGGATCACTATAGCTTTAAGGCCCCATTCAGGGTGATCCTGAAAGACAGTGGAGAATAAAATTTTTCCAGTGAGCAGAACATCTTATTTTCTACTTTTCTTGGAAGAGGAGTGGTTCTTGAGTTGGAAGCTGAGACCACCATCTGGCTTGGGCTTCTCATGCCACAGGGTGAATGAGGAGTTACCACATTGGTAGAGGGAGTTGATTCTGAATATTCAGGGGAAATTGGCTGTAGCTACATGATGAATTCATGGAGGGGTGTAAAGGTACCCACGTAATTTCAGGGCACCTCCTGATGATGCCCTGGTTAAATTCAGTGGTCAAAGTTAATGGAAGACCACTGTAATCTTTTTTTTTTGAGACGGAGTCTCTCTCTGTCGCCCAGGCTGGAGTGCAGTGGCGCAATCTCAGCTCACTGCAAGCTCCACCTTCTGGGTTCACGCCATTCTTCTGCCTCAGCCTCCCGAGTAGCTGGGACTATAGGCGCCCGCCACCACACCCGGCTAATTTTTTGTATTTTTAGTAGAGTCGGGGTTTCACCATGGTCTCGATCTCCTGACCTTGTGATCCGCCTGCCTCGGCCTTCCAAAGTGCTGGGATTACAGGCGTGAGCCACTGCGCCCGGCCCGACCACTGTAATCTTAATCAGGCAGGACCACCAGGGGCTAGTGTCCCTTGGCTGTGAAGGTTCAGATATTTCGAGGGAATAGAATATCAACCAGTGAGGGCTGGCTGGAGGTTAAGAGACCTTCAAATGAGTCACAAGGGAAGTGTGGTATAGAATTCTGATTCCTGCCCCCCAATGTGCATGCCCTGTGCAATCTCTTCACCTTGAAGTGATGAAGTGATACACTTGACCCCCTGACTTGTGAATATGACAGGATATAACTTGAGTGATTAGGTTTGTATATGGCAAAGATGAAGGGCTTTTGCAGATGGAATGAAGGTTCCTAACCAGTTGACTTTGAGTTTGTCAAAAGGGAGATCACTGTTGGTGGGCCTGGCCTAACCAGGTAAACCTTTAGAAAAATGTCTGGGGTAAGAGACAAGAAGCAATAGCAAGTCGGGTGTGGTGGCTTATGCCTATAATCCTAGCACTTTGGGAGACCAAGGCAGGAGGATCATGAGGTCAGGAGATCGAGTCCATCCTAGCCAACATGGTGAAACCCTGTATCTACTAAAAATACAAAAATTAGCTGGGTGTGGTGGTGCCTGCCTGTAATTCCAGCTACTCAGGGGGCTGAGGCATGAGAATCGCTTGAACCCAGGAGGCAGAGGTTGCAATGAGCCAAGATTACGGCACTGCCCTCCAGCCTGGAAACAGAGCGAGAGTCCGTCTCAAAAAACTTCCATATTGTGGAGAGGACGATGTGTCAGTGAACAACAGGCAGTTCTAGGAGCTGGGAGCCTCAGTCCTACAAGCACAACTACTAAAAATAGCAGTGAGTTTGGAAGAGGGCTCTGAGCCTCAGATGAGATTGCAGTGCTGGATGACACCTTGAGTTCATTTCTTTTATATTTTTAATTTTTATTTTTGCTTGACAGTCTGAATATGTTTGTATGACACCTTGAGTTCAGCCTCATGAGGCCATGATCAGAGGACCCAGTCAACCTAGACCTACACTTCTGGCTCACAGAAGCTGTGAGATAATACATTTGAGTTATTTTAAGCTGCTAAATTTGTGGTGATTTATTTTACAGCAATAGAAAATCAATACAAGTCTGGGTACGGTGGTTCATGCCTGTAATCTCAGTACTTTGGGAGGACAAGACAGGCAGATCACCTGAGGTCAGGAGTTCGAGACCAGCCTGGCCAACATGGTAAAACCCCGTCTCCACTAAAAATGCAAAAATTAGCCGAGCATGGTGGCAGGTGCTGTAGTCTCAGCTACTCGGGAGGCTGAGGCAGGAGAATCACTTGAATCTGGGAGGCAGAGGTTGCAGTGAGCCGAGATGGTGCCATTGCACTCCAGCCTGGGTGACCGAGGGAGACTTGTCTCAAAAAATAAAAAAAAATAATAAAATAAGGAAACCAATACAAGAAAAGAATAATATATGTCAGCTAAGTCCCAGAACCAGTTGCAGAACTACTGACTGTAACTTTTATCCATATTCCCTTCCTTGTGAAATGTGTCTCTTTTTCTATTCTTTAACTGACTCCTCTTACTGACTGTAACTTTTATCCTTATTCCCTTCCTTGTGAAATGTGTCTATTTTTCTGTTCTTTAACTGACTCCTCTTTTCTTTTATCCTCCTTTATTGCATTCTTGAATATAGGTTGTTGTGGTGGTATTACTACTACTCAGCAAGATTCTGGTTTTACTTCTCATCTTGGGAGTTACCACCTCAAAGTTAGGCATGGCTGTGTGACCCACTTTGGCCAATGAAATGTGAACAGAAATGGCATATGTCACTGTGGACAAAAACATTTAAGCAAGAATTTCCCTTGTCTTCCTTGACTGGAGTGACCATGGAAGCCTGTGTTGAGATGAAGAAGTATGCCAAAAGATCAAAACACTTGAAAACTTGAGCTGCCACATGGACTACAGCTGTGCTGGAGACTTGCCTGGACCCACAGCAGGCTTGGTATGCACGGGGAATAGAATTTTGTTGCATTATGCTCCTCAGATTAGGATGTCATTTGTTATTACAGCATTTCCTAGCCTGCTCTGACCAATCAGGTGTGTTGGTGGTAGTTACCAGGTGTTAGAAAATAGAGACGTAAGATTACAATAAAAGTAGAGGAGGAAAACATGTCACCCCAATATCTTGGATTTAGAATTGGATGTTGCTATGGAATGAATTGTGTCCCCCCAAATTCCTATGTTAAGTCCTAACCCTAAATGTGACTGTATCTGAAGATGGGGTCTTTAGGAGGTAATTAAGGTTAAATAAGGCCAGGTGTGGTGGCTCATGCCTGTAATCCCAGCCCTTTGGGAGACCAAGGTGGGTGGATCACCTGAGGTCAGGAGTTCGAGACAAACTTGGCCAACATGGTGAAACCTTGTCTCTACTAAAAATACAAAAATTAGCTGGGTGTGATGTTGTGTGCCTATAGTCTCAGCTACTTGGGAGGCTGAGGCAGGAGAATTGCTTGAACTCAGGAGGCAGAGGTTGCATTGAGCCAAGATCGTGCCACTGCACTGCAGCCTGGGTGACAGAGTGAGACTCCATCTCAAAAAAAAGAAGAAAAAAGGTTAAATGAGATCATAATCCAATAGGAGTATAGCCTTAGAAGAAGAGAAAGGGACCTCTCTTTGTCTCTCTTTGTCACATAGTGAGAAGGTGGCTGGCTGGTTGCAAGCTACAAACAAAGCCCTCACCAGAAAGTGACTATCTTGGCACTTTTTTTTTTTTTTTTTTGAGGCAGGGTCTTGCTTGTTGCCCAGGATAGAGTGCAGTGTCATGATCACGGCTCACTGCAGCCTCCACCTCCCAGGCTTGAGAGATCCTCCCAGCTCAGCTTCCTAGGAAGCTGGGACTACAGGCACCTGCCACCACACCCAGCTAATTATTTTTTTCTCTTTTTTGTTTCTTTGTAGAGCCATTGCCCAGGCTGGTCTCAAATTCCTGGGCTGAAATGATCCTACTGCTTTGGCCTCCCACAGTGCAGGGATTACAGTCATGAGCCACTGCCACTGCGTCTGGCCCATCTTGGCACTTCTGATGATGGACTTCTAACCTTCAGAATGGTGAGAAAATAAATTTCTGTTGTTTAAGCTGCACAGTCTACCGTACTTTGTTATGACAACCTGAACTGACTAAGATGGATGGGATAATTTCTAAGGCTCTGAGTTATCTGTCTTTGGGGAGGGGTGAATTTTTTTTGGCTGCATAAACAAAGGTGATATTATGTTAGGTGATACCCTTAATTTTCTAAGAAATCTAGGGTTTGGGAAGAAGGATGTATGTTGATCTTGGATAGCGATAGTGTGAACTATAGAGATATTTATTATTATTTTCATTGCCCACAAAGTTAGCCCCTTTCTGTGTTTGACAAATTTCCTATTATATTACTCTTGGCTACTGGTAGACTTTGCTTTCCATCATAGAATCCCCAAAGGTCACATATTAATTTTCCCAGCCCCCTCTGCACTAGGACTTGGACACATGACCTAGGCTTTGCTAGTCATAATCACCTTCCAAGTACTGTGAATAGGAAACTAGTAGCGATGTGAAGGAGTGGGGTTATTAGAGAATCTATTTCTGGTGGTGGTAGGAGGGGTGGTGAAATCTCTTTTACAGGAGCAGCTGTAGCTATGATTCCAGAGGTAGCATCTGGCAGGCTGACCACCTAACACTGGTGAGGCTTGGGGCAATAATAAAAATGGAGGGCCGCTATCTAAATATTTAAAAGCTAAAAATCAAGCTAACAAGTTGTCAAATGAAAAATGTGTTTGTCTTCCTTACCTTGAAAAATATGCTTGCTTTCTTTCTTCTTCTTTTTTTTTTTGAGACAGTTTTGCTCTGTTGCCCAGGCTGGAGTACAATGACACAATCTCAGCTCACTGCAACCTTTGCTTCCCGGGTTCAAGAGATTCTCTTGCCTCAGCCTCCCAGGTAGCTGGGATTACAGGCATGCACCACCATGCCTGGCTAATTTTTGTATTTTTAGTAGAGAAAGGGTTTTTCCACGTTGGCCTAGCTGGTCTCGAACTCCTGACCTCAGGTGATCCACCCGCCTTGGCCTCCCAAAGTGTTGGGATTACAGGCATGTGCCGCCATACCTGGCCAAAAAATATACTTTCAAAACAACTTGGAGGCTAGGTTCAAGTTGAGACTTCTTGAACTCCTTGGAGTTCCATGATGGAATGAGGTGGTAAGGGGAGAACCCATCACTAGCCCTCCACTTGTCCCTCTCCTCTTCCTATCCACAGTTCTATCCTGCACCATGAAGGGTCTCATGTGCCTGGGTGTAAACGCTCCAGCCCTGAACATACAAGCTCTTTCTACATTCCCTGCAAATAGCTACTTCTTGGCTCCCCTCTGGACCTGGTAGTGTGTATATCAGTGATACAGTCTATCCTAGGAAGAACAGATCTGAGGAAGAGGCCCATATGGATATTGGAAGCTACTTGGGGGCATTTGGGCAGGAAATTCTGTTTTTCAATTCCTGAAATGTGGTCTAGAAGAAAAGAATGAGTTCTGGGTGGGTGCTCCCTTGATCCTGTGGACTTTTTTTTCCTGTGTCCAGAGATATGATTAGAGGAGGGCCAGATCAGGGTCATCTAAAACATGGAATGTAGGGCAAGGGCCCCAGTTGTCTCAACATAAGCGTTGTCCTGGCCACTTGGCATCCCCTTTTGGTGGTGCAACCATGCTGTCTTGGAGGCCTGTCTGGACCATCTGTACTGTACTGTATGCTCTGGGAGTGATTCTGGCTGCCTAGGCTCACTTATTCTTGCTATTTTCTGCATCTTCCCAGGGTCTTTTTAAATAAACTCCTTTTCTGTTGGAATCAGCCAGTGAGTTTCAGTGGCTTGCAAGTAAGAATCCTGATCAACACTTTTGTTTATTTGCCTTCTGTTTTTGGAGGAGAGGGGGAAGCTTCATGAAGACCAAGACCATATCTATCTTGTTCACTATTTTATCACCAGCACCTAGAATAGTGCCTGGAATGAATAAGTGTTCTGGGTTGCAGACAGTGATGAGACATCTCTTTAGACATGAGGGGTTTTCCCAGGGCTGGAACCCTATGTGATGGCAGCGCTGAGACTCCTGGGGGCCCTATACTAACATTCAGAGCAATACTCTGGCACTCAGCGCTGCCATACAGGAACCATTTACGTAGACTACAGAGAGGATGGTGCCCCCTGGAGTTGTGCAGTGCTGCTGTGCTGCCTGACAGGTTTAAGTGTTCCTGATAGTGATAGGGTTTCCTGAGAGGAATGGTGGCTTGATAGTAATGGGGAGACCTTGACATTAATGGGAGTCCTGTCAGCAATGAGGACATCATAGATATTAGGACATCCTGTCGGGGATGGGGGTTCCTAAACTGATGAGCACTTTACAGTGTTGAGGCCCTGACAGAAGGGCTGGCTTCCTCTTGGGAGAGGACCCTTGAAATGATGGTTTGACAGGAATGAGGTTGAAGTGGTGATTGGGGTTTGGATGGTGTTAGGCTCAGATTTCCAGGGATCGGGATTCTGAGATCAAAAGCCCTAGGAGATCTGGTTGTCCCAGAATGGTAGTGTTCCTGAGGCTGGGGTGAAAGCTTTCCCACCTCTGCCAAGTTGGAACTGAGGGCGGCTCTTATCTTCTGCATCCCACTGGAGCCACGGGGAAGACCCAAAGGCCCTAGAAGTAGGGTGGGGAGGCCTGATTCCCTCATCTACCCTGATCCTTAGAGGTTCTGTCCTCGCTCTTTTCCTCCAACCCTGCCCTTCCTGCCCCTGGCCCCTTGGGAGATGGAAGTGCCCCTCAGAAATGGGTTTTTTGAGAGTTGATGCTGCCCTGCTGCCCTCAGATGCTTTGCTCTTCAGAGGTTCTCCGCCACCTGCCGATCAGACGCCGGGCTCCACTCCTTTCCAGGAGCCCTGCCTGTCAGAGGGTTCCTTATCCTGCCTCTACCCTTACTCTCCAGATCCCCAGCACTGTCTCTACATTCCTCATTTCCTTTCAATATCACCAAGTCCTGGCATCTGATACTCCCCTGGGAATAGGAATAGGGTGGGCATTGCTGTAGCCCAATCCCCTTCTCTACTGCTCTGCCATTGGGAAAACTGAGGCCTGAGTAAACTCCCTCTTTGAGGCTCGGGGGAAGCTGATACTCCTTCTACTGCAGAGGCACAGGAGGTTGGAAGCCCTCTAGGGTTTGTGTCTTTGTGTCTGGGTTCAAGTGCAGGGACCCTACCTGTGGCCACCAGCTTCCTCTCTTGTTTATTTCCCCAGCTTTTTCTAGCAAGCTGAGCTTTTCTACCCCAACTAGACTTCCCAGCCTCCAGCCCTCAGTCCAAGTGCTGTCCATCAGGCAGGCTTAGACTACAATCCCAGCTTTGCCACTCAGCAGCTGAGTTGACTTGGGAGGTCATTCTCCTCTCTGTGCTTCAAATTCCTTATGCATAGAATGGTACTAATGATACCTCATGGGATCGTTTGAGGGTGCCATGATGTAATGCCAAGAAAGGACTCAGCTTGGAGACTTGCACATGGCCAGCATCCAGAAGTAGCGACTTTCCCTATTCCCATGGGCCACTTCTCCACTTCTGGCCCTGCTATACTGTTCTCCATTTGTAATTAGGAGATAGGTCAACTCGGAGAAGTGGTATGTGTAGTAGTTCAGAGTAGATATTCTGGAGCCAAACTGCCGAGACAGGAACCCCAGCTCTGCCTTTTTTCTAGTTGTCCAGCCTGGGCAGGTGACTTAACTTCTGTACCTCAGTTTTCTCAGCTGCAACATAAGAATGGTAATAGCACTTAAAGCAGTGCCCAGTACCTGGTAAGCGTTAGTGGTGAATTAGCTAACACTCAGAGCCATGTCCTTCCATGTGGACAAAGTCTCAGGGGTCACCTAGGAAGTTATCTGACCAGAGAAATGCCTGCTGATTCCTACAGAGGGGCACTTGGAGGAAATTTCCCAATTAGGAGTCCTGAGCCTTCATGAAACTATTATTTCTAAGATTTTCTGGTGGTTTCTGAGTTTCCCGTAGCCTAGAAGGAGGGGATGACATGGAGCTTGCCTGCCGAGAAGCTGAATATGAGATGATTAAAACATGATCAAAACCGTATGAAGCTGGCTCTGAACAAACACTCAACCACACAACAGAGATAGCCCCAGCTGTCTTGAGAACTGGATGTGCTCTTGGTGGGGGGCGGGGCATGGTGGGAAAAGGCCATGTTCAGTTCCATTTTTGTTAATCATACATGTATTGGGGCTTATTTTGTGCCAGACCCTGGCAGAGCAATGTTGGCAATGGAGTTGGGTGAGGCCCAACCTCTCCCTCGGGACCTCTCTCAACAAATAGAAAAGGGAGCTTTTCATCACCCAAAGGCTAAGAGAAACCTGAGCAGGGGTGTCAAATACTTTTAGGAAGATATTGGCTACTGAGATATTGGCCTTTAGGATGGGAGGTATCACCCAGCTGCAGGCCTTGAACCTGTAACAGATGCCATGTGCCCTAGAGAGGAAGGTGTCTATCTAGAGGCAGACAACAAGGCCTCCACATCCTAACTGGGGAGCTAGGAGTCCACACCACTCCTCAGAGAGCTGGCAATCTCTGGTGGGCTCCTAGCCCACCAGAACTCTGGATAAATGAAGATGCAACAATCGTCAGTGACTCACCATGAAGTAGAAAGCAGATGTTGATTAAATGGAGTCACAGGGCTGAGAATGTTAGAGTGAGGCAGGATGCTCAGTTGCTCCAATTGCTCAGATTGCTGGGCTTATGTACCTGGCAGGGAGATAAGACCCAGTGTCCAGGATGGGTTGATATGGTTGAGGGGTGGGAAAAAGAGGAAGGCAGAAAGCTAGGATGGAAAGCACTGGCTATAGAAGGGGTGGGGAGGGTTGCATGCCAGCTTCCCTAGGGCTTTCGTGTCCACCCCCTCAGATTTCCTCCAAATTCTTCATTTCCCAGGCTTCCAGGGTCAATTGAATCCAAGGCACTTCACTAGCTCCTAGACTATTTTCTCTTTTTCTGAGCCTCAGCTTCTCCTTTGATCTCAGAAGGTGGCCCCAGGGAGTGTTTTCTGGATGTGCAAGACTTGTGGGATATCTATGCAAATGCTGGGGGTTTAATATGAGAACTAAAGATTCAGGAGCCAAGTTGTTGTTTGGAAGGAGTCTCAAAAATCAAGCTTCTCTCTCCCATCTGACAAATGGGGAAACTGGGTCTTGGGGTGCAGAATGGAAAAGGAACTTGCCCAGAGTCGCACAATAAGTGGGGCAGAGAGAGGATCATGGGACTCTGGCCCAGGGAGTGATTTCAGGATTTGCTCTGTACTTCCTGGCAGCAGTGTCATGGAGGTAGTATCCAGGGGCCCCTGTCCTGGTAGCATATTCTTCAAGGCTCCCACTCTCACCTGCCCTGCTCTGTCTGTGTGTTCCTCCGATAGTCCAGAGAGATCACTTTTGTTGCTTCTGTGGCAGGCTGACTTCCTGTAAATGTCACTCGCACTGAGAGGGTTTTTAGGCAATGTGCTCCCCCTACCCCCACCATGTGCATTTGTCCTCTGAGACACCAGCCTGCTGGGATGCAGGGCACGGGATCCACAGCTAGGAGACCTAGAACACCATGGCTGGCTGGCTCGGTGGATGGATGAAAGAATGGCTGGGTGGGAAGTGGGTGAGTGGACAGTTGGATGGATGGAGGTCTGATGAATGCAGAAACTGCTGAATGAATGGATGCATGGATGCATGATCCCAGGTGATTCTAAGACCTGGAATAGCCAAGGTTTTGAGCACTTGCATCTGGGAGCAGAGGAGAGGAAGAGGATGTCATGCTGTCAGTGAGGAGGGGCTGCCACAACTCCCTCAACATTTCTCCCTTTTCTTTTCTTTTCTTTTTTCTTTTTTTTTTGAGACGGAGTCTCGCTCTGTCACCCAAGCTGGAGTGCAGTGGCCAGATCTCAGCTCACTGCAAGCTCCACCTCCTGGGTTTATGCCATTCTCCTGCCTCAGCCTCCCGAGTAGCTGGGACTACAGGCGCCCGCCACCTCGCCTGGTTAGTTTTTTGTATTTTTTAGTAGAGATGGGGTTTCACAGTGTTAGCCAGGATGGTTTCGATCTCCTGACCTCGTGATCCGCCCGTCTCGGCCTCCCAAAGTGCTGGGATTACAGGCTTGAGCCACCGCGCCTGGCCCATTTCTCCCTTTTCAAGGCCTGCCCAGGCCTGGTTTTGTTGCTGGCTGAGGTATACCTGATATAACGACGGCCTCTCTTCCCAGGCAAGGGTGCTCAATCTGGCCGCCTTGTTCTCATCTGACCCCAGTGGCACAGACTTGTCACTCCCAGCTGGAGAAGCCCTTAGAGAACACCATCTGGAGGCCAGCCTGCTTCCCCAGGGGACTTCTCAAGTATGAGGCCCTCACTCTGTACGAGAAGCCCTGTGGGATGCTCCAAGAATCACACGGCTCTCATTTCCCAGAGCTGAGATTCCTTTCTGGTCTCATGTGGGGAGATGTCTCTCGTCTCAGTGTTGCCTTTGAGCCCTGGAGCCCATGTAGACTGTAGGGGCGGTGGTAGGGCTCCTCTATGCGGAATCTCTTGTGCTTCCCTGGCTACTCCTTTTTCCACCCCGTGGGCCTCTTTCCTGTCTCTGACCTCTGACTCCCAGATCTGTCTGTCAGTGTCCCCGAGAGGCATGGCCCCAGGATTGCAAAGATGGGGCTAGACCTTGCTCAGTTTGGCTGAGAGAGGAAGGCTGGCCTGGAGGTCAGATTCTATATGGACAGAATGGACAGATGGGCCCTCAGCCCTGGCTTCTGAGTCTTTCCTCACATATTTATTCATTCACTAAACAAATATTTATTGAGGGACTGCCTTGTGCCAAGCAGCATGCTGGACACCAGAAAAACAGTAGAACACAAAATAGATGTGATCCCAGTCCAAGAACATGGACAAATTTGGACAAACCAGCAAATATAAGTCAGCGTGATGAATGCTGTGAGGGGCTACTGCGGGAGGCTACCTAACCCAGCCTGGGGTCAGGGAAGGCTCCCTGGAGGAAGAGGCGTCTGGACCCAGATGGGAAGCCAGGTGGGCAGAGGAGAGAGAAGAGTGTGCCAGACCTAGGGAAGGGCATGGGTGGATGGGTATTTTCCCCCCAGGCAGTAGAGCTGGGTCCTTTGCCCCACTCCACCTCCCCCAGCCATGAGAGCTGGTTCCCCACAACTCCCTTCCCCTGAGTGACACTGGATCCCTCAGACACCTGGATGCTTGAACACCTGCTTTGGAGAGCAAAGGCTGGGAGGCATGAGACACTGGCTCACTCAGGGAACTGATCCAAGCTTACTGTCGCTGAACTATGGAAAGCAATGAGGCTGATCCTGAGAGCATCAGGTTGTTAAGTGAAGGTGAGTGAGGAGACCCCTTAGGCCACAGAAGAGAAAATAGATCCTGCCATTCTACCTCCCCCTTCCTATTCCTGTCCTCCTGGCTAGACAGCAAACAGACAGCAGACAGATCTATGGGTGCCAGGTGGCCTTTTTTTCTTTTTTTAAGGCTAGTCAAGCAGTGGGAGTGGAGAAAGAAGAAAGAAATCTGTAACTGGTTGTGATCAATTAGTTGTAAACACCAAGTGGTTTTATTGGTAGCATTGCAGTCTGGGGGTGGAGCAGCTTTACTCTGACCACAGTCACCCTCTTGCTCACACTCACATGCACACACACCCCAGGCCCTGTCCTGGCTGGTCAGGTCTGGTGCAGAGGAGCTGGAGGCCTGGTGCTTCCTTCTGGTCCTCGGTTCCCCAGATTAGGTAATAATTCACAACACTTTACTTGGACTCCAGGCTCCCTCTGGTGCTGTCATGGGTTAACTGCTGCGCCGCTTCATCTAGAGGAGGCAGGAGAGGAAGGGTCATGGGCTGGAATCTTAGACAGGAGCTCAGAGGGAGGATACAGGGCCAGGGAGGGCCAGGCTTGCCTTGGTTGAGGTCCTCTGCAGTCTCTGGATGATGCGTTCCACCCAGGACTGGTCTGGGGGTGCACAGAGCTGGCGGCCCCTCAGTGTGGTGAACCTGGGGTGAGAGGTCAGAGAGAATGGACCCCCAGAATCCAGCATATCTGGGGACCATGTCTGGGAACCTGTTTCAGAGATTTCCTTGAAGGGGTTGGGTTTGGCATGGAGAAGGGGAATAAGAAGGTGGGAGTCTCAGCAGGGGCTAAAAAGGGAGATGAGGCTAGACACCCCCCCCCACCACTCACACCACAGCAGGCACCCTGCAGCCATCCTTGATGAGAAGGTAGCGGAAATTCCTCACGATGTACCCCGGGATGGGTTTCTGGGTCACAGACAGGCAGCAGTCTTCAGCATCATTGGTGCCACTCAGACTTGGGGCTGGGATGGGGAAAGAAGGTGACAGGACACAGGGCCCTTGAGGGTGGCGTGGCCATGGCCCTAGCTCGGATTAAGGACACCTCTGTGTGTGTATGTGTGTGTATGTGTGTGTGTGTGTTTGTGTGTGTGTGATGGGGTAGGGGAGGAGTTAGACCTGGTATTCAACCAGCATGCACCAATATGGCTCTGGCTCTGCTGGTTGCTAAACATATTGTCATACTTCTAAACTGTTTTGCAAATAACCACTGCCCTGAGCCCCACAAATGACTTCCTGCTGCCCTGATCACCCCAACCTCTCTCCCACGACAATCCAGTAAGTAAAGAGTTAATGCAGGTCACAGTGTGGGAGGGGTGTGGGATGGGGTAGGCTGGTGTTAGGAGCCTTATTAATTGCTAAATTTTTGAATATCAGCCTTGGCTTGGTGTCTGCCATTCTCCCTACCTTAAGCAAATCTCCTTCTGCCTGGGAAACGGAGGCAGTAGGAAATAGAGCTTGCAGAGACAGCCACAGCCATAGGCCCCAGGAGGTACTAAGAGACACACCCGCATTGGAATTCAGGGGCACAGGGATACCCACACTAACAGGCACACATGCAGAGACCCGCCAGGCACACCGAAATATGCAGACCTAAGCATTCGCCTGAACTCACCATGTCCCTTACGTCCAGTGCCAAGCAATCTGAGATCTAGACATTACCCACTGCCAGCCCCTCACTGCCCCTGACCCTGACTCTTCCTTCAGTCTTACCTGGGGAGGTCCAGAGAACCAGCAGGCTAAGGGCCAGTAGCAGGGCCATGGAGGGTGAACAGAGGCAGGCCAATGGCGAATATGTAAGTGCCAGCTGTCTCGGTGTGTGCAGGATCTGTGTGAGGCTGCAGGGCGACTGGGATGCAGGGGTGAAATGCAAGGTATGAATGATGTGAAGCTGGGAATGTGAGTCCTGCAGCTGACTCCTATTTATGGCCAGAGCTTCACTTTCTCTGCCTGAAATTCCCCTTCATGTCCCATTCTGTGATTCCCCTGTTACCTCCCTCTTTCTGGCAGAATCTCACCCTGCCCCTCCTTCTTCCCCACTGCGGTTGCCCTTTCCTTCTGCTTTCCTTGGCTCCTGCTCTGAGAACTTAAGTCTGCAGTCTGGCCCAGTAAAGGGGGCTGTGCACTGTTTCTCCAGAGAAAGGGATTGCTCTGTCATCCCATTGGTGGCATTTGCATCATCAACCATGGAGCTGGGGTTCAGAAGTGATGGTCAAAGGTGGGGGCCACAGTGAGGAGCTGTGTTCCCTTCCTTAGGCTTATCCCTTGTCCTCACTGGTGCTTCTTTCTTGGGAGGCTGGTGGTGAAGAAGGCTCCCTGGCACCCTCAGGACAACCATGAGAGCCTGGGGTGGCCTCCAAGGTCCCACCATATGGGAACCAGTCCTTCCCTTGGGGCAAGCAGAGCTGAAAGGCCAGGTACCTTGGGAGGAGACCCAGGACCCCCATCCCACATCTCTGGCCTCTGGGGCTCAGCAAGCCCTCCTTTTCCTCCATTTACCATTTTCCTATGTCCAACACCTGGGTCAAAGGAACAGCTGGAGGGAGATTGGCTTGGAATAGCCCCCTTCATTTTCCCCCTTTTCTCAGTCCTGGGAACCAAGAGGGGATTTCTAAGGAGAGGGGCTGGCCAGCTCATATTCAGACAAATCTTAAAATTTCAAGGAATCGGCTGATGGAGGAGGGGACAAGTGACTTCCCCCTTATGAGAAAGGTCAGAAGAGAAGGCCTCGAAAGAGAAACTAAATATGAAACGCCCATTCACGCTTCGTCACCCAAGTCCTAGACCCTCTTTTGGATGCGGAGAGGGAGGGGGAACATTTCCCTCTTAAATTTCTGACTTAGCTTCTTTCCATTCATTAATCATAATAATAGTAATGGTATTTTTGATTGTTTACTATGTGCTAGGCTCTATGTCAAGGACTTTACCACTATTACCTTGCTTAACTTTCCCAAAACAATATAATTGATGTAGTTTTTCTTATTTTCACGTTATTATTCTTATTTTACCCATGAGGAACATGAGGCTCAGAGCACAAAGCCACACAGCTAGTAAGTACTGGAGCATGATTTGGACCCAGGTGTGCTCTAGGGTTTACACTCTTTACCTTCACCCCACACCACCTGTCTGCCACTTGGTCATGGCACAGCGCGGGTAGTACACGGTGCAGAGGAGGGAGACTCTGCAGACAGAGCGCCTAGCTTGGGATTCAGATTCCACCACTTACTAACTGCGACAAGATGAAAATTCTCCAGTTTCTGTGTCTTAGTGTCCTTATTTGTAAAATGGGAATGGTAGATCTACATCTCAGGATTAAATGAGGTACCCCGAGTAAAGCCCTTAAAAGCCCTTAGCTTAGAGGCTGATGCACAATAAGTTCTGTTAGCCATTGTTCTTCTTTTGTCCATTTTTTTTTTTTTTTTTTTTTTTTTGAGACAGAGTCTCCCTCTGTCACCCAGGCTGGAGTGCAGTGGCACGATCTTGGCTCACGGCAAGCTCCGCCTCCCGGGTTCACGCCATTCTCCTGCCTCAGCCTCCTGAGTAGCTGGGATTATAGGCACCAACCACCACGCCCGGCTAATTTTTGTATTTTTAGTAGAGGTGAGGTTTCACCATATTGGCTAGGCTGGTTTCGAACTCCCGACCTCAAATGATCCACTCGCCTCCGCTTCCCAAACTGTTGGGATTACAGGTGTGAGCCACCATGGCTTTCATTAATTCATGCATCCATCCCTCTTTCCATTGATCTATCCATTCTTCTGTCCATGGTGGTTCTGGTTATTCTGTTTGCCCCAATCTATCCATTCTCCACTCTTCACGGCCCTGCTCTGCTCCCTGGAAGGCTGACCTCTGCAGATAGCATTACTCAGGGTCTCCTGCTCTCTGGCTTCTGTTTGGGGCTGGTCCATGGGAAGCAGCAACAGGAGATCAGTGGTGGAAGGAGAGAGGCTGAGGTATTAATTCCCCAAATCTTTCATCTTGCTGCAGTTCTGGCAGTGAATAATTTCCCTTGTGGCAGTTGTTCTCAAAGAGTAGCCTTTGGGCAGCAGCCAGCAGCATCACTTGGAAGCTTGTTAGAAATGCAAATTCTTAGATTTTACTTCCCACTTACCACATCTGAGACTGAGGATAGGGTCCAGCAAACTGCATTTTCACACACCCTCCAGGTGACTCTGATACCTGCTAAAGTTTGAGATCCAAAGGAGCCTCAGAGATACCATCAAATGTCTACCTCATCCCAGGAGTCTCAGGAGGAGAATAGAGAGAATAGGGCATTAAAAAAAACTGAAGAAATAATGACAAAACATCTGAAATCTGATGAAAAGTATGAATATACATATCCAAGAAGTTCACTGCACCCAGCCTGCTATGTTGTTATGTTTATCAGAGATCTTTGTTTCTTTGTGTGGCGTAAGTTATTATTTTTTGTTCTTTTGTTTCATTCTGAAGGTCTCCCTTTAGCATTTCTTTGTTTGCTTGTTT
Source organism: Piliocolobus tephrosceles (assembly GCF_002776525.5). Lineage (NCBI taxonomy): Eukaryota > Metazoa > Chordata > Mammalia > Primates > Cercopithecidae > Piliocolobus > Piliocolobus tephrosceles. The sequence goes on along the minus strand of NC_045447.1, from coordinate 45,707,364 downwards.
TTTGTTTTTTCTTTCTCCCTTTAGCTTTTCTTATGGGCAGGTCTACTATTAATGAACTTCGTAAGTTTTGTTTATCTGGAACAGGAGTTTGAGACTAACCTGGCCAACATGGTGAAACTCCATTTCAACTCCTGACTCCTCAGCTACTCAGGAGGCTGAGGCAGGAGAATCCCAAGGCTCACATTGACCTCCCAAAATGGTCTACAGATTGAGGCCCACTGGTCTAGAGTGATCCTTTTGGGTTGCCTCCCTTCCATGGGTCTATCTCTGTTCTTTTTCTTTTGACACAGAGTCTCAATATGTCACCCAGGCTGGAGTGCAGTGGCACAATCTCAGCTCACTGCAGCCTCTGCCTCCCACGTTCAAGCAATTCTCCTGCCTCAGCCACCCGAGAAGCTGGGATTAGAGGCACGCACCACCACCCCAGCTAATTTTTTTTTTTTTTTGAGATGGAGTTTCACCTTTGTCACCCAGGCTGGAGTGCAATGGCACAATCTCGGCTCACTGCAACCTCTGCCTTCTGGGTTCAAGTGATTCTCCTGCCTCAGCCTCCTGAGTAGCTGGGATTACAGGGACCTGCCACCACGCCAGGCTAATTTTTTTTGTATTTGTATTTTTAGTGGAGACGGGGTTTCACCATGTTGGCCAGGCTGGTCTTGAACTCCTGACCTCAGGTGATCCACCCGCCTTGGCCTCCCAAAGCGCAGGGATTACAGGCATGAGCCACCGTGCCTGGCCTAATTTTTGTATTTTTAATAGAGATGAGGTTTCACCATGTTGGCTGGTCTCGTCTCAAATTTCTGACCTCAGGTGATCCACTCACCTCAGCCTCCCAAAGTGCTGGGATGACAGACTTTGGAAACACTATTCCCTCCTCTTGCCCCTTCAAGCGTTTGTATGATAATGGCTTCTCACCATTGCTAGACCCCAACAGCTTATCATCCCATGTTGGTTCCTTAATACTGACCCAATCTCTTAAATTGTCCCTTTATTAAAATCTTTCCAGTTAAATTTTTTTGAGTGTATGTGATGTTGTGAAATATATATCTGGTCTTCATCTTCCTTTTCTGACATATAGCTCCTAAAATCCTTGGAATCTTGGGATAGATTGTGTCTTTTGTATGCTAATGAGATAACTGGTGGCTGGAGGCCTCTAGACAGTCTCTGGATAGGAGCTGGTCAGCAGAAGAACCAGCCACATGGTTAGACAGTTGGAACATTCTCTAACATTCTCTAGTGGTGGGGAGTCCCACCCACTCCCCACTTCTGGGTAGGGGGAGAGGGGTTGAAGCTTGAGTTGATAAACCAATGGCTGATGATGTAATCAATCATACCTATGTACTGATACTTCCATTAAAAACCCGAAAGGACTAAGTTGGCGTAGGGGCTTCTGGATAGCTGAAAACATGGAGTTCCTGGAGGAGGGTGCCCAGAGAGGGCATGGAAGGTCCACACCTTTTTTTTTTTCCGATACCTCACTCTATGCATCCCTTTCATCTGGCTGTTTATCTGTCTTTTGTAATATCCTTTATAATAAATGGGTAAGCATAAGTAAGTGTTTCCCTGACTTCTGTAAGCCGCTCTAGCAAATTAATTGAACCCCAGGTGGGTTGTGGAAACCCCTATTTATAGCTGGTCACTCAGAAGCATAGGCCACAATCTGTGCTTGCAATTGGTATCTGAAGTAGGGGGGCAGTCTTGTGGAACTGAACCTTCAACTTGTGGGATCTGATGCTACCTCCAGGTAAATGATGTCAGAATTGAATTGAATTAGAGGACACCCATCTGGTGTCCACTGAGGAACTGTCTGCCAGAGAATTTCTTGGTGGGGAGAAATCCCACACACTTATGAATAACCAGAGGTCACAGAAGTATTGAGTGGTGAGAGGGAGTAGAGAGTAGGGAAACATGGTTTTCCCTGTATCCTTGGAGTGTGCTATGTTTCCTGCCAGGGTTCTCGCTGATATAATTGGTAGTACCAGAACATGGATTCCCAAAATGCGATTCTAGAATTGGCTTGCCCTTGATGAGGGCATGGATGGTCTCTGTGCTTGGGAAAAGAGGACACAAGTAATCTGGAGCATGTAGAAGCATCACAGTCACTTAGACTATCACTCGTGAGGCATGGATGAAATGTTGGAAGTCAAGACATTAGGAGATAAAGTACCTGAGGCACTTACTATGGCCACAAATGATGATTGTAAATGGTGATTACTATATTGTTACTATAGTACTATATTGAGGCCAGAACCTCACTGGCCATTTCTGATTGTGCTAGTAAAATTCCAATAAAAAAGATAAGATTAGGCCAGGCACAGTGGCTCACGCCTGTAATCCCAACATTCTGGGAGGCTGAGGGGGGCAGATCACTTGAGGTCAGGAGTTTGAGATCAGCTTGACCAACATGGCGAAACCCTGTCTCTACTAAAAATAGAAAAATTAACCAGGCATGCTGGCGGGCACCTGTAATCCCAGCTACTTGGGAGGCTGAGGCAGGAGAATTGCTTTAACCTGGGAGACAGAAGTTGCGGTGTGCAGAGATCATGCCATTGCACTCCAACCTGGTGACAGAGCAAGACTCTATCTAAAAAAAAAAAAAAAAAAAAAAGGTTAGACCATGAACTTCTAACTCAAATGGAAGTCTTAAGGAATGTTTATTATATGTGGCCACATGACAGATATGGCTGAGGATCAGATCCAAGACCCGAGTGTCTTGGATTCATGTCTGAGTGATGATGCCCTTATACTAGAATGAAGGCACTGTTGGGAAGGCATAGGACTCTGAAACTTGGAATGGTGACATTTGAGCAGAGATGAACAAAGCTGAGGACTCTGGACCTTCAAATACCGCTGAATCTTCCTTGGTGGCAGAAAATAATTCCCCCTTCCCCTGTAAACCATGAAGGATCCACCCTTCCCTTCCATTAGATAATAACTCTCTGTCAAAGGGCATGCCTTTTCTCCTCAGGACTCACCCTGACCAGACATCAGAATCTCCAGGCCCATACTTCGAGTTCAATCCTAACATTGTCTAGACAGGAAAGTACAGGATGTGCTCCAAGAGCAAGAGTGTAGGTGCTGGGAAATTTGCAGGAACTTGTCAACTTGTCCTGGGAGAATCCCAGGAACCAGTGAGGACAATTTTATTCATATAGGTGTCCTCATGCATGATTTGGGTATCATTGTGTTAATATTAGCTGAGCACCTGGGAGTTGTGTTAATATTCTGTTGGGTTGATTCCTGGAAGCCTGGATTTGACAGTGGCCTGTGATCAGTGAGGTTGAGGTGCTAGAACCTCGCTGGCCTGCTGTAGAACACAGCTCCTCAAACTTTAATGTGTGCATGATTCACCTGGGAGAATCTTATTAAATTGTAGATTCTATTCAGTAGGTCTGGAGTGAAGCCCAGGATGTTTCATGTTCCACATTTACAATTTTGTTTTGTTTTTATTTTTGAGACGGAGTCTTGCTCTGTCGCCCAGGCTGGAGTGCAATGGCACCATCTCGGCTCACTGCAACCTTCACCTCCTGGGTTCAAGCGATTCTCTTGCCTCAGCCTCCCAAGTAGCTGGGATTACAGGCGCACGCCATCACGCCCGGCTAACTTTTGTATTTTTAGTAGAGATGCGGTTTCATCATGTTGGCCAGGCTGGTCTCGAACTCCTGACGTCAGATGATCCATCCACCTCGGCCTCCCAAAGTGCTGGGATTACAGGCCTGAGCCACCACATCTGGCCTTCATGTTTCACAAACTTTTAAATGATGCTGATGCTGTGGTTCTTGGACTATACTTTGAATAGTAAAGTAGAGGAAGAGGTTCAAAGGTTAGAAATGAATGTTGAAGTTACCTGTTTTGTACACCTCCAAAGGGCCCAGAAAGATACTTTCTTCTTCAAGGCAGCAAGAACACATTCCTGAGGGGAATGCCAACTCTTTGAAAAGCACTGTGTGACTAGGCTAGAAATAGGCTAGAAATGAGGTTGTGAGATTCTCTCTTGGGACTGGGCAGCCTTATTTCAAGGTGAATGATGGAATTCTTGCGTGGTAGAGGACAGGTGTTACCACCTAACCATGAGTGATAAGGTGAGTGAAATTACTATGAAATCTGTAGAGATGAGTGGTAATCATGTGCTTTGCCCCATAGGAATATGTGGTGGTAGCTAATTAATCGTGGTGTTCCTAGTAATGAAATGGACAGTTTACTAATGTTCTACTTGACCCATACAAGTGGAAAAATTCCAGACCTGGTAAGCAGAAACTTGATTTTCAAGTTATATTAAGGATTTACAGTCTTACCCAGTTCCTAAACTTAAGTTGGTTTCCCAGAACTGAATCCTCTTGATTGGGTGGGGGGCTGGGAGATCCTGGATCTCTTTCACAGGCGGATTCTATAAATCTTCCCCCTAGTCAGTGTTTTTCAAGATGTGGTGAAATTTCTAGGCTATGGAGATGGGGACGAGCTGAAAAAGTCATCTAGGGCATAACGTTAAAGAGCACTTTGGGTTTTAGAGGCAATATATACTGTATTTATATGTACTACGGCAAAATGTTGACTGGATATTGCACAAGGGCTCATAAAGATGACAGGTTTTTTTGTTTTTGTTTTTGTTTTTTTTGAGATGGAGTTTCACTCTTGTTTGTCCAGGCTGGAGTGCAATCACGCTATCTTGGCTCCTGGGTTCAAGTGATTCTCCTGCCTCAGCCTCTCGAGTAGCTAGGACTACGGGCATGCACCGCCACACCTGGCTAATTTTGTTTTTTTAGTAGAGATGGGGTTTCTCCATGTTGGTTAGGCTGGTCTTGAACTCCTGACCTCAGGTGATCCACCTGCCTCGGTCTCCCAAAGTGCTGAGATTACAGGTGTGAGCCATCATTCCCAGCAGAAGCTGATAGTTTTGAATGAGGTCCAGACTCCAGGGAAATTTGCACTGCTGCTCTGGCTGAATGACCCACAAATCCAGTGAACTTCATGTTGTCTGTGGCAGATAAAGGTGTGCTGTAGGAGCCCTAGTAGGAGAGTTAAAGCAAAGAACCTTAGTGTAGTGGAGTAAGGCCATGCTTCTTCTGCTAACAGTTCTTTTCTATTTGAAAAGCAGCTCTTGATAGGCCTTGGGGCCCTGGTCTCAAACTCAGATTATAGTTCATCCAGTGACAATGTGACCTGAGGGTGCTATCTAAGCAAATCATATAGTTGGATGTGCACAGCAGCATTCATTATGAAATGAATTGTGTGTATGAGACCAGACCTTAGAAGTTTCAGAAGGTATGAATAAAAGCATGGCCAGATGGCTCAGACTCCTACTTGTGTTGTTTTCTGCTTCTTCCTCTCATCACACTCACAGCTTCATGGAGATGTTCTCTACAAACAGTTAACAGAGGGTCTGTAAGGTATGCTGGCATTAGCTGGAAGAGACAGCTGATTACAGCCCCATCCAGGGATGGTCCTGAGATACAGTGGTTAAGGGAAGTCCTCTTAGTGTGCAGAATTTGGGGCAGTACATTTAGTGTACACTTTGCCTTGAAGAAGAGACGGTCTGAGGTTTGGGGCTATACTAATTCACGTGCAGTGACTGCCTACAACAACCCTGCTCTCACTTCTGTAACTGGTCCCTTCACTAAATTCTTTTCCATTAACCTTTTTTGAGTATGGCATTTGTTTCCTGCCAAGATCCTAAATGACACAATCATATAGTGCAAAGCTGGCAGAGAGGTTTCAATTCAATTTCAATACCATCTGCCTGGAGCGCCTGTTGGGAAAGACCCTGAGAATCAGCAGGAAGGGGTGAAATAATTAAATAACAATAAACAAGGCATTTGTTACACATTCATTCAATAAATATTTATTGAGGGCCTCCTATGTGCCAGACACTGTTCTTGGCACTGAGATACAGCAGTATGTACAGCAGATACACGTTCTTGCTCTTGCAGTGTTGTTATACTAATGAAAGAGACAGACAATAAGCAAACAAGAAAAATCTATCTATCTCAGATGGCAATAAGTGCTATGAAGAAAAATAAAGAAGGCAAGAGGGATAGGGAGTATTGACGGAGGGTGTTATTTTAAATAAGGCAGTCAGGAAAACCTTTACCAATAACATTTGAGCAGAGAGCTGACCTGAAGAAGGTGAGGGAGAAATCCTTGCAGAGGTCTGTGTGAAGATGTTGTAGGTAGAGAAAACAGCAAGGGCAAAGAGGCAAGACTGTATTTGAGGAGTAGCAAGGAGGCCAAAAGGGGAAGATGGTAGGAGATATACAGTCAGAGAATAACAGGGGCCAGATAGCACAGGGTTTTGTAGGCCATTGTTATATTCTGCTGAGTGAGATGGGGAGCTATTGGAAGGTATTGAACAAGTGTGACATGGTCTGACATAAACTCTCTCTAGCTGTTGAATGGAGAGTAGACCAAACTGGTGCAAGAATGGAAGCAGGGAGACCAGTGTGGAGGCTGTTGCAACAATCCAGGGAGGAGATGATGGTGTGTGGAGTTGGTGAGAAGTGCTCAGATTCTGGAAACAAAGTAGAGCCAATAGACTTTGCTGAGGGGTTCAGCATAGGATATGAGAGAAAGAAAAGGAGAGAATACTGCAAGGTTTTTGACTTGAGAAACTTGGATAGAATTTTAGTTAACAAGATAAGGATGACTGAAGAGGAGTGGGTTTGTGGGGAGATTAGGACCCTGGTATAGACTTAAGTTGAAACTGCATGTTGGGCATATTAACGGAAATGTTAAGTAGGTAGCTGGGATGAGCCTGGAGTTCAGGGAAGAGATGCTAGCTGAAGACACACATTTGGGAGTAAATGGATGGTATTTAAAGGTATAAGACAATGAGGTCACCAAGAGAGTGAGTGTAGATAGAAGAGGTCCAAGTTCTAAGTCCTGGACCTCACCAACATGAACAGATCAGGAAGAGAAAGAGGAATCAGGGAAGGAGGTGGCTGTCAGGGTGTTACGAAGGTACCCACTATCATGGCAAAAAGGGAAAGGACACAGGCCCGGTGGGTGAAGGGTTTAAGGCACCTACCCACAGCTGTTGGCTTAGATAATCCAATGGGGGTGGGGGACTGGAGGTCAGGGAGGTGTTTGAAACAGTTTCTGACCACAGATACAGGGGCATCAGCGCTACGTGCTTCACCTTGTTCACCCTCTTCCCAGCCAAGTCGTCTTTACAGAGTTCTTGGTTCAGCCTGAGCCCTGGCAATCTTGTTCCAGCTCAGGGCAGATCAACTCACTCAGCCCAGCCTAGCCTCATCCTCTTCCAAGGAGCCTGCCCAACTTTCGTGCTCCCGGGTCTGGCCAAATCCCTGCCCCAGAGGTAGGAGATCCTGAATGCGAGCGTACTAGCCATTGGGGCAGGAGAGTCAACCAAGTCCGTTGGGGAGGGGGGTCGGGGTGGGTGAATGATTGTAGGGAGAGGACCCTGAGTAGATGGTTAGTGTATGTCGCATGCATGAATGTGTGTATCCCGAGCTGTGTCTGTGGGGCTGTGCGTGACTGGGGCATGTGTGCGGACGTGTGTCCGCGTCTGTGAGCGTGCCCATGCATCTCCCCAGCTGGGCCTGCAGGGGGCGCCCCGAGCCTGGGAAGGGAGCCTCTGCAGCCGGGCGCGGTTGCGGCAGGAGGTGGACGCATGCCACTGTGACCCCGCGAGCTCCTCAGAGAGGCTGCGGTGCGCGGGCGTCCGAAGTCCCTGGGCCTGGAACAGCCTCTGGCGCCCTCCCGGTTCCCTGGCCCCACCGTCCCTGGGGTCCCCACGCTCGGGCCGGGCGTATGGAGGGGAGGCTCGGGTTGTGGGTGGTGCCCGCGCCTCCTGTGACCTGGGCCGACAGTTATCACGGGCCAGGACACCCCTCGTCCCGCCAAACCCCCGCCACCCAGGCCCCTGAGCCCCGGGGGTCCTCTGCGGGGCTGGCCCAGCCCGGTAGCCGTGGGAAGGCCCGTGTTTGTCGGCGAATATGAAGCATTTATCTTTCTCTCCCACGCCCCAAATATTCCCCATTTACCCAGAGCCCAAGGTGCCCAATGTTGAAGTCTTGAAATAATTAGTTTGGCTTAAAGGCTGAAGGAAGGTTCACATCACCTCTGGCACTTCCCTCGCACCCGATAGATATCTTACACCACTCATTACTGGGCCAACGCTAAGAAAGGTTTCCTTATTCCACGGAAATGTATTGAGATGCTAACCGTGTGCGAGGCGCGAGGCTCGGGCTGGAGGATGAAGGGTTATAGCCTGACATGGGCTGAAAAGGAACTTGTCTTGCTCATAAGTGGACACAGGGAAACGCACAACCTTTGGCCTAGAATGAGACACATGTGAGAACAAATCGTAAAAATAGTTGAAAACAAATTGGTCCTAGAAAGATGAAGGAAATGAGAATAGAAAATTCAACCCCCTCGCCTGTTTTCCTTTAACAGACAGAGGACTGCTGCCTCCTGGTGGTCGAGCAGGGCAGTGAGCGTCTCCCAGCAGGCGGAGGCTCACACAGCGCAGGGGATACTCCGAGCAGAAGCTGGCGCTGGCTGCTTAGGCCTTCACAAGTGGTGTTCAGTTATACTCTTAATATTGGATTGAAATTTATTATTATCACAACCCATGATTCTAAAGCAAAAGTCTCAAAGAGTATGGTAACAGAGTTTCTCTGGGGTGTTTTAGTTTGCTGCCAATTGAGAAATGGTTGTCTTGAAGAAAATGGAGCTTTCAGTTTCTTGACATAGGAATAGACCTAGGTCACCAAGGTCACAAGGTCATACAATTCCCCTTAAAGCAGGCACTACTAGAGGAATTACAAATATAGGCCTGGCGCAGTGGCTTATGCCTGTAATCCCAGCACTTTGGGAGGATGAGGCTGGAGGACCCCTTGAGGCCAAGAGTCGGAGGCTGCAGTGAGCTACTATTGCACCACTGCACTCCAGCCTGGGTAACAGAGCAAGACCCTGTCTCAAAAAAAGAATTACAAATATAGGCGTTAGAAAAAAAGAGAGCTGGCATTTTCAGCATCCATAAAAATGGTAATCCAGCCCAAGACTGATGGCAAAGCATAGAAACGTTGATGACTTTAACAAAACAGCATTATTTTGTCCCCAAATACAAGGAGAAGTAATGTCTGGATGTAAGAAAGAAAAAGAACTTCACAAAGGATACGAGCTGAAGCTTAAGACATATTTCACAGGTAAGTGATTACAGCTGGGAAACAAATTAATGTGACCTTCCATAGACAACAAGTGACAGACCCTGCCCCTCTGACTCTCACTAGGTCATATGGCATGATAGAGGATACCTAGTGTGTCGTTCTGGTAGCCCCATAATTTAAAATTTTTTTTTTTTTTTTGAGACAGAGGCTTGCTCTGTTGCCCAGGCTGGAGCACAATGGTGTGACCTCAGCTCACTGCAACCTCCTGGGTTCAAGCAATTCTCCTGCCTCAGCCTCCCATATAGCTGGGATTACAGACACCCACCGCCATGCCTGGTTAATTTCTGTATTTTTAGTAGAGAAGGGGTTTCACCATGTTGGCCAGGCTGGTCTCGAACACCTGACCTCAGGTGATCTACCGGCCTTGGCCTCCCAAAGTGCTGGGATTACAGGGATGAGCCACTGCCCCCAGCCTGTAATTTTTAATTTTTAAAGGAAAGGTATCAAAAGAAAGAACCCGGCAGTTGTTGGTAATCACAGCCCTCTAAAAGGATATGATTAATGAGTAGGAACTGTGGCCAGCCAAAGTGTGACCCAAGTATCATGAAGGGAGGGCTTCTTAAGAAACCTAGTTGCTTACTCTAAAAAAGTTTTTGTAGGCTACTTTGCCTATGGAGTAGCCATTCTTTTATTCCTCTACTTTCTTAATAAACTTGCTTTCACTTAAAAAAAGTTTCTTGTAATAAAATATAGAGACGGGGTCTTGCCATGTTGTTCAGTCTGGTCTCAAAATCTTCGGCTCAAGCCATTCTCCTACCTCTGCCTCCCAAAGTGCTGAGATTACAGGTGTGTGCCACCACTCCTGGCCAGCTGCTTACTTTGGAATTGGTTTCAGGTTTATAGGACTAAATGAGGCTTGTTTGTTTTTCACTGCAGCCTCGAACTCCTGGATTCAACAGATCCTCCCACCTCAGCCTCCCAAAGTGCTGGGATTACAGGCATGAGCCATGGCTCCTGGCCGAAAGATCTATTAGCTCTATTTTTTTTTAAATTTATTTTTATTATTATACTTTAAGCTCTAGGGTACATGTGCACAACATGCAGGCTTGTTACATATGTATACATGTGCCATGTTGGTGTGCTGCACCCATTAAATCATCATTTGCATTAGGTATATCTTCTAATGCTATCCCTCCCTCCTCCCCGCTCCTCACAATAGGCCCTGGTGTGTAATGTTCCCCTTTCTGTGTCCAAGTGATCTCATTGTTCAGTTCCCACCTATGAGTGAGAACATGCAGTGTTTGGTTTTCTGTTCTTGCGATAGTTTGCTGAGAATGATGGTTTCCAGCTGCATCCATGTCCCTACAAAGGACACGAACTCATCCTTTTTTATGGCTGCATAGTATTCCATAGTGTATATGTGCCACATTTTCTTAATCCAGTCTGTCACTGATGGACATTTGGGTTGATTCCAAGTCTTTGCTATTGTGAATAGTGCTGCAATAAACATACATGTGCATGTGTCTTTATAGCAGCATGATTTATAATCCTTTGGGCATATACCCAGTAATGGAATGGCTGGGTCAAATGGTATTTCTAGTTCTAGATCCTTGAGGAATCGCTACACTGTTTTCCCCAATGGTTGAACTAATTTACAGTCCCACCAACAGTGTAAAAGTGTTCCTATTTTTCCACATCCTCTCCAGCACCTGTTGTTTCCTGATTTTTTTAGTGATTGCCATTCTAACTGGTGTGAGATGGTATCTCATTGTGGTTTTGATTTGCATTGCTCTGATGGCGAGTGATGATGAGCATTTTTTCATGGGTCTGTTGGCTGTATGAATGTCTTCTTTTGAGAAGTGTCTGTTCATATCCTTTGCCCACTTTTTGATGGGGTTGTTTGTTTTCTTCTTGTAAATTTGTTTGGGTTCTTTGTAGGTTCTGGATATTAGCCCTTTGTCAGATGAGTAGATTGCAAAAATTTTCTCCCATTCTGTAGGTTGCCTGTTCACTCTGATGGTAGTTTCTTTTGCTGTGCAGAAGCTCTTTAGTTTAAATAGATCCCATTTGTCAATTTTGGCTTTTGTTGCCGTTGCTTTTTGTGTTTTAGACATGAAGTCTTTGCCCATGCCTATGTCCTGAATGGTATTACCTAGGTTTTCTTCTAGGGTTTTTTATGGTTTTAGGTCTAACATTTAAGTCTGTAATCCATCTTGAATTAGTTTTCATATAAGGAATAAGGAAAGGATCCAGTTTCAACTTTCTACTTATGGCTAGCCAATTTTCCCAGCACCATTTATTACATAGGGAATCCTTTCGCCATTTCTTGTTTTTGTCAGGTTTGTCAAAGATCAGATGGCTGTAGATGTGTGGTATTATTTCTGAGGGCTGTGTTCTGTTCCATTGGTCTATATCTCTGTTTTGGTACCAGTACCATGCTGTTTTGGTTACTGTAGCCTTGTAGTATAGTTTGAAGTCAGGTAGCATGATGCCTCCAGCTTTGTCATTTTGGCTTAGGATTGTCTTGGCAATGCGGGCTCTTTTTCAGTTCCATATGAACTTTAAAGCAGTTTTTTCCAATTCTGTGAAGAAAGACGTTGGTAGCGTAATGGGGTTGGCATTGAATCTATAAATTACCTTGGGCAGTATGGCCATTTTCACAATATTGATTCTTCCTATCCATGAGCATTGTATGTTCTTCCATTTGTTTGTGTCCTCTTTTATTTCACTGAGCAGTGGTTTGTAGTTCTTTTTGAAGAGGTCCTTTACATCCCTTGTAAGTTGGATTCCTAGGTATTTTATTCTCTTTGAAGCTATTGTGAATAGGAGTTCATTCATGATTTAGCTCTCTGTTTGTCTGTTACTGGTGTATAAGAATCCTTGTGATTTTTGCACATTGATTTTGTATCCTGAGACTTTGCTGAAGTTGCTTATCAGCTTAAGGAGATTTTGGGCTGAGATGATGGGGTTTTCTAAATATACAATCATGTTATCTGCAAACAGGGACAATTTGACTTCTTCTTTTCCTAACTGAATACCCTTTATTTCTTTCTCTTGCCTGATTGCCCTAGCCAGAACTTCCAACACTATCTTGAATGGGAGTGGTGAGAGAGGGTATCCCTGTCTTGTGCCAGTTTTCAAAGAGAATGCTTCCAGTTTTTGCCCATTCAGTATGATATTGGCTGTGGGTTTGTCATAAATAGTTCTTATTATTTTGAGATACGTTCCATCAATACTGAATTTATTTAGAGTTTTTAGCATGAAGGGCTGTTGAATTTTGTCAAAGGCCTTTTCTGCATCTATTGAGATAATCATGTGGTTTTTGTCTTTGGTTCTGTTTATATGCTGGATTATGTTTATTGATTTGAGTATGTTGAACCAGCCTTGCATCCCAAGGATGAAGCCCACTTGATCATGGTGGATAAGCTTTTTGATGTGCTGCTGGATTTGGTTTGCCAGTATGTTATTGAGGATTTTTGCATCAATGTTCATCAGGGATATTGGTCTAAAATTCTCTTTTTTTATTATGTCTCTGCCAGTCTTTGGTATTAGGATGATGCTGACCTCATGAAATGAGTTAGGGAGGATTCCCTCTTTTTCTATTGATTGGAATAGTTTCAGAAGGAATGGTACCAGCTCCTCCTTGTACTTCTGGTAGAATTCAGCTGTGAATCCGTCTGGTCCTGGACTTCTTTTGGTTGGTAGGCTATTAATGATTGCCTCAATTTCAGAGCCTGCTACTGGTCTATTCAGGGATTCAACTTCTTCCTGGTTTAGTCTTGGGAGAGTGTAAGTGTCCAGGAAATTATCCATTTCTTCTAGGTTTTCTAGTTTATTTGCATAGAGGTGTTTATAGTATGCTCTGATGGTAGTTTGTATTTCTGTGGGGTCGGTGGTGATATCCCCTTTATCATTTTTATTGCATCTACTTGATTCTTCTCTCTTTTCTTCTTTATTAGTCTTGCTAGTGGTCTATCAATTTTGTTGATCTTTTCATAAACCCAGCTCCTGGATTCATTGATTTTTTGGTGGGTTTTTGTGTCTCTATCTCCTTCAGTTCTGCTCTGATCTTAGTTATTTCTTGCCTTCTGCTAGCTTTTGAATGTGTTTGCCCTTGCTTCTCTAGTTCTTTTAATTGTGATGTTAGGGTGTCAATTTTAGATCTTTCCAGCTTTCTCTTGTGGGCATTTAGTGCTATAAATTTCCCTCTACACACTGCTTTAAATGTGTCCCAGAGATTCTGGTATGTTGTATCTTTGTTCTCATTGGTTCCAAAGAACATCTTTATTTCTGCCTTCATTTCGTTATGTACCCAGTAGTCATTCAGGAGCACGTTGTTCAGTTTCCATGTAGTTGAGCGGTTTTGATTGAGTTTCTTAATCTTACATTCTAGTTTGATTGCACTGTGGTCTGAGAGACAGTTTGTTATAATTTCTGTTTTACATTTGCTGAGGAGTGCTTTACTTCCACCTATATGGTCAATTTTGGAATAAGTGTGATGTGGTGCTGAGAAGAATGTATATTCTGTTGATTTGGGGTGGAGAGTTCTGTAGATGTCTATTAGGTCCGCTTGGTGCAGAGTTGAGTTCAATTCCTGGATATCCTTGTTAACTTTCTGTCTCGTTGATCTATCTAATGTTGATGGTGGGGTGTTAAAGTCTCCCATTATTATTGTATGGGAGTCTAAGTCTCTTTGTAAGTCTCTAAGGACTTGCTTTATGAATCTGGGTGCTCCTGTATTGGGTGCATATATATTTAGGATAGTTAGCTCTTCCTGATGATTTGATCCCTTTACCATTATGTAATGGCCTTCTTTGTCTCTTTTGATCTTTGATGGTTTAAAGTCTGTTTTATCAGAGACTAGTATTGCAACCCCTGCTTTTTTTTTGTTTTGCATTTGCTTGGTAGATCTTCCTCCATCCCTTTATTTTGAGCCTGTGTGTGTCTCTGCATGTGAGATGAGTCTCCTGAATACAGCAAACTGATGGGTCTTGACTCTTTATCCAATTTGCCAGTCTGTGTCTTTTAATTGGACCATTTAGTCCATTTACATTTAAGGTTAATATTATTATGTGTGAACTTGATCCTGTCATTATGATATTACCTGATTATTTTGCTCATTAGTTGATGCAGTTTCTTCCTAGTATCGATGGACTTTACATTTTGGCATGCTTTTGCAATGGCTGGTACCAGTTGTTCCTTTCCATGTTTAGTGCTTCCTTCAGGATCTCTTGTAGGGCAGGTCTGGTGGTGACAAAATCTCAAAGCATTTGCTTGTCTGTAAAGGATTTTTTTCTCTTTTACTTATGAAACTTAGTTTGGCTGGATATGAAATTCTGGGTTTAAAATTCTTTTCTTTAGGAATGTTGAATATTGGCCCCCACTCTCTTCTAGCTTGTAGAGTTTCTGCCAAGAGATCTGCTGTTAGTCTGATGGGCTTCCCTTTGTGGGTAACCCGACCTTTCTCTCTGGCTGCCCTTAACATTTTTTCCTTCATTTCAACTTTGGTGAATCTGACAATTATGTGTCTTGGAGTTACTCTTCTCGAGGAGTATCTTTGTGGCATTCTCTGTATTTCCTAAATTTGAATATTGGCCTGCCTTACTAGGTTGGGGAAGTTCTCCTGGATGATACCGTGCAGAGTGTTTTCCAACTTGGTTTCATTTTCCCTGTCACTTTCAGGCACACCAATCAGACATAGATTTGGTCTTTTCACATAAGTCCATATTTCTTGGAGGTTTTGTTCATTTCTTTTTACTCTTTTTTCTCTACACTTCTCTTCTCGCTTCATTTCATTCATTTGATCTTCAATCACTGATACTCTTTCTTCCAGTTGATCGAGTCAGTTACTGAAGCTTGTGCATTTGTCATGTAGTTCTCGTGTCATGGTTTTCATCTCTATCAGTTCTTTTAAGGTCTTCTCTGCATTGATTATTCTAGTTATCCATTCATCCATTCTTTTTTCAAGGTTTTTAGTTTCTTTGCGCTGGTTACGTAGTTCCTCCTTTAGCTCTGAGAAGTTTGATTGATGAAGCCTTCTTCGCTCAACTCGTCAAAGTCATTCTCCGTCCAGCTTTGTTCCATTGCTGGTGATGAGCTGCATTCCTTTGGAGGGGGATATGCGCTCTGAGTTTTTGAATTTCCAGCTTTTCTGCACTGCTTTTCCCCCATCTTTGTGGTTTTATCTGCCTTTGGTCTTTGATGATGGTGATGTACTGATGGGGGTTTTGGCATGGGTCTCCTTTCTGTTTGTTAGTTTTTCTTCTAACAGTCAGGACCCTCAGCTGCAGGTCTGTTGGAGTTTGCTTGAGGTCCACTCCAGACCCTGTTTGCCTGGGTATCAGCAGCGGAGGCTGCAGAAGATAGAATATTGCTGAACAGCAAGTGCTGCCGTCTGATTCTTGCTCTGGAAGCTTCATCTCAGGGGTGTTCCCAGCCGTGTGAGGTGTGAGGTGTCGGTCTGCACCTAGTGGGGGATGTCTCCCAGTTAGGCTACTCAGGGGTCAGGGACCCACTTGAGCAGGCAGTCTGTCCATTCTCAGATCTCAGCCTCCGTGCTGGGAGAACCACTGCTCTCTTCAAAGCTGTCAGACAGGGACTTTTATATCTGCAGAGGTTTCTGCTGCTTTTGGTTTAGCTATGCCCTGTCCCCAGAGGTGGAGTCTACAGAGGCAGGCAGGCCTCCTTGAGCTACGGTGGGCTCCACCCAATTTGAGCTTCCCAAAGGCTTTATTTACCTACTTAAGCCTCAGCAATGGCAGGCCCCCCCCCCCCCCACCAGACTCACTGTTGCCTTGCAGTTAGATCTCAGACTGCTGTGCTAGCAATGAGGGAGGCTCTGTGGGCATGGGATCCTCCGGGCCAGGTGTGGGATATAATCTCCTGGTGTGCCATTTGCTAAGACCCTTGGTAAAGCGCAGTATTAGGGTGGGAGTCACCCGATTTTCCAGGTGTTGTGTGTCTCAATTTCCCTTGGCTAGGAAAAGGAATTCCCTTCCCCCTTGTGCTTCCCAGGTGAGGCGATGCCTCGCCCTGCTTCAGCTCTTGCTGGTCGGGCTGCACCCGTGGACCAGCATCGACTGTCCGACATGCTCCAGTGAGATGAACCTGGTACCTCAGTTGAAAATGCAAAAATCACCCATCTTCTGTGTTGCTTACACTGGGAGCTGGAGGCTGGAGCTGTTCCTATTCAGCCATCTTGGGTGCCTCCCCCCGATGTACTTCTAATTTTTTTGTTTTTTTAAAGATGGGGTATTGCTGTGTCACCCAGGCTGCAGTGGTGTGATCATAGTTCACTGCAACCTCAAACTCCTGGGCAATCAAGTGATCCTCCCACCTCAGCCTCCAAGTCGCTAGGACAATAGGCATGTGCCACCGTGCCTGGCTAATTTTTTCTTTTCTTTTTCTTTTTTTGTAGAGACGGGGTCTTGCTTCACTGCCCAGGCTGGTCTCAAACTCCTGGCTTCAAGCCATCTGCCCGCCTCAGCATTCCAAAGTGCTGGGATTATAGGCGTGAACTGCCATGCCCAGGTAGCTCTAATGCTTTACTAGTCCCACCTATCCTCTATATTTGTATCAAAGAAGCCTTAAAATATTGACAAGAAAGGAGTGAACTGGGAGAAGCAGGAGGAGATTCTGAGGCAACACTGACAAGTAGGAGTCAGCCCATTATTTCATTAGTGTGTGTGTATGTTATCATTTCATGGAAGAGATAGTGGTGAAATTATTTAAAAACATGGTATGCCCAGGCACAGTGGCTCACGCCTGTAATCCCAGCACTTTGGGAGGCCAAGGTGGGAGGATCCCTTGAGCTCAGGAGTTTTAAGACCAACGTGGGCAACACAGCGAGACCTCATCTCTACAAAAAATGAACAAAATTAGCTGGGCGTGGTGGTGTGTGTCTCTAGTCCTATCTACTCAGGAGGCTGAGGTGGGAGGATTGCTTGAGCCCAGGAGGTTGAGGCTGCAGTGAGCTGAGATTGCGCCACTCAGTTCAGCCTGGGAGACAGAGCAAGACCCTATCTCAAAAAAGGAGCAAATAAAAACAACAAAAATACAAGGTATTAATAATTTTCTGGATGACACTGAGGAGGACTCATTGTTAGAAAATAGTGATAACTCACTTTTAAAGCAATAAAGTGCTTCTGTGGTTCTGTGATGAAGAAAAGTCAGGATTCCAGAGATTACAATGAGTTTTCATGCTTAAGGAATGAAGATTTTGTAGATTTTAGAGATAATTCATCTTTAGGATTTTTTGTCTTTTTACATTTCTAGTAGAAGTCATTAATTGTTTCCCTGTTGGACACTGGCATATGAATATTCAGTAAATATGAATTTTTACTGTATTCATAAGACATTAGAAATCCTTCATATTTATAATTTTATTTTATGCTTTGTATCTATTTTAATTGAGATATTTATGTGTCTCAGCAGTAGGCTTTTGGAAAGTTACCTTTATCTCCTCTCCCATTTGGGCCCTTGTGGGTTTATGCCTTTATTTTATGTTTTAAATTAATTTATTTACTTTGAGACAGGGTCTCTCACTTTTTAGCCCAGGCTACATGGCTCCCAGGCTCAAGTGGTCCTCCTACCTCAGCCTTCTGAGTAGCTGATACCACAGGCGCACACCACCACACCAGCTACTTTTTTGATTTTTTGTACAGATGAGGTCTCACTGTGCTGCCCAGGTTGGTCTCAAACTCCTGAGCTGAAGTGACCATCTTAGCTTCCCAAAGTGTTGGGATTATAGGAGTAAGCCACCGCTCCTGGCCCTTGGTTTATGCCTTTATATGCATACATGCATCAAAAAAATTTACTGTAGTTTTAGTCGGGGCTCAGGGAGAAGTGAAAATAAAGGCATGTAATTAATTTTCCATCCCTACCCTGAACTCCCATTTGTTTTAAAATTTAATGGTGTTGATCTTTAATGATTTATGTTTTATGGTTTTATGTCTTGTTTAAGAAACTCTTTTTGGCCAAGCAGAGTGGCTTATGCCTGTAATCCCAGCACTTTGGGAGGCTGAGGCAGATGGATCGCTCGAGCTCAGGAGTTCAAGACCAGCTTGGGCAACATAGTGAGACCTGGTCTCCATTTCATTAAAAAAAAAGTTATTTTATACCTCGAAGTTATAAACACATTCACCTATATTTTCTTCTATGTATATCTTAAACATGATGTTTTGAATCCATCTCATATGACGAAGAATTTGAAAGGTAATGTCAAGATAGAGGTATTTTAAAGAGGGAAGGGCATTAGAACCTTTAAGAAAAACAAAAAGCTGAGTGACAAAGGAAAAGTGAACTACTTTGGTCTGCAGAGAACATTTATATAGTCAAAATAATGTAATATGTGATAATACATATTATGTAATAGTAATCCACAATAATATAAACTGTAATTATGATCTAAATATGATAATATAATCATGATCTAAATATCATGGTATGACTATATTTAGAGGATGCAGTGACAGGAGAGTTGGCAAGAGAGTTAAATCTTCACTTTTTGTAGTAGGAAGTCATCTGGTAATGTTTAAAATAGGTAAATCAAGAAACAGAGGTATAGGCAAAGTACTTAGACATATGGCACTAAGAAATAGCATAAGAGTTAAAATTGTAGGAAATGATGTTCAGAATAAACCTTTTGGTACTTTTGGATGTATTTTTTAACTGTGAGTGTGTATTATGTGTTATTTTTTGAGTTATGCATCAAGAGAATAAGAGAGAAAAGAGAAAGAACAGGACAGTGTTGTCAAAGATGAAGGCAGATAAGGAGAATGGCCACTCATGATCTGATGGAATAAATAATATATTGCATGCCTCTTAGAGCAGGGCTTGAGGCAAATACCAGGCATGCAGGTGTGGCAGGAGAATTTAGTGAAAGAGGGAATTTTGTTTTTGTCTGCCTTTTTCTTTTCACTATAGAGTAGGCAAGAGTTTCGGCAGGGCTGGGAGTGATGTCCTGATGTCAAAGTGAGCCTGATGTCAAAGGCCTTTTGTAAATGTCTTAAACCAGGGGAAAATGCCAGGCATAGAGGCTCACACCTGTAATCCCAGCAACTTGGAGCCTGAGGCAGGAGGATCCCTTGAGCCCAGGAGTTTGAGGTTACAGTGAGCTATGATCCTACCTTTGCACTCCAGCCTGGACCACAGAGCAAGCCCGATGTCTTAAAAAAAAAAAAAATAATAAAGAAAGAAAGTAAACTTGGGGAAGAGGTTATGCCCGGGAGGGGCTGAGGAGAGGGAGAGAATTCT
The DNA here is from genome assembly GCF_002776525.5 of Piliocolobus tephrosceles. Classification (NCBI taxonomy): domain Eukaryota; kingdom Metazoa; phylum Chordata; class Mammalia; order Primates; family Cercopithecidae; genus Piliocolobus; species Piliocolobus tephrosceles. The sequence continues at coordinate 45,687,982 of NC_045447.1, read as the reverse complement.
TTGGGACTGCAAAGGGATTAGTGTGTACATCCAGCCAGAGTAGGCACTGGGCTCTAATTTCTGGCTGTGATGGGGCAAGTGCCAGGACTGTTGAGTAGATGGCTTCAGGGGGTATCTGGGGAGGCCAAGTCCAAGCCCAGAGGTTATCATATCTGAATTCTTATGTCTCAAATGTGGAGTCTAGGACTTGAAGAAATATACCTGCTGGACCCACAGGGGTCAGAACACTCACTGGTGAGAATGATGTCCAATTATGGGATGGCGTGGGAGGCAGGTAGGAGGCCTCCCGTGGGCCTTGAGGTTTCTGTGACCTTTGCATAACCCTTGGCAGATGGGATCCCCCAAGAGTGCCTGGTGTTGAATTTCTCATCAGCACTCTAGTGCAGTAGCTTGGAGTAGGAATTAAGTTCATTTAAAGAACATTTCAAAATGTAGTATTTCTTGCATATCTGAGTTTATAGGTTAATTTAACACCTGCTGCCCTAGGACAGGTAGGGGAGAGGCCCTGTCTTCACCTGCTGCAAGAGGAGCAGACAAGCCAATACTTGCAGATGTTAGGATAGGTGGTAAGTGCTGTGGCATACTCAGGTGCCTACAAAAGGAAAAAGTGACTGAGCAGCCACTTCTAGCTTCTGAAGTTCCTGCCTTTCTCCTCCTCCTCCTCCTCCTTCTTCTTGTTCTTGTTCTTCTTCTTTTTTTTTTTTTCCTGAGACGGAGTCTTGCTCTTGTCACCCAGACTGGAGTGCAATGGCATGATCTCAGTTCACTGCAAGCTCCGCCTCCCAGGTTCAAGTATTTCTCCTGACTCAACCTTCCGAGTAGCTGGGATTACAGGCGCCTGCCACAATGCCTGGCTAATTTTTGTATTTTTAGTAGAGACGGGGTTTCACCATGTTGGCCAGGCTGGTCTCGAACTCCTAACCTCGTGATCTGCCTGCCTTGGCCTCCCAAAGTGCTGGGATTACAGGCATGAGCCACTGTGCCCAGTCTCGAGGTTCCTACCTTTCTTGCCCTTCCCCGGGATCTGTTCCCTTCTTTCTCACATTGCCTGGCCCAGTCTGATGGCCTCTTCTCTCCCTGCCTGCCTAGAAGTGAGTGGGGATATAGAAGGGTCTTCACTCTGGGGAGGAAGAGGTAGAGGAGAGCCATCTGGGGCCTTCCAGGAGAGGAGACTGATTCACACCTGAATCCTGGGGTTCTGAAAACCTGATCCAGGAGACTTATTCCTTGACTTCAAGTGGTTTAAGGGGCTAAAGTAGTCTGGATCTCAGCCAGGAAAGAAAGGGGGCAAAAAAGGGAGGAGGTTTTTCCATCTGGAAGGAGGCTGAGCAAGTCCAGGGGCCCAGAGAGGAACAGAAGGAGAGCACAACAGCCCCATTAAACAAAGAGAAGAGGTCGAGGCCCGAGCTTCACTGAATAGGGCTGAAGCAAGTCCCCTTGGGTCTTTGCCTTCCATGGGCTCTCTCAGGGCTGGAACTGTGCTAGGGTAGGTTTCAATATAACTTGTGTTTGTCTGTGTTATAGATGGGCCCAAGCCACAGCTTCCCTCCTAGGGACCCTTTCAAAGAACTACTTGGAGGGTCTCATTGACTAGTTCCCAGGGAAAGGAGAGGAAGTCTCTGGGATATCTGGGAAAAGGTCTGAAGGTCACTCCTGGAATTAGTGCTGAACAGATTCAGGGTCTCAGAGGCCTGCAGAGCTGTTGGGGATGTGTGCTCCATGTCCACCATCTTTCCATTGGCAGGATTCCTCAGAAGGCCGGGTCCTACCCTGTCCATCAACCTCCCTTTAACTGCCTAGGGGTGTGGGCACCCGAGAGGCAAGGAAGCTCTTGGGGTAGATGGGAATATAGCATTTGTCAGCCTGAGCTTTTGACTCAGAGTGTGTGACCGCACGCTGTAGGGGCTTTGGCATCCCAGTGGACATAAACACATGGGAACAGGTACTTGGGTGGGAGGCCGGAACAGCTTTTTATTCAGTTAGGTATAAGTCGTATTTACAAGGAAGAGGTGGGGTACACTGGGGAGCAGTATCAGGTCCAGGGTCCTGGTGATTCTCCTTCGAGGGGACAGTCCTGCTGCCTCCTCTCATGCTCCCTGGGAGATTCTCCCTCCTCGGCCTCTCTGGGCCTGGCCTGGTGTGGGCAGCTTAGCCATGCAGGGTAGAGCTGGGAATGCAGATGGGGTGCTTAAAGCAGGAGAAAGAGTGTGGTAATGCCAGCATGGGGTGGCTGCTCCAGGGCCCCTGAGCATAGCCTCCTTCTTGCCTTTTGGGTTCAGGCTTCAAGCCCTGGTGAGGCAGGTGGGGTCTCCAGGGCTCCAGGCTGCTCACTGGGCTATGGCCCTTTAGGGGTCTGTGACTGCTCAGTCCTGTGAGGGCAGAAGAGGGGTGTGAGGGGCTGACTGAGGCTCCCCTTTACCCACGTCCCTTCAGATTCCTCACCTCTTGCAGCCCTTTCCCTTTTTGCCATTCTTGGATACCCCCCTGTCCTTCCTGCAGCCCTGGGCTGGTTTCTGTGGGGCTGGTGTCTTGTCCAGATGCTGCATCAGCTGCTGCACCCAGAGCTCCTTTGGGTCTGCACATAGCTCTGCCTGAGAGCGCTTTCGGGGTAAGAACCTGCGGGTGGGGGGGCTAGTAAGCCTTCTTAGTCTTGCCCACCATGCCCTACCCACCCCGTCACCAGCCTGTACCCACCCCTTTGTGTCCACTCACAGGATAGCTGGGATGGAGCAGCCTAAGCTTGGTTCCTGCTTCCGGTAGCTGCGGACAACCTTGGCGGGAATCTTCCTTTGGCTGTACTTGAGGCAACAGTCCTGAGCCCCTCCATCACTGCCTGCAGGGTGGGATTCACAGGGAGCCAGGGGCTGCTTGCAAGCTCCTACCCTGGCTTCTTCATCCCCTTAGCCCCATCCAAGGCCCCTCCCTGCCTTGGTACCTTGGGTCCCGGGGATGCCAAAGGCCAGAACCAGGATAAGGAGGCTCAGAGCCAGTGACTGAGCCATGTCTGTGGTAAAGGGTGAGTAAGAGGCCAGAGCTGAGGGTGAGGTGGGCAGCTGCAAGTTGGGGGTCTGTGCGTGGGCTGGGATTGGCCTGCTATTTATGTAGCCAGATACTTTCACTTCCCTTCTCTTATCCCCACTCCTTTTCCTTCCTGAAAGCTGGATCCGCTGGCACCCAGCCCCACTTATCTCAAACTAAATGGACTGTCCTCAGTTGCCAAATTTTATGTCCTCATCAGTTGAATATGTCGGGCCTGAGCCTTCCTTCTATTCGCAGCTATTGCTTTCATGCAGGCCTCACCACCTCTCTCCTGGTACACCATGACTGTCTCCTCACTACGCTCCAGGATCCATATCCTTCCCCTCCTTCCAGCAAATCTGATTATTAAATTGTACTTTTTTTTTTTTTTTGAGACAGGGTCTAACTCTATCACCCAGGCTGGAGTATAGTGGTGTGATCTTGGCTCACTGAAATCTCTGCCTCCTGGGCTCAAGTGATCCTCCCACCTCAACCTCCCCAGGAGCTGGGACTACAGGCAAGCACCACCGTGCCTGGCTGATTTTTCTATTTTTTGTAGAGACGAAGTTTCACCATGTCTAGCCCAGGCTAGTTTCGAACTCCTGGGCTCAAACGATCTGCCTGCCTTAGCCTCTTGAGGAGCTGGGACCACAGGCACATGCCACCACGTCCAGCTACTGTTTTAATTTTTAATTTTTGTTTTTTCCATAGATGAAGTCTTGCTATGTTGCCCAGTCTGGTCTTGAACTCCTGGGCTCAAGCGATCCTCCTGCCTTGGCCTCCCAAAGTGCTGGAATTATAGGTATGAGCAACTGCACCTGGTCTGTAGCATAACCATTTTGATTCCCCTTTGCTTTCCTCTTCTATATATTTTGTAGTTATCTTCCTAATGGATACCTTGGTGATTATAATTAGCATTCTAAACTGGTAACAACCTAGTTTGAATAATACTAACTTAGTTTCAATAGTGTATAAACACTTTGCTCCTATACATTTTAGTCCCTTCTTCTTTATATTGTTATCGTCACATATCTTTATACATTGTGTTCCCATTGACATAGATTTATAATTATTGTTTAATGCATTTGCCTTTTAAATTATATAGAAAAAAATGGAGCTACAAACTAAAAATACAATACTAGCTTTTATCTTTTTTTTTTTTGACACAGGGTCTGGCTTTGTCTCCCAGGCTAGAGCGCAGTAGCACAATCTCAGCTCACAGCAGCCTCAACCTCCTGGGCTAAAGTGATCTTTCCACCTCACCTCCTGAGTAGTGGGCCACCATGCCTGGCTAATTTTTGTATTTTTTGTAGACACAAGGTCTCACTATGTTGCCCAGGCTAGTCTCAAACACCTGACCTCAAGTGATCCACCCACCTTGGCCTCCCAAAGTAATGGGATTACAAGTGTGAACCACCACACCTGGCTATGTTGTTACTTTTTGTTTGTTTGTTTGTTTTGTTTTTTGAGACACAGTCTCACTTTTTTGCCCAGGCTGGAGTGCAGTGGTGTGATCTTGGCTCACTGCAACCACCACCCTCCGGGTTCAAGCCATTCTCCTGCCTCAGCCTCCTGAGTAGCTGGGATTATGGGCACCTGCCACCACATCCAGCTGATTTTTCTGTTTTTTGTAGACATGGGATTTCACCATGTTGGCCAGGTTGGTTTCAAACTTCTGACCTCAAGTGATCCGCTCACCTTGGCCTCTCAAAGTGCTGGGATTACAGGCATGAGCCACTGCGTCCGGCCTGCTATGTGGTTATGTTTATCAGAGATCTTTGTTTCTTTGTGTGGCTGTGAGTTATTATTTTTTATCCTTTTGTTTCATTCTGAAGGTCTCCCTTTAGCATTTCTTTCTTTGTTTTTGTGTTTTTTCTTTCTCCCTTTAGCTTTTCTTGTGGGCAGGTCTACTATTAATGAACTTCCTAAGTTTTGTTTATCTGGAAATGTCTTATTTCTCCTTAATTCTTGCAAGATAGTTTTGCTGGATATATAGAATTCTTGTTTGACTTTTTTTTTTTTTTTTTGTCTGAAGTCTTTAAATATATCCCCCATTGTCTTTTGGCCTTCCATGGTTTCTGAAATCAGCTGGTAATCTTATTGAGAATCTCTTGAACATAATGAGTTACTTCTCTCTTGCTGCTTTTAAAATCATCCCTTTGTCTTTAGGTTTCAACAATTTGACTATAATTTGTCTTGGTGTGGATCTCTGAGTTTATCCTTCTTAGAGTTTGTGAACTTCTTGGGTAGGTATATTCATGCTTTTCATCAGATTTCAGATGTTTTGTCATTATTTCTTCAATTTTTTTAATGCCCTGTTCTTTCTATTCTCCTCCTGAGACTCCTTTGATGAGGTACATTTGATGGTATCCCTGAGGCTTGTTTATTTTTCTTCTCATACTTGATAATTGTAATTGTCTTATCATCAAGAATACTGATCCTTTTTTTTTTCCTGCTTAAATCTGTTGTTGATTGCCTCTGGTGAATTGTACATTTCAGTTATTGTATTTTTGCCTCCAGAATTTCTGCTTGAGTCCTTTTTTCTTTTTACTAATTTCTATCTCTTTATTGATAGTTTCATTTTGTTCATACACCATTTTTCAGATTTCCCTTAATTCTTTGCCCATGGTTTCCTTCAGCTCTTTGAGCACATTTAAGACAGTTTTTTTTGTTTTCCAAAAGGGCCATTATTTCCCAATTTAATTGGAGGTCATAATAAAACAAGCAACAAAACAGTATTTGAGATTTCAGCCACTCACCCTTATCATCAAGCCTCCCATCATCAATATTTATTAAGCATTTACAGTAAGACAGTTAAAGTCTTCTTCTTCTATGTCCAGTATCTGGGCTTCCTCAGGGATAGTCTCTGTCAAATTCCTTTCTTCCTGTGAATAGGCCATACTTTCCTGTTTCTTTGTATTAGTAATTTTTTGTTGATAACTGGGCATTCTGAGTATTACAGTGTGGTATCTCTGGAAATTCAATTTTTTCACTCCCTAGGGGTTGCTGATACATACTTGTTGAGAACTGTGCCATCAATTTGTGGTGAGTTTTTCAAACCACTTTTTGCAAAGTGTGTATTCTTTGTTTTGTGGGGTTACTGAAGTTTCTGTTTATGACCTGGCAAAGGGTTCTCTTCCTTTCCCGTAAAAAGGTTCTATCCCTTTAAATCTTCTGATATATGTGGCTCGGTAAGATGCTGCAGCCCAAGAGGGCTGAAACCAAGCAAGCCTGTCCCTTAGGGAACCAGAAGACAAACCCAAATGCAAAACCCCTCATTTTTGGAGGACAGGGTTCCCCCTGTCCACTCGGTGACCACCCAGCCACTTCGGGAATGTGAGCTGCTATCCCCACTCTGTTGGTTGGTAGCTAGTGCATGCATTATGCTCTCTTCTGAAAGATCAGCAACCTCTCCCTTCATCAAGCATCACCCTCCCCTGTTTGTTATATGTGTCCAGTCAGGCTCCAGACTTCTGAAAGAGTCAATTCCAATTGCTCTTTCCACCTCAATGGTTGCTTTTGTGGAAGGACCAACCCCTGCATCTTCTTACTCTGCCATTTTGTATGATGTTGTTTCTGTAGTTTAATTTTTGACATTTTAAAATCTTTTATCCATTTGGAGTTTATTGTGGTATATGATATGTGAGGATTATTGGGTCATAACTTAGAATCTATGTTTAAAACTGGATTTGGACCTTAGAGTTGTAATCCTCACGTCAGAGCTGGAGAATCCATCTGGTTTCCAGAGTGCTAAACCCAGCAGCAAGCTCCTTACATCTTGTTTTTTGAAGGATGGCTTATGACAGGATAGGGAAACCATAGGAAGAGGAGGAGATGAGTGTCAGGAGAGATGTAGTCAGGACAGTGATGGCCAGAGACAGAAATACTGGGTTGCTCTTGGGGAAGGATGGGATGCAGAGGGCATGGGGTTGAAGATGGAGGTACTGTTGGGAGGGTGATAAAGAGGTGGTGTTTCATTCCAAGGTCCACAGAGTAGAGAGGCTGGAATTTGGTGGCCTAGAGGAGAGAGAATTGAGCTCTTGAGTCTGAGGTTTTCAGACTCAAGAGACCTTAAGGCTGAGACCTTAAGCAGGGCAGGGAGTGACTCTGTTGGCAAGAAGCTGGCGTTCCTGGAACAAGACTAGGCAAAAACAAGGAGATAAGATTTCCTGGATCTTTTACCTGGTCTAGTGGCAGATCCTGGCACCAGAAAGTTTTAAATTCCCAGCTCCCTGGTTTCCCCACCTGCCTACATGGAAGTGACTAAGAAAGTGAGCAGCCTATCTCTGAAGAATTCTCAGACAGATAGAATAGCATGGGCTTGAGAGGTGGGCATGTAGCTAATTCCGAAGTCATATTATATTAGTTTGCTTCCAAACTTGGCTGCACTTCAGAATCACCTGGGCAACTTGTTAAAAACACAGAATTAGAAGCAACACGCCAGATCGCCTTAAATAGAATCTCAGAATAGAGCCAAAGAATGTGTATTTTTACCAAGTTCTGCAGGTCATTCTAAGCATTTGGTGGGGTGGGGTTGGGAGAGCCACTTGGGCCTATTCTGCTCCCCATCTCACACTCTAGATTGACACAGAACCAGTGAAAGGGAACAAAGTTGGTCTGGGGAAAGGAAAGCTGGAGTGATGCCCCCTACCTCCCCTGGAGGAGGAGACCATCTGGCCTGGCACAGATTGTAGAAAAAAGGGAGATGGCAGGGAAGAGGAGGGGGCTGTACCTTTTTCTTTCCTAAAAGCTCAGGCTTGCTCTTTCTCCAAAATACCTGCCTGTCTCCCTTACCCTTATTCGTGCCATCAAAGAAGCTTCTTGTTGTGTCAGATGGTGTGCATAGCCCTCTAGGTCCCAGCTCTGCCTGGTCTTCCTAGATGCAGGAATCTAGGTTTATTAGGCATCAACCCTAAGCCCCTACCTGTGAACTTGAGCCTGCAGTGGTAGAGCAGTTTCAGGGAGATGTTCCATCCTGGAGATACTGAGGTCTGTCTGCTTGGTCCTGGAGCTTAGAATCAAGGTTAGGGGCCCTAAGGGCAATGAAGGAAGAAGTAGGGGCTTTTCTGGAGGTGGAAACCTGGCTGAACAAAATCCAGGGCAGAAAACAGCTGCCCTGAGAGTGAGGATGGGATAGCGAGCCCCTACCCTGCCTCCAGTCTGTGAGTGGACCTGGTAACGGGGGTGGTGAGAGGGAGGCACTGAAGCAGGGTAGAAGAGAGTGAGGAGCTCGGATAATGAGAGAGCCATTACCCTTTTCTGGGACCCCAAGTCTTCCGAGCCATTCCTCTGCCCTCAGCTGCTGGTCTGGGCTCATTGTACCCCACAGCCCCACTTGAACTCTAAGCTGGGTTTGGGGGGTTTGGAGCCTGCAGCTTTGACCCAAGCTCCTCTCAGTCCTCAGACCAGGCTGGATGCAGAGCCTGGGGAAGGGGACACAAAGACTCACATGGTAGCACATCCATGATATGGGTCTCCACCTACAGTTCCAGTCCTCTGGGTGAAGATATTGGCTTGGTGAGCTCCTGAGAGAACCTGGGTACTGTGTGACAACCTCTGGGGTGGCCTAGGTGCAGAGGAATGCTTCTCTGGCACCTGGGGTGAAGGATAAGGGAGGTACACATGGCTGACTTCAGCCCTACCTGTGATGATGAATTCAGCTCTAATACACTCTATCACCAGACTGAGATCCTGGGAGCGGGAGAGGAACTGTGCTTATTCACACCTACCTCAGCAGGCCCACTACCTCTCTAGGACAGGCACCTGGAGTAGACATCCTAGGTGTGGGTGTTGCAAGAGTCTGGAAATTCCCTAATTGGAAAGGGCCACATTCCCTTCAGTCTCAGGCCCGTTTGCTCTTGCCTGGTGGGGTTTCCAGGGCAGCAGATGCTCCCAGCTTGGCAGGCAAGAGCCAGGGAGGGGTATGGCGGGAATTTCAGCTCAAGGGCTAGGCAAGTCCTGGAATAGGATTGGGGTGGGCTGGGGCCCATGGGCCTGTATATCCAACAAGGGTCAAAGGGTCTGGGTGCGTTGCTGCTCCTGGGTTCCCAGCGGAGCATTGACCCCTCTGGAAATAAGATGCCCTGTGGACTGTGCAGCTGTTACTGAAGGAGCTTCTCAGTTTCTGGGAGTCATAAGTGTTCAAAATGTGTGTCTAGTGTAGTTGCATGCATTCATCAATGTGTAGCTCTACCAAGGGTTAGGGTTAGAGTTAGTATTATGCTTAGAACAGCATTGATGTTGTGGTTCCAAATTGGATAGGGCTGGAATCATGGTGATGTTAAAGTAGGGTTTGGAATTGGGTTTGTGGTTCCTGTTGATAGAAATAGGTGTGTCTTAGATGAGGATTGTGTTAGGGTTGGAGTAGAGCACTGTTTGCATTTAGGATTTGGATTAAGAGTGAGGAGATCTTAACCTAAATCCTAAATGATCTTAATCCAAGGAGATAAATTTTGTGTTGGAGGTTGCTTTTAAGCTTTCTCTCTCTCCTTTTTTATTTGTTTTGTTTTACTTTGTTTTGTTTTGTTGAGACAGGATCTCACTCTGTCACCCAGGCTGGAGTGCAGTGGTGCAGTCTCAGTTCACAGCAACCTCCACTTCCCAGACTCAAGCTATTCTCCAGCCTCAGCCTCCTAAGTAGCTGGGACTTTTGATGTGAGCCACCATGCCCAGCTATTTTATTTTATTTTATTTTTGTACATCTTTTGTAGAAAAGGGGTTTCACCATATTGCCCAGGCTGGTCTCGAATCTGGAGCTCAAAGCGATCTGCCCACCTCAGCCTTCCAAAGTACTGGGATTACAGGCGCGAGTCACTGCACCCAGCCTGGTTGTAAGCTTTCAAGCTAGTCTGGAGAGGGACTTAGGCTTCTGCATAACGTGTGGTATTGATCTGATATAGATGACAAGTTGTTGGCTGTTTTCCAGGACCTCTACAGTTGAGGGGTACAGAGTGGCCCCTGCAACTATGATCCAACTAGGAGAGGGAGGCATTCAGCTCCTGGGGAGAGGGCAGATCAGTTTTCTATCTCAAACTTATTTGACCATGTAAACATTTTTGGATCACACCCACCAGCATTTTCTGTCTGGGTACAGTTATTCCCAGAGTCTTACTTGAAAAACTATAGTTTAGAGTTTTCTTTGGGAATAGGGTTGGAGTTGGGTTTAGAGCTATGGTCAATAAGGTTGAGATTGTGGTTAACATGAAGTTTAGGCTAGAGCTACATATGAGATCATGTCTTGTGTAAGGGTTTTCTAACTGAGGAACCAGGACCTGGTTCTTCACGGTTTCCCGAGGATAACCTGGACTAAGTGTGTCTACCTGGTTTGTTCTTCCCTTGTGTTTGCTATGTCAAAGAGTCTGAGAGTCAGCACCCTTCAAGGATGGCACCAGCAGTAAATTGGGGGCCCTCGGGGTGATGGGTGTGTAGGCGAAGGATGAGGCTGCTGAAGAGGGCAGTGGACTCTCTTCCTGACCCTGACATTCTTTAAGAGCACACAGCCACATTGTTGAGACCAGGGGTATGCACGTGAATCCATAACTATCCTATTAAAGGACAAGCAATGGGACAGAAATGACAAACCAGAGTTTAAAGGAGAGATGAGCCTGGTGTGAGGTAGCCTAGAGGATATATGGAGGAGACGGGCTTTGCAGGATGGATTTGGACTGCATTTGTGCCTGTGGGTCTGTGAGATGGGTTCTGTGTGCAAACCTGTCTTTGTGTCTGCATATGTGTTTGTGCCCGTGTCTGCTCGGGCATGTCTGACGCAGGGTGTTCATGAGTCCGTGTGAGTTTGTCTTCCTTGACATGTTTGTCCTTACTCTGAACCAGTTTCTGAGTGGCACGGTTGACTTGTGTCTTTTTCTGTATGTACCTGTGTGGTGAGATGTCTGTGTCCATGTGTCTTTGACTGTGTGTTTGTGATTCTTCCCTGGCCCCTTAGTGTATCTTCCACCTCCCCTGACATACTCCAGCTGCTAGCACTATTTACCGCAAGGAGGGCTTCCCTTCCCGCCGTCTGAATTCCCATGGGTCAGTCTGCCTGCCCAGGGGCCTGCCCCTGTGGCCTCTGTAGTAGGCCTGACCTTGGAAGTGACACATTCTGGAAATCCCCTAATATGCTACTTGCCTAGCCACTAGCTGAGTGTTTATAGTGGAGGAGAGGGACAAGGCAGGAAAGGGGGGCAGTTGGCAGCACCCACCCCTCCTTCTGGAAACCGATCTCACTGGCCCCTTCCCAGGCCCCCCTCTCCCTCCCCATGCTTTCCCAGGGTCCCGGCCTCACTGTCTCCAGGCATGGGAATGCACAGACCTCTGTAAGACTGGTCAGCCCTGTGAGGCATCTGGTCCTTTGTGTCCCCAAGCACTTTACATGTCTGCATTGTGCTTACCTCTCATATTCCCACCTGAGCTCAAGAAAGTCCTTTCTTCTCTTCTGTCCCTGCAGTGGACACAGGGGCTATTCTGGCCCTTCCATCTGTGGCAGGCCTGGCCTAGACCATGGGCTCCAGAGGCCAGACAGAGCATTCGGCCCTGGTTGGCTGGTTAAACAGCAGAGGCCCAGTCATTTCCCACATGGTGCAGGAAGCAGTGTCTCTACGGAGTCTATTCCTGTGTTCACCCTGTGTCCCTTGCCCTCCCTGCCTGGGCTGCAGTGAGCAGGTACAGAAGTGAAGCAGCCACGGTCCCTTCCCTCAACAACTCAGCGTTGAAAAAAAGTGATGTGTGGAGAAGCCACCCTCCTCCCACTGCTGGTGGTCAGTTTCCTGAAATTCCCTCTAGCCAATTCTGAAGTGCCCTTCTGGAAAGCCCAAGAGAAGAGCTCTAGAAGGTCAGGGCCATTCACCATTCACCAAAGACCTCAAGCAAGCACTGATGTATTCCTAGCATGTACCCCCAAATCTGAAGTAGTAATTTTTTTTTCTTTTTTGAGACAGAATCTGCCTCCATGACCCAGGCTGGAGTGCAGTGGCATGATCTTGATCTCAGGGCACTGCAACCTCTGCCTCCTGGATTCCAGTGATTTTCCTCCTTCAGCCTCCTGGGTAGCTGGGATTACAGGCCCACACTATCATGCCCAGCTAATTTTTGTATTTTTAATAGAGACGGGGGTTTCACCACATTGGCCAGGTTGGTCTTGAACTTCTGACCTCAAGTGATCCACCCGCCTTGGCCTCCCAAAGTGCTGGGATTACAGGTGTGAGCCACTGCGCCTGGCCTGAAGTAGTAAATTCTTGAGTTTGTACACTCTGACACTAATTGCCTCTCTTCACCCTGGGGAAGATAGAAGGTGGGGTTGTGCTGGAGTTATGGGATGGGATGAGCAAAGCTTCATCTGCCATCAGCATCCTGCATGAATCATAGGCTCTGACCCCGACTTTGCTTAGCTCTCGACTTTGCTGAGAACTCAGAATCCTGAAGGTATCAGTTCCAGCTCATCTTTGCCCCCAGTTCTATGTCATGGGACTTCGGTTAGCAGCATGAGCCCATGCTGGCCTCAGGCAGGTGGGAGCCTGTAGGGAACCATGGGAGGGACCTGCTCCACCCTAAACCAGGATGTGTGCATGCTAACCCCTGGCTTCCTACCTGTTGCTGCTGTGACCCTCCTGAGTCAATTCCCTTCATTCTGGGCCTCCCTCTATTCTAGCTGTGTGGCTGCCTGTGCTTCTCCCACCAGGGAGGGAGGATGTGCCTGTCACAAGACCTCCTTTGATCTTTGGGGATGCTTTAGAAAAACACCTTTTGAATGTTGGTTCAGCAGGCTTGGACCTTGTGCTTCTCTGCCCTGGGGACCATGTATGGGCTGGGCCCCCATCCCTTAGGCACAGAATCAGCATTCAGAGCAGGGACACATCCATGCTTCTTTCTATCCTGGCTTTTCTGTATCCAAGCAGTGGACACATTGTGCTAAATGCTGGGGTCCTGTCAGAGGAAACAAGTCCTGCCATCACCTCCTCCTAGTGATGAGATGGTGAGTGATCCTGGGTTTCCTTAGGAACCAGGGGCATCCCACTGTTCCTCAAAACATGTCATAAAGAAGTCACAGTACTTCCTGCCCTTTTCCCAGCTCTTGGCTCCTCTGTGGTAGGTCAGAAGGGGAATGCAGAGGTGCCAGCTCCTGAGGGATAATAGCTATCCAAAATCTATGTCCCTTCCATCTTCTCAGGGCAGCTTCTTTGTCTTCTTGCTTCCCAATCCTCTCATCCCACCGATATAACCTCCCTGGTCCCTCACCTCACTGAGCACTAGGATGCCACCCCTGCCCTGTTTCTCCATCTCCAGCCTCATGCTCTTGCCCAGGCTCTGTGCATCTGTGATCTCTCCTGCTGGTACAGTGTTCCAAGAGCACCTGCTGCACAGATATCAGCAGCAGCTTTGACCACTTTTTCACCCACCTATGTACTCACAACCAACTGCTTAGGAACTTGGGACCAACAGAAACTTTCCATGGTAACTTCCAGAATCTTTCTCCACCTCCAGCTTTCCAGCTTTGGTTCTCCATATGGTTCCCCCTTCCCACAGACGTGGTCCCTTCCCAGCTCCTCACTCATCCCTCTGGGTCTTTGCCCACACTCCCTTATATGTGGAGGAATCCTTTCTTCTAATCCATGAAGTCCTCCCTCATTAACTCCATCTTCTCTCTACCACCAGTGAAGTTCTGTATTTTCAGCCAAAGTCAGCCTGTCAACTTAGGGACTTGGGGACTGAAGCCAGGACCCTCCCTGAGGACCATCCCATTCCTTCACTTCTGCACCACAGCATTGTTCCAGCAGTTCTCCCCTTGAGCTCCTGTGTCATTAATTTATCCATCTCAACTGGATGTTTTCCATTAACATCCACCATGCTACGTCTCCAGTCTTTTTGGAAAAGTCATTTTGGGTTCTAATGCCTCATATTTCTGTATCTTTATTTGAACAGACCTCGTTGAGGAATTTATATTACCCTTTCTGACACTAATTGCTGTCTTTCCATTCTCTCCCTCCTCCTCTCTCTCTCTTTTTGAGATGGAGTTTTGGTCTTGTCGCCCAGGCTGGAATGCAATGGCACAATCTGGGCTCACTGCAACCTCTGCCTCCTGGGTTCAAGTGATTCTCCTGCCTCAGCCTCCTGAGTAGCTGGGATTACAGGTGCACACCACCACGCCCAGATAATTTTTGTATTTTTAGTAGAGACAGAGTTTCACCATGTTGGCTAGACTGATCTCGAACTCCTGACCTCAGGTGATCCACCCACCTTAGCCTCCCAAAATGCCGGGATTACAGGTGTGAGCCACCGCGCCCAGCCATCCACTCTCTCTTGAATCCACTCCAGTCACACCTTCATCTCCATCATTCACCTGAGGCTGCTCCTCTTAAGGTCATGAATGATCTCTGTGTGGCTAAATCTAACACTCCTCATCTTAGTTGGCTGACTGGCAACTTTTCATGCAGTTGATCTCTCCTTGAAAAACTTTCTTGTTTGGCTTCTAGTATTACACACTCATCTTGTTTTCCTTCCATCTGACTGGCTACTGCTTGTCAGTTTCCTCTGTTTACTAGTCCCTCCTTTACTTTCCAGTTTCTTAACATAGAAGAGTCTCAGGGCCCACTCGTTAGATGTCTCCATTTACACTTAGTTGTTTGGTGTGTTATCCAGTTGCATGGTTTTCTCTATCTCTCTCTCTGTGTATTATCTGAAGCCAGGACCCTCCCTGAGGACCCTCAGGCTTCTGTGTTGAGGATAAACTGTTGGTCGAATGGACTCAGGATGCAATGGGGAGATTAGTTATGATGCTACTGGAGTGACAGTAGCAGTAGAGAGGGTGAGAAGTGGGCATTTTCTCGATGAATGCTTGAAGGTAGAGATATAGGATTTACTGTGGGTTAACAAAAAAATCAAGGATAACACCATGGTTTTTGTCCTAAATAACTGGAAAGATGGAGCTACCATTCACTGAGGTGAGAAATATCGTGAATAGAGTGGGTTTGGTATGCATGATTGAGTGGTGGTGAAGGGCAGAAAACCAGTTTGTTTATTTTTGTATCGTTTGAGATGAATATTGGACTTCCAAGTTTATAATTTGACTGGACAATTTGGGAGTAATAGACTGTCGACCCCATGAGATCATGAGCTCCACTGGGTCAAGGCCTGTGTCATGTTCGTGGTTGTGTTTTGCATAGTTCTTGGCATGTAATAAGCACTCAAATATTTAATTGTTGAAAACAAGATGCTTCTCAAAGTAATTTTTATTGTGTGTTTCTCCTCATCAGCTGATTACTTCCTCCTGTGGCACTACCACACACCTCATAGCCCCGTTACAATGATCAATGCTTCGTCTGTCTCCACAACCCTGACTTTGGATTCAACTAATATAAGGTCTTACTATGCATTCACCACTCTCCTAGGCCCTGGAATTATGGGACAGTGGAAAATATTCTGGTGGGATGGATGGTAAATGTTCAGAAATCAAGCATGACCTTTAGCTTCAGTGCACTCTAGATAAGGGCTTTTCTTCTTTGAAGTGGAATGGTGACCCATCTGAAAGGTAAGCTAAAGCTCCTTCCCCAGACAGGAAGGACTTTTTAGCCTCCCTCACACCTTCTCTTAATACAACACAGCGGAGACAAGGAGCGGACAGACAACGAATTGCTGAGAAATATAGAATGTATTTCTGGTGGCACCCTGCCCCACCAGCACATTTATGGAAATGACAATACTGGTCCTCTGGAGGGCTGCAGCAGCTGGGGAGCCTATAAACTCTTTTTCATGGCTCTGCGTGTTCTCCTTGAGCAGACCAATGTTTCTATCTCAGGTGAGGGTCAGGAGCTAGGGTGGATACCCTGGTTTGGTGGCACAAGCCTCTCGAGGACAGTGACGAGGGCAGTGGCGGAGGTGGCCCGGGGCTGAGGCAGGGCCAGCTTGTCTGGAGTGTAGCCAGAGCTTATTGTCTAGAGACTGGGGACCATCCAAGAAGGCTGGGCCCACCAGCTTCTGAGCAGGAAGAGATTGGGCCTTGGAGTACCCTGTCAGCTTCTCTGTCTTACTTCTCCCCACAGGGCTCTTGGCTGGAGCCAGGCTCTTTGCAACATCTTCTTTTCTGGTTTTGGCCACTTTTGCAGCTGAGAACATGGAGTCCTCATGCCCTTTGCTTTTTGTCTTGGGGTTAATACGCTGCAGAAAAGATTTAATTTTATTTCTCAAGCTAGACTCTGGAAGGCTGGGCTTCTTTTGTGTATGGGCTGGCATCACCTGTCCATGCAAAACCTGGCCTTGCAAAGTTTGGCCCTGCAAGGGCTTACACTGAGTTGGGTGGCTCAGGAGAGGCTGACCCTGTGAAGCCTGGGGTACTACGGTCTGGGCATTCTCAGGAATTGTCTCTGGTTCAAGGATGACATTTAGCTCAGTTTGATTGTCTTGCAGGTCATTGTCAGATTCTTTCTCCCCAGGGACTCGTGGAGGTAGCTGTGGGAGCTTAAGCTGAGGGTGATGGTGGGAGCTGTGTTGACAGGGATCAGCAAGATGAAAGCTACGGCTCCATCGCCAGAAGCCTCGGGGTGTCTGGTTTGGAAGCATCCCTGCTGGCCTCTGGTCTTCAGCAGGGCATCTTTCTTCTCTGGTAGTGGAGTGCCCAAACCCCGCATCCCCTTCTCTATGGTCCCTGGCTGCTTTGGTTTCCTCTGGGTCCTCTCTCTTTCCTGCTAGCATGGGGACACAGGCTGGGTCCTTGCTCTTGCCAGGGCTTTGGGGCTCAGGGCCCCAGAGTTCCTCCATGCTGGGCTTGTTCACACTGGCCTCCACCTGAACACAAAGCATGTGGGCCTCTGTCATGTCCCCACTGGGTTGTGAGATCTTGGAGACCGAGTGGGCAGAATCCTTGAGTACTGCTTTGGAACTAGATTGCTTTTGGTTCTGCTGCACTGCCTTCAAGTCATTGGCCAGCTGTTCTTTAAGGTGAACCCGTTCTGGATTAGGGGCAGGAAGAGTATCTGGTGGGATGGGCAGTTCTTGGAGCAATGCCTCCCCTTGGTGGTTTAGACTTTCAAGAGACTTCTTTGTGGATATGTTCTCTGGTGCTGTAGCAGTTTGTTCCCTGGACTCTCTTGCCTTAATGGGAATTCCCCATTGTATCTCTAGGACCTTTTTTCTCAAGTGGAAGTTTAGTTTGGTCAAGATATGTGTCTGGAGTGAGTGGGGGCTAGCAGGACGTGTCTGGCTTTCTAGAGGCAGCATCTCCATTGTTCCTTTTACCGGCACTACAGACTGGAATTCTTTTGCAACGTCTGTACAAGTCTCATTGTTGCCTTGAGGGCATGGCCCAAGGCTTATACACTGTTCTTCAAATGAAACCGTCTGAGTCAGAGGCTCTGCTGGGATTTCCACAGGCGCAGGCACCATCTCTGTGATGACAGATTGGCTAGTGACTGCCGGGGCCAGGGCTCTGGAGAGCGCCACATAATACAGAGCAGGGAGCCCCGACAGGAAGACCAGATACTTGTGCCGTAAAGTTGTCTCCAGTTTCTCAATGGCTTCCACGGACAAGACTCGGAGCAGCTTAGGGTGTTGAGTGACAGTACCTGGTAAGACCTGTTGCTGCTGATCAAGGGCCGTTGGCATCCAGGGCATAACTTTGTGATGTAGGTCTGGGTCACTTGCTGCCTGCAGTTCCAGGACCTGGCTTTCTGGAATGCAGGGTAAAGGAGCCACTGCCAGGACCCCAGGAATTCTGCAGTCCCTGGACCTATGTACACAGGCAGGGATCTTGTCCTGGTGGATCTGTCCACATTTGGAGTCGATGTGGTTCTGCAATATTGCCTTGGCCTGGGTTAACAAGTGTGACATGAGGATGGACACTGGGGCCACAGTGGGTGACAGCACATCACAAGCCCCTTTGGCCTCTAGGGCTACAGGCTGGGGGATGCTCACATTGGCTAGGGCTGGGCTGCTGTAGGACACAGTCTGTTGGTTAGTGGAGGTAAGGAGCAGCTGGATGGACTGCTGGATTTTCTGAGGCAGGCCCCAGCGATGGTGAATCAACTGTTTCTGGATGTGGAATTCCAGCAGCTTCCGGGCATGCTCCGGGAAGAAGAGTAGCTCCCTGGTGAGCACTGAGATGGACTTCCCTGGCTGGGAAGTTGTCATGGTCTCAGGAGACTGAGCTTTGCCACAGGGCTCATGCTGCATGAGGCACTGGGTGTGCTGAGACCTCTGGAGGGCAGCTGGCCAGCCCCACTGAAGCTGGAGTTGCCTCTGTAGCAGGTGCCACTCCAAGGCTTCACACTCAGCCAGAGTCAGAAATGGGACATTGATCTGAGCTTGTTGATGGTCAGATGGAGACACCCAATTTGGGGAAAGTGGGGAAGAGCGTGGGGCTGACTGGGGTGGAGTTTTAGGAAGCAGTTGGGGGAAGGAGAGCTTGTTGAAGAGAAAAGGATCCTTCAAGGGAGGCTTGGGCACTTTTTCATTCTTGAGGAGGCCTTGAGATCCCATGAAAGTGGCAACCAGGGACTCACTGTGCAGAGAAGGGAGCCCACAGAATAGCTGGCTGTATCTCTGCTGGAGATCACTCCCTGAGTCATTATCTTGTCCCCCAGACAGTAGATGGGGGTCACGTAGGGCTTTAAGGGCTGGAGAGGGCAAGGCTAGAGCCATAGGGTTTGGGCTTTGCTGACAGTGGTGTCTTTGTTCTGGGTTCATAGTAGACCATTCAGAAACCCAGAAGGTCTGGATGGGCTGGCCAGCCACACATGAACACCAGGTCTGTAGGGAAATGGTCTCAAATCCATGAAGAGAGACCTGAGAAATATTATTCAGGTTGAAAGAAACTGGCTGGTCATTTCCAGGTTGGTAATACAATGGTGGGTTTGGCATAAGCTGCCTCAGGGACTCCTCCACTCGTCTGGGGAGCCCCCACCTCTGGAAATGCATCCATTTTTTAACATGTACCTCAAGAAGCCTCAGCACTTCAGGACTGAGAAATGGCAGGTGAGCAGGGAGGACCATATGCAAGGCCATCGGATGCGTCGGGTTCAGGGTTTCTGGGTTCGGAGACAGCAAGGAGTCCTGGGAATTCAAGTGATGCTGGCCTTGGTTTCCCTGGACAAGGCTGGGGTTGCTCTGCCTCATCTCCTGGTTCAGTGGAGCCCTTGGCTCCTCAAATCTTAAAGAAGCCATCGTGTTTGGGCCCCGGAGCACATCTGGCACTTGAAATTCCTGCCCTAGCTGGAGATGATCAGCCCAGTAATCTTGTATGCCATCTGCATATGTTGACTGGGCAGCTGACTGGGTTAAAGGTTTTTGATCCGTTAATTGTGACAGTGTTGGGGTTACAGATGCCAGTGAAAGCTCTCTGGTGTGCCAGGAACGAAACTCCAGACACTCATCTGAAGACATACTAGACATAGACAGCATCTCTAGGCAAGAGGAGCCCTGCAATGGCCCTGATAAAGTCAGGGAGATCTGGTTGTTCTCACCCACCAGCAATTGCTGAATCTCCAGAGCCGCCGAATTGCAGATTTGGCAGCAGGGATCTGCACACAGGATTCGCCGCACACTTCCCTCCGGAGGAAGCCAGCCCTGGCTGGGAAGGGAAACAGCAAAATTAACAATGGAGTGACATCTGCCTTCTTGGAAGAGTGTGGGCTGGAGTTGGCACTCTCCTTTCCCAGTCTGAAAATCCTGGGGCCTATACCATCTTCTTGTCCACCTCTCTACTTTCCTTTCTAAGAAAATGCCATTTGGCAAGCTGTGGTGGGCTGGGCTGATGGTCTGGAGCTTGTTGGGCAAGGCTTCAGACAACCCATGGGAGGGCATGGCCCTCAGAGAGGGCTGGGAGCTGGAGTCAGTTCTCTGTTGACCTTGTTGAAAAGCTGAACTAGGAGAATGGAGCCAGGGGGTTAGCTGATGGAGCATCACCAGGAACATCACCAGTTAGAACCCAGACCATTCTCATTTGAGGCTAAGAAATCCAAAGCCTGTATTCAGTACTTCCAAGCTGTGGGAAATGCGGTCCCTGTGGGACTTCTGCATTCTGGGGTATTTGGTACCCCTAATGTGATACCCAGCATCTCTAAGGAACCAGTCCTGTTCTCTAGAGCTCTTAAGGAGAGGATAAAATAATAGACTCCTGTCTAAGGAGTGTCCCAAGTACTGGCCTCACTAAAGACAGAACCAGAGGAGGTCATGTCAGCAGAGTCTAGCCAGTGTCAGGTATTTTCCCTTGAAAGGGTATAGCTCTATTCCCTTGAAAGAGTATAAAGAGAATAAGACAAGGATGACTTCCTTTTTCAAAACCCATTCTCTTAGCTGGGTAACTTATCTCATGGCTGAGTGCACCTCCATGTAATATGTTTTATGAATTATGCACTAGTAAAATCCTGAATTGTAGAACTGCTGTTACCCTAGCACAGAGCTGAACTGGGCAGCTCATCCCTCCAGAGACATGTGATCCACACTCTTCCCTGGCAACCCTCTCAACCAGTGTCCCTGCTTCCACTGTGTATGCCTCCCTCCTAGCCATTATCCTTCTCCTTAGTCCTGCCCCAGGCCAAGTCAAGAAATCATCATAGGCCAGGCTGGTTGTTGACAGAGTGCAAAGAGAAATAGATCACCTTTTAATGATGGAGAGCAGCTTCTGTGGCTTCTCAGCTTCTTCCTGGGAACGTCTCCTAACTAAGGAATGAGGAGACAGTGTTACATGGCATGGGATAATTTCATAGACATCCTATAGGAAGCTGAATAGTAAGGCCCTTGACTCTCACCAAGAAAAGACTACAATCCTGAAAAGTCAGTACTCTAAGGCATGTCTGAGTACAGCATCACTATAATACAATGTCCCATATCTAATTTCGTTTGATTTTTACAACCACAATGTGAATGAGGCAGGATTGTCAGTGTTTTGCTCATTTTGTGGATAAGAATGAGAGATGAAATGACTTCCACAGGGTCATAAAACTAGTAAGTTATACAATTAAGAACATCTGCTCTACTTTCTTAATTCTTCATTTCCAGGGCATTGAGGTACAAGATTTTGGAACATTCTCGAGTTATGATTTCCCACCCATGGAAGTTTCGGTCTGGGGAACTGGAGTCTTCAGTGGCAGAGCAACTGGCTCCTGGCTCCAGGGGTCATAGAGGGACAGGATTCATGGGAAACACCCACAGTGGAAGGGAGTCAGAGGAGAGATTGGGACTTTACCTGTTGATGCTGCATCTCTAGCTCTTTGCCTGACTTTTTGGTGACACTTAAAAGACAAAAACATTAGAATGTGAAGCTGGGACACCATTTTCTTTCTCATGTCCAAAATGAGACAAAACTTACATACATTTTCCACTCCCTTTCAATGTATCTATTTTATACACTCTCCTGGATTTCCTTTGCCTATTCCACCATTTTACCCCATTTTCCTTCTCTGCTTATTTCTGATTCACTTGGAGGCTTTTCCAAATTCTCTATCTCCCATCTGATTCACAGAGAAGTCCTGCTGGATGCTGAGGATGACACAGGAGGAAAAGCAGAACAGATGAAAGGGTAAATGGTTTTAACAACAAAAGGACTTCTGCTTATGAAGCCTCCCAACCAGAAGAATTCCCCATATTCAGAGATCTTCCGAGATCCAGCAAGATAGACTCCATATTATCTAGTTCTCAACCCAAGCCAAATAGAGAGGTTCTTGGCTTTTCAATCAGAGTATGTTGTGGGAAGGGCCTGGTAAGGAATTATAGTCTCTGAGAAGAAAAGTATTACACAAAGGTAACTGAAGGTATGCTATAAAAATTGTGGGGTGGGGATTATAAGGGGGGACGCTAAGAACTTATAAGCTTCTTATCTGAGGCTTAATTCAGTTGGGATCATAGCCCTACCCGGCAGCAGCTCCTTTTAGGTTCCGAACTCAGTTCATGGTGGCTCCTTTTCACTTGCCAGATGATTAGAATAATGATGAAGATGGAGCCATAGGTGTATAAGGGATATCCAACATCCCACAGAACAAAAGTAGGACTCAACATGGTCTAAACCTCATTGGCATGAGATCAGCCATCCCTATATCTCGGCATTCAGGGTTCTGGTGCCTAATGACTCCCAGGGCTAGGCCTTGTCATGTCCACCTCACAGAGGATGGAACTAGGCCACCAGACTGCATCACAAAGCCCTCCCATTTCATAAGGCACATGTAGTAGGGAAGCTCATGTGGTGATTCAGTCTGTAGATGAGGGTGTTTTGAGCCTGGCACCGAAGGTGCCACAAGCAATGTCTATTTCCTAGTCCATCTTCACTCTCCACTTCCTATACCAGCCTGATGGCTCGGCTCTCCTTCACAACTGTATGGTCACCTGTCCTCAGAGAACTGAGTGCTTTGGCACAGGGGGCACCTTATGAGAAGGGGCGGTTAGGCCAGAGGAACCTCCGCTAACTCTCCCACTTGTTTTGGAAATATACCTGAGAAACACACATGAATTTAGGGAGGGTGGAGTCTGGTTATGGCTTGGAAATGGAGATCTTTGATGTTTCAGGCAATGGGTGATTAGTAACAGAGGAGCAGGAAGGGGACCATGGCTGATGTGGTAGGGTGGTAGGGAGAGGCCAAAATGGTCGTATGTATCTGGTCTGTGTGGTCTGAAGCTTGCAGATGGGTTGGGAGAGATTGTAAATGCTATCTTCCATGGAGGCACATTCATGCTGAGGGAGATGAACCCTGGCAGAGATGGGTTAGCGGCCACTTCTGACTGTGGGTCACAAGTGACTAGTTGCTGTTCATGGTTGGATGTATGCTGTTTGCCTGAGGAGGTCTTTTTCGTTGTTGTTTATTTTTCGCAAATCTGGATTTCGTAAATTTTTAGGCAGGGCATGTGTTTTCCAATTCCGCTTCAGGATCCATTACTTCCATAGCCAGACTATTGATTTACCTGCTTAGCTTTTGTAGATATTGTGATATGCCTCCAATACCTCAGTATTCCCAGTATTCCTGAATTTCCTTGAGAGAGTCTTGCTCTGGTAATGGTGGTCTCAGGCCAAGAAACCTTTGGGCTCGAACTCTCTGAAGAGGCTATTTGGTCCTTCCTCAGTGTTCAGCCCACCCAGCAGATGTGGTAAGCACCCAGTATGTGCTTAGCCCTAAGCTGGGGAGTGTTGAGAATACAAAGACATTTGAGCTTGGCTTTCTGCTCTCAAGGTACTTAAAAATGTAGTTCAAAGACAAGACTAATTCATACAAAGCAAGAGCCAACAATCAGTACAAATAGACTTTTATACTCATTTATAAGGCTCTGGCCACAAACATTCCATTTCAGAAAAGAGAAATCACAGTGAGGATCATGGTCATCAGAGAGGGCTCCTGGGTGGTTGAAGTTAAGTTTAACATTGCAGGCTGTGGGTAAAAAGACTCTTCCTGGTGGGAGAAAAACTTACCGGCTCATGCTGAAACTAGGGAATGGGCCATAGAGTTCATTTGGCAATAAGAAATGCAGTGTATCTCTAGCAGAACGCAGAAGGGTGGACTGGAGAGCAATTGTGGGAAAGATTGGAGGATCAGGGATAGAGGCCTCTTGATGGAGGGAGGGCCTTTGTATCTATTTTCTTTCAATCCCTAAGACTTTTTTTTTTTTTAAAGTAAGCATACTTATACATGGCACAAAATTTAAAAGGCAGAAGAGGTGTACAGTTGTCTCTTTCTCATCCTTTTTTCCTCCTATTTTTCTTTTTTTTTTTTAACAGCAAAACTGCACAGTTTATTTTGGTAACCTAAGGTGTGCAGGAGAAGTCTGTCGGCCTCCGGGGAAGGAGGCCGGCAGAGTTCCCCCGTGGGGCTCTCGGACGGACTTCCCACAGTCCCGACATCCCGACAGGACTGGGGCTGTGAGAGGGCCGCGTGGCTCAATGGCGGAGAGCGGCTTTTCTAGGAGTGGGAGGGCAATAGGCGGGGCACGGGCGTGTCAGGGGCGTTCCGCAGGTGCGACCAGGTAAATCTTGGTCTCTTCGGATTGACGTCACCTGGCGCATGCCCAGTTGGTCTGCACCCTCCCTGGGCGCCGGCTGCATTTTCGCGCGCGCGGGAAGAGTTGGTGGTGAAGAAGAACCCGGAAGTGCACCATCTTGCCTCGGTTCGTCCAAACAGTCCAACCTTTTATTGATAATAGTGATAAAGGGGCACCGTGGTCTGTCTGGCTACTTCCTGCTGTTAAGGGGCGTCCTTAAGGTCGGGGGCCATGGTTGGTATTTGGACGCACGGATGAAAAATAAAATAAGGCACAGTATTAGTATAGGAATGAGGAATGGAAGCATTTGTTGGAATATGGGCAAAACCCAGAAGGATAGTCCTGGCAAGGTTGGGGAGTATGAGATAGTTAAGAAAATTTAGTAAGTTTGAGGCGAGTGGGGGAAAGCCAAACTGATTTCCACTGATTGCTTTCCGTAGGGGCCCTTTTTAGCTGGGAATGAGGAATGAGTGCGCAAAGTACTTGTTGGCCAGGCAGCAATTAAGGATTGGAGTTTTTCGTGGAGTGGATGGCTTTCCACTTACTCCTACTACAGAGATATTGGATGGAAGGCTAGGTCCAGAGAAGGACGGCAAAACAGAATAGGTAGCCTCGCTGTTGATTAAAAAATTGTCTTACCCGCTACCAGGAGAGTTACCCGCGGCTTGGCGAGGGTGATGGGGGTCCCCGAGTCTCGGCACCTTCAGTTGTCATCGTCCAGATGTAGGAGCTGGAAGGAGCTCCCAGGATCCCCAGAGAGGCCGTGAGAGTGAGCGAAGCAGGTCTCAGGTCCTGGTCCGTCCGCGGCGTGGAACGAGGAGGAGGAGGCTCCCCGGACCCTGGGGGCCCTGAGAAGGGGTCTCCTCCCGGGTTCGGCACCATCTGTCTTGTTTTTCTAAGACCAGCCCAGCGGGCGCAAAAGAACCAGCGGGTAGGCAAGTGTAACAGCAAAACTGCACGTTTATTTTGGTAACCTAAGGTGTGCGGGAGAAGTCTGTCGGCCTCCGGCAAAGGAGGCCGGCAGAGTCCCCCAGCGGTGGGGCTCTCCGACGGACTTCCCACAGTCCCGACATCCCGACAGGAGTGGGGCTGCAAGAAGGCCGCCGGGCTGTGAGAAGGCCGCCTTCCTCCTATTTTTCTTCATCGTGTGTCTCTCTTTTAAAAAATGTTTTATTTTTATTTTGTATGGGTACCTAGTAAGTGTATATATTTATGGGGTACATGAGATATTTTGATACAGGCATACAATGCATAATAATCACATCAGGGTAAATGGGGCATCCCTCACCTCAAGCATTTATCGTTTCTTGTGTTACAAACATTCCAATTATACTTCTAGTTATTTGAAAATGTACAATAATTATTGTTGACTGTAACCACCCTGTTGTGCTATCAAATACTAGGTCCTATTTATTCTATCTAACTTCTTTTTTGTATACATTAACCATTCGTATACATTTTTGTATACATTAACTGTTTGGCCTTCTCCCACCCAAACCCCCAAACCCCACCCCACTACCTTTCCCAGCCTCTGGTAACCATCATTCTCTTCTCTATCTGCATGAGTTCAATTGTTTTAATTTTTAGTTCCCACAAATGAATGAGAACATGCAAAATTATTTTGCCATGCCTGGCTTATTTCACTTAATGTAATGTTCTTCAGTTCCATCCATGTTGTTGCAAATGACAGGATCTCAGTCTTTTCTTATGACTGAATAACACTGCATTGTGTATGTGTACCTTTATCCATTCATCTGTTGATGGACATTTAGTTTGCTTCCAAATCTTGGCTATTGTGTAAACAGATACTACACTTGATCTTAGCCAAAAGGCCGTGAAGTGATGCTATTGTGTAAACATAGGAGTGCAGATATCTCTTCAACATACTGATTTCCTTTCTTTTGGTTATATGCCTAGCAGTGGTATTGCTGGATCATATAGTAGTTATATTTTTAGTTTTGTTTTTCTTTTTTTAAGACAGGTTTTTGCTTTGTTACCCAGGCTGGAGTGCAGTGGTGTGATCATGGCTCACTGGAGACTCAGCCTCCTGAACTCAAGCAATCTTCCTGCCTCAGCCTCCCAGGTAGCTGGGACCACAGAAATGCACCACCATAGTCAGCTAATTTTTGGATTTTTTTTTTTTTTTTTGTAGAGACGAGGTCTCACTTTATTGCCCAGGTTGGCCTTGAACTCTTAGGCTCAGGTGATCCTCCCACGGCAGCCTCCTAAAGTGTTGGGATTACAGGCATGAGCCTATTTTTAGTTTTTTTTTTGGGAGTGGAGGAACCTCCATACTGGTCTCCATAGTAGCTGTACTAATTTACATTCCCACCAACAGTGTACAAGGGTTCTCTTTTTTTCCACATCCTTGCCAGCATTCATTATTGCCTGTCTTTTGGATAAAAATCATTTTAACTAGGGTGAGATGATCTCTCAGTGTAGTTTTGATTTGCATTTCTCTGATGAGCACTGATGTTGAGCACCTTTTCATAGACCTGTTTGCAATTTGTATGTCTTCTTTTGAAAAATGTCTTTTCAGATCTTTTGCCCATTTTTCAATAGGATTATTAGATTTTTTTTCCTAATGAGTTGTTTGAGCTCCTTATATGTTCTAGTTATTAATTCCTTGTCCAGATGAATAGTTTGTAAATATATTTTCTCCCATTCTGGGGTTATCTCTTCACTTCGTTGATTTCCTTTGCCGTGCAGAAGGTTTTTAACTTGACATGATCCCATTTGTCCATTTTTGCTGCTTTGGCTGTCTGTGCTTATGGGGTATTACTCTACAAAGAAATCTTTGCCCCCTAGACCAATTTCCTGGAGAGTTTCCTCAATACTCATGTATCTTTCAGAATTAATTTAGCATGGGAAGCATAAATAAATTGATATATTTTCTTCATAAATAGAAACATGTTAGATACTGTTTTCCCTTTTCTTGTTTTACTATTAATTATTTTGAATATATCTCCTGTATATAATTTTCTTTAATGTTTGTACAGTCTTCTTTGGTAAAACTATAACATAACTTATTTTCAATCCTGTATCCGTGGATATTTCTTTAAAGTTTTTTTGTTCTACCAAATAACACTGACATGAACCTCATGTGTATAAGTTCTTGTACACTGGTATGAGTATATAACTAGGAGAAATTCCTAAGAGTTGAATTAATGGGTCAAAGGGTGTGTATATTTTAAATGTTGATATTGCATAATTGCCTATCAATTGTATGAATTTGCACTCTCACCAAAACTCTGTAAGGGTGCCTCTCTTCCTATGCTTGTTGACTCAATATTATCAAATTTTTGATATTTGTCGATATGAGAAGTGAAAAATTGTATTTTATATATTTATAAATTTGTTTGAAGTTACAATAATCACCTTTTTGTTTCTTTTCTGTGAAATATCTCTTCCTATTCTTAGCTCACAGATTATTGGGCAAAAATCACTTATGAATGTGTGTTTTTTAATATTAAGAAATTAACTATATATGTATCAGAAATACTTTTTCTCAGTTTGTCATTTGATATTTGTGATGAATTTTTGCCACACATAAATTTTTGGATTTTATGTAGTTGAATTTATTAGTCTTTTATTTTATGGTTTCTATGGGTCTTTTTTTTTTTTTTTTTTTTTTTGAGTCAGAGTCTCACTCTGTTGCTACGCTGGATTTCAGTGGTGCAATTATGGCTCACTGCAACCTTGATCTCTTGGACTCAAGCGATCTTCCCATCTCAGCCTCTCTAGTAGCTGAGATCACAGGCACGTGCCACCATACCTGGCTAATTTTTATTTTTATTTTGTAGAGGAGGGGGTCTCCTGTGTTACCCAGGATGGTTTTGAGCCCCTAGTCTCAAGCTATCCTCCTGCCTCAGCCCTCCAAAGTGCTGCTATTACAGGCATGTACTACTGTGCCCGGCCATGGCTTCTGTGTTTTAAGTCACACTAAGAAAGGTTTTTCCCTTCCTGAAGTTATA
Source organism: Piliocolobus tephrosceles (assembly GCF_002776525.5). Lineage (NCBI taxonomy): Eukaryota > Metazoa > Chordata > Mammalia > Primates > Cercopithecidae > Piliocolobus > Piliocolobus tephrosceles. Next base: position 45,660,044 of record NC_045447.1, on the reverse strand, counting down.
AAAAAGTTCTAATTCTTCAGGTACTCATGGTTTCATTATTTTTGATAAATGAATGAAGTTAGAACCTGTGTTAGTTAAGAATTACATTGAAGTACATCTAACAGAGATTTAACTACAAAGTAGGGTTTCTCGGGCTTCTGGATTCCTGAGAAAGGAAAGTTGGAAGTAGCATTACTTTCACTCTTACAACAAAAGAAATCACACATACAAGAAGAAAAGAAATCACAGGACACTCTGCAAATACACAACTTTTCTTGAATTTGTCGGCAAGCTGAATTTCTAGGTCAACCCAATTAACCTTAATCTAAGGAAGACATCTTGACGGAGATGTGGCACAGGTGCACTTGCTTATTCGGAGCTGACTCCCCCACTCCCCTCTCATCAAGCTTGTAAGAATCCAGATAAAAGTTTTAACGAATTGCTAAAGGCCAGCTGTAGCCCAGCATGAGAATACAGAAATGCTGGGACTTACAAGTACAGGGAGAATTCACACTCACTTGCAGGGTCCTTTCCACGAACCTAACTGTGTATTCACAAGAAAGACTGGGGGTAGTGTGAGAGTCCTGAAAAAATATACCTCGTGGTACAGGCCTGGGGAAAAGAAAGAGCAGCTGCTGAGGGGAAAGGCACCAAGCCCTTCCCAGATTCTTCTCCCTTCTCTTCCTTATGGAAACAAAAAGGCAGTAAGTCCTGTCGTTAGGCCATAAATCACGTATAGATTAAGACCCATTGCAGCTGGAAAAAGGGTCTGTAGGCCCCAGACCATCAGAAGTATTCCAGCTGGGGGTGGCATAGGATCAGGGAGAAGGCCCTGCCCTGAGACTCAGGGGCATAGTGCCTGTCTAAAACTGAAGCTGAATCAGAAAAACAGGATCTCCCCACCCTGACCAACCAGGCTAATAAGCATTAAGTAACAACTGCAGTCTACTGCTGAAATAGCATCAAGAGCATGGAGGATGACATTGAGCAAACCTCTGGCAAACCAGCCTCAACCATAAACACAAAGTAATATTAGAGAAACCTGGAGCCTGTTATGCACTGACAGTAACATAGCAAGAACAAAAACCAAACACAGCTCAGCTCCCTACTAGACTCATATACTAAAGACCTAGCAGAAGGAAAGGGGTGATGATTGTCAGGTATAAAAACGATTTACCTCAGTCTTTACTCCCTTACAATAGATGTCCCCCTTCCTCCCTTCCTCTCTTTCTTTCTCTCTCTCTCTCTTTCTTTTTCTTTCTTTCTTGAGATGGAGTCTCACTTGGTTGCCAGGGCTGAAGTGCAATGGTGCGATCTCAGCTCACTGCAACCTCCGCCTCCTGGGTTCAAGCGATTCTCCTGCCTCAGCCTCCCAAGTAGCTGGGATTACAGGCATCTGCCACCATGCCCAGCTAATTTTTTGTATTTTTAGTAGAGATGGGATTTCACCACATTGGCCAGGCTGGTCTCGAACTCCTGACCTCGTGATTCACACGCCTCAGCCTCCCAAAGTGCTGGAATTACAAGCATGAGCCACCACGCCCTGCCCAGATGTCCAGTTTTCAACAAAATATTAGTACAAGGCATATGAAGAAGCAAGAGAAAATCACCACACTATAAAGTGACAAAGCAGGCCAGGCGCGGTGGCTCATGCCTGAAAACCCAGCACCTTGGGAGGCCTTGGCCAGTGGATAATGAGGTCAGGAGTTCAAGACCAGCCTGACCAAGATGGTGAAACCCCGTCTCTACTAAAAATACAAAAATTAGCTGGGCGCAGTGGCAGATGCCTATAATCCCGGCTACTCAGGAGACTGAGACAGGAGAATCCCTTGAACCCGGGGGCAGAGGTTGCAGTGAGCTGAGATTGTGCTACTGCAGTCCAGCCTGGGTGACAGAGTAAGAGACTCCCTCTCAAAAAAAAAACAAAACAAAACAAAACAAAAGAGACAAAGCAATTAATATAACCAGACTTAGATATATGATACATATATTGGAATTATCAGAAAGAGAAACTTAAGGAACTATGTTTAATATGTTAAAGGATCTAGTGGAAATGGTAGACAGCCTTCCTGATCAGATGGGTAATTTCATCAGAGAGATGGCAACTCTAAGAAAGAATAAAATGGAAATTCTGGAAGTAGGAAACATAGTTACATAGTTTATAAAGGTTGCTTTTGTCAGGCTCACCAGTAGTAGTTTTTTTCCTCCACAGTAGAGGAAAAATTAAGTGAACCTGAAGATAATTCCGTAGAAATTATCCAACATGAAACAGAAAGAAAAAAGTGAAAAAAGCAAAACAATACCAGAACAGAGCATCCAAGAGCTGTTGCACAATATTAAACAATCACACATATATGCAATTGACATCCCAGGAGAAAAGAAAGACAATGGAACAGAAGAAATATTTGAAGAAGTAATGGGCAAGGGTTTTTTTTTTAAAAAAGAAAAGCAACTTTTTTTTTTTTTTTTTGAGACAGGGTCTCATTCTCACCCAGACTGGAGTGCAGTGGCACGATGATGGTTCACTACTGCCTCGACCTCTCAGCCTCAAGAGACCCTCCCATCTTAGCATCCTGAGTAGCTGGGACTATAGGCACGCACCATCTCACCCAGTTAATTTTTTATTTTTTGTAGAGATAGGGGTTTCCCTATGTTGCCCAGGCTTGTCTTAAATTCCTGGGCTCAAGTGATCCTCCCACCTTGGCCTCCCAAAGTGTTGGGATTACAGTCATAAGCCACCATGCCTGGCTGAAATTTTCAAAATTAATGATAAATACCAAGCTAAAAATCCAGGAAGCTTAGAGAATACTAACCAGGGTGAACACTGAAGAACAGACCTAGACATATGTTATTTGAACTGCTGAGAAAGGAAGACAAAGATGCTAAAGGCAGCATGAGAGAAAAGGAAACATTATATAAAGAGTAACAACGATAAGAATTACAGTAGACTTCTGATCAAATATGTGTAAGTTAGAAGACAGTGGAGTGGCATCTTTAACGCACTGGAAGAAAAATGTGTCAGCGTGGAATTTTGTACCACGCAAATGATATATTTCAAAAATGAGAGAGAAATAAATATGTTTTTCAGGCCGCTAGGGTTTCTCTTCTTCATAAAACTCTTCTTCAAAAAGTTGGCTGCCAATCATTGATTCTTTCACTTCTTCCTAGCTAACTGAACCTGTATTTTTTTTTTTTTTTTTTTGAGACAGAGTCTCATTCTGTCGCCCAGGCTGGAGTGCAGTGGCACGATCTTGGCTCACTACAAGCTCCACCTCCTGGGTTCACGCCATTCTCCTGCCTCAGCCTCCAGAGTAGCTGGGACTACAGGTGCCCACCACCACGCCCGGCTAATTTTTGTTTTGTATTTTTAGTAGAGACGGGGTTTCACTGTGTTAGCGAGAATGGTCTCAATCTCCTGACCTCGTGATCTGCCCACCTCAGCCTCCCAAAGTGTTGGGATTACAGGCGTGAGTTACCATGCCCGGCCCTGAACCTGTATTTTAAAAATTAAGGTAAAATTTACATGTCATAAATTCACCATTTAACTATTTTAAAGTGTGTAATTCAGTAGGTTTTAGTACATTCACAACATTGTGCAATCATCACCACTAATTCTAGAACATTTTCATCACTCTCAAAGAGAAACCCTGTACCTATTAGGCATTCAACTACTATTCTACCCTCTCCATAGTCCCTAGCAACCATGATTCTGCTTTGTGTCTCTATGGAATTTCCTATTCTGAACATTTCATATAAATGGAATCATGGAGTATGTGACCTTTTGCACCTGACTTCTTTCACTTAACACAACGTTTTTAAGGTTGACCCATGTTGTGGAACCTATTACTACTTTATTTCTTTTTATGGCTGAAGAATAATCAGTTATATGGACGTACCACATTTTGTTTATCCATTCATCATTTGATTGACATTTGGGTTATTTCCAGTTTTCGGCTACTATGAATAATGCTGCTATGAACATTTGTGTACAAGGTTTTGTTCCTGTTTTCAGTTCTCTTGGGTATATACATAGGAGTAGAATTGCTGGGTCATGTGGTAATTATATGTTTAACTTTTTGAGGACCCATCAAACTGTTTTCAATAGTAACTGCACCATTTTACATTTTCACCAACAATGTATGACGAACCCTAATTTTTAGTTAGAGCTGCAGAACCCTGAGTACACTGCAATTCCCAGTTCCTCAGGATGAATTGTGATTTCTAAAAGCCAATTGAGGTGTATTATATTTTCCAAAAATGGCCACGATATTTATAGTCCGACATGCTTTTACTGTAACTTGTCACTTCATCATCATGAGATGGTCTGTTTCCTCTCCTCTTGACACTGAACAGATCTTTGTGACTCATTTAACAAATAGAAGATAGTGTAAGCGTTGCTGTGTCATAAAAGGCAATATGACTTTTGTCTAGCTTTTTTTTTCCCTCAGGACATGTGCCCTTGAATCCCTGAGTATCCATACAGGAAGTCCAGAAAATTATGCAGAGAGACTACATAGAAATATAGTGAGATGTTCAAGGACCCCTAGTTGTTACAGCCTCAGCTGTTTATCTTCTCAACCCAGGCATCAGATATGTGAATGAGTGAGTCTTCAGATGGTCCAGCACCAGCATCTGACCACCACTGTGGCCGGATCCCAAACAAGACTGCCTAGCTGATCCCAGTCAGTCCCACAAACCATGAGAGATAATAATATCATAATTGTTTAATCACTTGGGGGTGATTTATTAGTCAACAATAGATATCAAAGCAATTGGTCCCCTTTGTCAGATTCCCAATTTTTAGACTTCTTTTTTTTTCAATTGAGACAGAGTCTCGCTCTGTTGCCCAGGCTGGAGTGCAGTGGCGTAATCTCAGCTCACTGCAATCTCTGCCTCCCGGGTTCAAGCAATTCTCCTGCCTCAACCTCCCGAGTAGGCACGTGCCACCACACTCGGTTAATTTTTTGTATTTTTAGTAGAGATGGGGTTTCACTGTGTTAGCCAGAGTGGTCTTGATCTCCTGACCTCATGATCCGCTGGCCTTGGCCTCCCAAAGTGCTGGGATTATAGGCGTGAGCCACCACACCCTGCCTAGACTTCTTTACATCTAAGGATGGACATGGGACCCAGTTCTGACTAAGAATATACAGGGAAATTTTCTGGGAGGACTTCTGGAGAGGAGTTTCTTTTTGATATAAGAGATGGGATATAGGAGAACTTGCTTACAGCTCCCCAGCTTATGCTCCCTTGCTTCCTGACCTTGAATGAGAAGTACGGACGTTGTGCTTATACCTAGATCAGCCATTTATGGTCCTGAGGTGATAGGCCAGAGGTTAAAACATCAGTATCTGAGGATGATGGAGAAGAATGGATAGTGTTAGGATGTTCAATGACATTAATCTCTAAAGGAATCCTGGAACCTCCTGAGTTTGAGTACTGTTTCTGAGCCAGAACACTTCTATTTCCTCTACCTACTTTTCATTTTCATGTACCATGATTCTGGGTAATAGCTGTTTCCTACTTTCATTCAAGGTGCAGTTTTCTATTTTTCTTGTTGTTTTGAGGTGATTTTCTAAGAAAGAGTAAGAAACCTATTTATTCGTTATCTTGAAACTGATCAACTTTATTCATAGTAAGAAAGTTCAAGTTAAAACAAAATAAGACCTAATTTTCATTTCAGGTTGACAAAAATAATGTTTAATTATACAATATGTTAGGAGAGGTATGGAAAAGAGACACTCTTATATAATGCTGGTTAGAACATAAAGTGGAACAAACGTTTGGAGTGCCATTTTATAGAAATGTGAAATGCACATAGCTTTAGATCCAGCAGTTCCCCTTCTGGGAATTTATCTAATAGATAAACTCATATATTTGCACAAAGACATATGAAAGGGTATTCACTGCATCATTATTTAGAATAGCAAAGCAGTTGAAACAACTTAAACAATGAGGATCATTAAATAAATTATTATATATCCATACAATGGAATATTATGCTACCATTAAAAAGGACGAGGTAGATACATATGGTCTCGTATGTAAGTGAAACAAGCGTATATAGTGTCCTGTCTCTTTTCTCACTCTCCCGGGTAGCTGGGACTACAGGCGCCGCCACCTCGCCTGGCTAGTTTTTTGTAGTTTTTAGTAGAGACGGGGTTTCACCATGTTAGCCAGGATGGTCTCGATCTCCTGACCTCGTGATCCGCCCATCTCGGCCTCCCAAAGTGCTGGGATTACAGGCTTGAGCCACCGCGCCCGGCCTCTCTTTCTCACTCTCTTTTTTTTTTTTTTGGTGATGGAGTTCCACTCTTGTTGCCCAGACTGGAGTGCAATAGTGTGATCTCAGCTCACTGCAACTTTTGCCTCCCAGGTTCAAACAATTCTCCTGCTTCAGCCCCCTGAGTAGCTGGAATTACGGATTTGTGCCACCATGCCCGGCTAATTTTTGTATTATTAGTAGAGACGGGGTTTCACCACGTTGGCCAGGCTGGTCTTGAACACCTGACCTCAGGTGATCACCTGCCTTGGCCTCCCAAAGTGTTGGGATTACAGGCATGAGCCACTGCACCCGGCCTGTGTCCTCTCATTTTTGTAAAAAAAGTTTAGAAACACACACACACACACACACACACACACACACAATTAAGGGCTATCTTAAAGGCTGGCTACTAGACAGGCAGATGAGTTTTCGATTTTCCACCTCTAACAGATTGTTACAAGGCAGTATTTCTTTTTGTTTGTTTCTTTCTTTCTTTTTCTTTTCTTTTTTTTTTTTTTTTTGAGACAGAGTTTCACTCTTGTTGCCCAGGCTGGAGTGCAATGGTATGATCTTGGCTCACTGCAACCTCCGCCTCCCGGGTTCAAGTGATTGTCCTGCCTCAGCCTCCAGAGTTGCTGGGATTATAGGCATGTGCCACTATGCCTGGCTAATTTTGTATTTTTAGTAGAGATGAGGCTTCTCCATGTTGGTCAGTCTGGCCTTGAACTCCCGACCTCAGGTGATCCAGCTGCCTCGGCCTCCCAAAGTACTGGGATTACAGGCTTGAGCCACCTCATCGGCCTGGCAGTATTTATTGCCTGTCCAGCGATGTTCTGCATGGCCAAGTGACGGCTGGGCTGGCTGTTTAATGTACCACCTTCTATTTGCTTTCCTTCCTTTCCTGTCTCATGTCCCTTTTCCTTGACTGTCGCTATGAAGAATTAGTACTTAAGCTTTACCTGGGCTCTGTTTTCTAGGCAGCTGGAACGAAGACAAACAATGTAGCTTAAGTATTTCATCATACTAGTTTTAAATGGAGGGGGGAGGGGACAGCACAGGAAGTGCTCTCAAGATATGCAATTCTCAGTGTGTTCCTTATCAATGTACTTGTTGAGAAAACTCTTGAAAGTACTGAGAGAATGGAAGTCATGGTATAAAAGATCTGCCAGTGAGCACTGAACCTTTGGAGATTCCCTTTCCATTTAATTTGTTTCTCTTCAAAATCACAATCGAAATGCCCAAGAGAATATAAAAATAGAACATCTGTATCTGTATTAGAAGGACACTTATATTTTGTGAAATATCAGCAAGATACAGCACAAATATGCCCAGGCTCAAGGGAATATTAATCAGCTTTTAATTTCAGGAATGTAGAAGAAAAACTCACTTGGAAAATAAGTAGATTAAAGTCTCCCAAAGAGGTCCCCTCACAGACTCAAGTTCAGAGGAGCAGAGCTGGGAGTGAGAGTGGGCTGTTGGATAGTATGGGGAGGGGACCAATGACCTTGGACTCTGACCATGGCCCAGTCTTGGAGCAGCTCTCTCCTTGCTCACTCTCAGCATTTCCTCAGAGTAGATACCTCTGGGCACTACTACAGTACCATTGCTGCAGGCCCCCAACAAAGAACTGTGCCTCAGCTAACGTATGACTGTCACACCATCACAGAGAAAAACAACTGCCAGCTACCTCACCAAATGCGGTATGTCTACTCTTTTTTAAAGTTTATTTTTATTATTTATTTATTTTTATAGAGACAGGGTCTCCCTATGTTGCCCAGGCTAGTCTCAAACTCCTGGGCTCAAGATACCCTCCTGCCTTGGCCTCCCAAAGTGCTGCGATGACAGGTGTGAGCCACATGCCTGGCTTCTTATTTTTTTTTTTTAAACAGGGTGAAAAATTATGCACTTTATTTATACAACTTTGCATTAAATAGACTGTTTTAGGCTATTTATTTCTAATTCACCTACATATATCTCTTGGAAATATGAGGACCAATAATTGTTTTAACTACATGGGATTTGGGGAAGAACTCATGATATTAGCCATCATTATAATTGCATTTAAAATAGTCACACTTTAACATGACAATTACCTATAATAAAGTCATGCTTCTTGAAAATGTAGTATAGTTCAGGTATTGAACTGCCTGTTTTTGTAAATAAAGTTTTATTGGAACACAGTCATGCCCATTTATTGATGTATTGTCTGTGGCTGCTTTCTCACTACAATGGCAGAGTTGGGTATTTGGAACAGATGCCTGCCATTCTAAAATATTTACTGTCTCACAATGTGAGTTGCAACAACACTGTAGTTAAAAGCAGCCTGTGATAAATAGTTTCAGTAACAGTATATTCTCTCACTTGTACATTTTCCAAAGCCCTAGTACAAGCATGCGCTATAGGCTCAAAGACCTTTTATCTCTAGATATAAATGCTGTATAAAGGCTTTTCCTTTATAAAAAATCATGTCTTTTAGAAACATTTTAATCCTATCCTACCTGATACATGGTGTTACAATTTGACAAAGTAGTAAACTCTATAAAGCACCTTTAGGTGAGGACCAGTTTTCCACTGAAGGGGGACACAATTTAATACAGAATGAGAAAAATTGGACTTCAAACACAGAAAGGGTTAATCCCTCTAGAGAGCCTTCTTCCATTTCAGGGGATTATTTACAACCATAGTAAACCCTAAAGTTCATATTCACTTAT
>NC_045447.1:45611086-45651082 GCF_002776525.5 Piliocolobus tephrosceles | reverse complement strand
ACATGGGATTTGGGGAAGAACTCATGATATTAGCCATCATTATAATTTCAGGGAGCATGCCTCCAATATCCTAGGAGTATCACTTTTATATTTACAGCTCTTCTTGAGTTTGTGCAAAAAGTTTACATTACCATGTGGGTCCTGTATAGGTGTCTAATAACCAGTACCATCTTCTCCTTTTGGAGATGATTGGTCCCTTTCCCACCCTTTCCCTATGTCTTAGTCTGTTTTTGCTGCTGTAACAGAATACTTGAGACTGGATAATTTATAATGAACAGAGATTTATTCAGTTCACAGTTCTGGAGGTTGGGAAGCCCAAGCACATGCCGCTGGGATCTGGTGAGTTGTCCCATGGTGGAAGGCAGAAGGCAGAAGTGAGTGCATGAGACAAAGGGAGGCACTAGGGGCTGAAATCACTTTATAACAATTTACTCTCATGATAACTAACCTGCTTCTGCGATAATGGCATTAATCCTTTCATGACAGCTCTGCTCTTGTGACCTAATTACCTTTTATTAGGCCTCATCTCTTAATACCTTTGCACTGGAGATCAGGTTTCCAACATATGAACTTTGGGAGGCACATTCAAACCATAACACCCTATTTCTCCCAAGCAATTGTAATTCCAAGCTGGCAAAAGTACTCAAGATTAGGGGCTGAACATTACAATGGACCATGGGTGGTGGTCAGTGGGGAACAAAACTCAACAGGATATGTGATATCAATGGCTTCACTGGAGAATAAATAGGCTCGGAATTTTGAAGAACCAATAAACTGCTTATATGTTAAGAGTGAGAAAGATGTAATGCACAAAATCATAGAGCTATAAGTTCAAATTTGGGGTAAAAGCTATAACAAAATTGGCTTGCTTATGGCCAACCACAAAGTAGGTTGCAACCTGGCTCGGTGCTACATACTCAGAAGGTTCCTAGTGATTGCTTTCTGATGAGGAGGTGAATCACCACTTTTCTCCAGAACAGTGGTTTTCAGCCTTGTTCATTTGTCACTAAATATTGTGTCAAAACATTTTAATGTTTTACATGATGAACAAATAAAGGCAACTTAAATTTATCTCTATAATATGCTACTTTTACTTTCATTCTACAATGCTTTGCTGAGGGAGAGAAAGGGGTAGAGTTACAGCACATATGCTGGAAATTTTGCACTAGGTAACAATGGGCACTTGAATATCATTTGCCAAATGTATCAGGGTGTAAAAAAGGTTGGGAGCTGCTGCTCTAAAGAATAGGTCTTGCCAAAATCAGGTAATCTTTAGTACAGAAACATTTCAAGTGGATGGAGGCGGAGATATCACCGGTCATGACTTGGCAAGATTAAAAAAAAAAAATTCAGGTCCGTGACATACTCATTAATCATCTGCTCCATCAGCCAGACAGGGGTTGAACAGGAGGCCAGGGGTTAGTTACAGCTTGACAGAAATATTTTAGCACAGAATCAGAAGAGACAATGTCATTTCCTAACTAGAAGGCTTGGGCAGAAGCTGCTATCCTTCCTGGGATATATGCTAAAGGAGTGCAGGGGTGTACTGAGTACACAGGACCAGAGGAGGGATTAGAGCAAGGAGCAGCCAGCTGGCAGACTATCCTCCATGACTCAGAGCAGAGAGGTCAGGAAGGAGCTGAAGTAGGCTGACTACCAAGTCCCCACAGCTGGAGTATTGTTAATTCTGATCAGCCTCCCGATTCTTGCTTCTCCATACTGGCTTCTTGGATCCACAGCTATGCTGGCCAAGCTTGGTGAGCCAAGGTCAAGAGGACCAATAGAATGAGCTACTCAATTTTCCATCTATCAGCCAGCTTCACTTTTTAGGCTAGCTGCTTCACTGGAGTGTGAGGAGTAGCTGTAGGTACTCTCTTAGGAGAATGAAAGAAGCAGTGGGGAAAGAATTTACTAGCTTTTCAAGAAGAAATGATATTTACAATAAGAGATCGGTAGGTAAAATACTGATGAGAATAATGTTAAAGGAAAAAAACCAGCATGTGAAATTATTTGAGCACTAAGAGTATATAACTATGTAAAAATGTGTCCATGAGAAAAAAGACCAGAAATACCCCATACTGATAGCATTATTTATTATGGGGGGTAAAGTTGTGAATATATTGTTCCATTTTCCATTCAGAATTCTGAAAATGGAAAAATATACCAACAACTTTACCCCCTAACAAGTAATGAAGATGCACTGTACTTCTATAGTTTAAAAAAGCATTTCAAAAGTAAACAATTAGGGCGCTTTCAATCCAATGATAGATTAAGTTGATTCAGACCATTTCTCCTGCCAAGAACAACTAGAAAATAGTGACAAAATATTTTGAAATAATGTTTAAAGGCACTGTAAAACCTCAACAAAAGTTTGATAAAACTATCAAAGATTACTTTAAAAACTTTAGTAAAACTACCAAAGCACTGAGGAATTATGGGGTCAAGATTCAAGTGAGAGGGAAAGCTTACTGAAGTGAGCCTGACATTTGGGGCTGTTCTTCCTCTTAAGGTCAATGACAAGGGCTAACAGGCTGAAAAACTGAGCAGAACATTTGAGAGATATATAGGTTAAAGGGAACAAAACTTGGAATTTGCTTGGTAAGAAGGAGGGGTTCTGGTAAAAACCACAGGCTTTTGATCAACCCCTGAAGAGCTGCACTGTAGAAGTAAGTATGAACTGGAAATAGACAAACCCTCACAGGGATTGAATCTACTGCAAATCCTCCCAGTCTCTGACTGAACAATGGTGATCTGGGATTGCCAGTGCCTCCAGCTTAGCTACCAGCCATGAGATACCAAAGCCTGACAACTATAGTAAGAGAAAGGAAAAGTACAAGCTAATGTCATTTGTGAACATAGATATTTGCAACCCAAACAAAAGATTACCAAACTAAATCCAGTGATATATAAAAACAGCAATACACTACAACTGAATTGGGTTTATTTCAGGAGTATAAGGCAAGTGTAAGATTGAAAAAGCAATCACTGCAATTCACATTAAGAGAATTAGGAATAAAAATTATATGATCATATTGATAGATGTAGAAAAATATTTTGATAATATTACACATTCATTCATTAGGAAAACTTCTCTCAAACAAGGAATGGATGAAATCTGATAAAGAATATTTACTAAGCAAACATTAAAAACTGTGAGTCGGTCTCCTTTCCTTGCTTAATAAAGCCATTTGGCAGCTTGGGAGGCATGCCCTGCTCCCTGAGACCTGAATTATGTAAGTAATAAACCTTTTTATACCCTCTTACTGTGTGTGGCATCATCAGTCTTGATATTCAAACTAAATTTTGGGTGTGGGCTCATCCTGTTGCTTTAGGATGGTCAAATCATAAAGCTTCTAGAATATAACATAAAAGACTATCTTCATTACCTTGAGGTTAGGAAAAATTTCTTAAAAAGGACACAAAAAGAACTAACCATAAAGATTGACACATTGGACTACATTAAAATCAAGATCTTTTATTTATCAAAAGACACCTTTAAGAGAGTATAAAGGTAAGTTACAGAAGAGGAAAAATATATATACAAAATATTTAGCCAACAAGGCAGTTGCATCAGAATATATAAAATTCTGCAGGACATAGTGGCTCACATCTATAATCCCAGCGCTTTGGGAGACTGTGGGTTGGGGGGGTGGGGGTTGTTTGAGGCCAGCAGTTCAAGACCAGCCTGGGCAACACAGCAAGACCCTGTCTCTACAAAAAAATTTAAAAGTTAGCAGGGCATAGTGGCCTGTGCCTATAGTCTTAGCCACTTGGGAGGCTGAAGTGGACAGATCACTTGAGCCCAGGGACTCAAGGCTTCAGTGAGCTATGATTACACCACTGCACTCCAGCCTGGGTAATAGAGCAAGACCTTGTCTCCTAAAAAGAAAAAAAAGTTCTACAAATCAACAAGAAACAGACAGATAACCCAATAGACAAATCAGCAAGGGACCAGAACAAGCATTTTACAGGAAAAGATAACTATTGATAAATTGCCAACAAATGAGAAGGTTTGCAAACTCACTTGAAACGTCAGATATATAAATAATTAAAGCCACAATGAGATACTAATATAGGCCTACCAGAAAATATAAAATTTGAAAGATTGACAATGCCCAGAGATGATGAGGATCCAGAGCAACTGAAACTCCCAAACACAGCTGGTGGCAGTGTAAATTGGGACAACCACTACAGAAAACTGTTTGGCAGGATCTGGTAAAGCTGAATATATGTATTTCCTGATGACCCAGAAATTCCACTCCTAGATTTATACTCAAGAGAAACACACACATGTGTTCACCAAAAGACATATATTTGAAAGTTCAAAGTGGCATCATTTATAATAATCTCAAACCAGAAGCAAAAAATTTATACATCAGTAGTAGAATGGATAAGTAAATTGTGACATATTCATATAATGAAATGCTAAACAACAATGAAAATGAATGAATTACTCCTACATGTAACTGCACAAACATAATGTTGAATAAAATAGTATATACTATATAATTCCATTTACAATTCAAAAATAAGATGTTAAAAGAATGGAAATTACCTTTGGGGAGAAGGAAGGGTAGGAGGTGATTAGGAGGGGATACAATAGTTTTGAGGTGCTAGTAACATTATATTTCTTGAATATCGTGGAAGTGGATACTTTGGTGTGGTCCCTTTGTGCTAATTCATCAAGATGTACACTTGAGATTTGTATATTTTTCTGTATGTATGTTATACTTGGATATGGTTTGGATCTGTGTTCCCACCCAAATCTCATGTTCAATTATAATCTCCAATGTTAGAAGTGGGACCTGGTGGGAGGTGATTGGATCATGGGGGCAGATTTCTCATGAATGGTTTAGTGTCATCCCCTTGGTACTTTCCTCACAATAGTGAGTGAGTTCTCATGAGATCAGGTCTGACCCAGCACAGCCCCAGTTGTGGTGGCCACAGGCTTGCTTGTTTCACCACACCTCCAGCCTCAGATAACTCAGCACAGAGAGACTCTGTTTGGGAGAATGTAAGGGAAGAGAACAAGAGTTTCTGCCTGGTAATCCAGATAATTGTCCTGGATCTTAGCCAAGACCACCAACGTGGTAACTCTATGCATTTGCAAGAACTACAGCATTACTGGGCTTGGGGTGCCCCTTAATGCAGATATGGCTACAGTGATCAAAAACATAGTATCACAACACCCAAATCCCTTTGGATAATTAGAAAATCTTCCCAAGAAGGATGGATATGGACAAACCCAAACTGGGAAGACTACAATAAATACCTAACTCTTCAATACCTAATGCACTGGTGAACATTCACAACCATCAAGACCGTCCAGGAAAACATGACCTCACCAAATGAATGAAATAAGGCACCAGGGACAAATCCCAGAGAGACAGAAGTATGTGACTTTTCAGACAGAGATTTCAAAATAGCTGTTTTGAGGAAACTCAAAGAAATTCAACATAACACAGAGAAAAAATTCAGAATTCTATCATATAAATGTAACAAAGAAATTGGCATAATTAAAAAGAATCAAGTAGAAATTCTCAAGATGAAAAATGCAATTGACATACTGAGGAATTCATCTGTCTCTTAATTGCAGAATTGATCAAGCAGAAGAAAGAACTAGTGAGCTTAAAAACAGACTACTTAAAAATACATAGCCAGGGGAGACAAAAGAAAAAAGAATAAAAAACAAGGAAGCATGCCTACAAGATCTAGAAAATAGCCTCAAAAGGGCAAATCTAAGGGTTATTGGTCTGAAAGAGGTGATAGAGAGATACATATAAAAGTTTCTTCAAAGGAATAATAACAAAGAACTCCCCAAACCTAGAAAAAGGCATCAATATTCAAGTACAGGAAGGTTATAGAATACCAAGCAGATTTAACCCAAAGAAGACCACCTCAAGGCATTTAATAATCAAACTCCTTAAAGTCAAAGATATATAAAGGATCCAGCCAGGTGTGGTGGCTCACACCTCTAATCTGAGCACTTTGAAAGGCCAAGGTGGGAGGATTGCTTGAGGTCAGGAGTTCAAGACCAGCCTGGGCAACACAGCGAGATCCTGTCTCAATTCTTTTTTTCCTGTTCTGTTCTCCTGTTATTCATTCTTTCTTTCTTTCTTTTTTTTTTAATTTTGCTTCAAGTTCTGGGATACATGTGCAGAACGTGCAGGTTTGTTACATAGGTATACACGTGCCATGATGGCTTGCTGCACCTATCAACCTGTTATCTAGTTGTTAAGCCCCACATGCATTAGGTATTTGTCCTAATGCTCTCCCTCCCCTTACCCACCATCCCCCGGTGTCTCAATTTTTAAAATAAGAAGGAAAGCATCCTAAAACACCAAGAGAAAAGAAACAACATACAATGGAGCTCCAATATGTCTGGCAGCAGACTTTTCAGTGGGAACCTTACAGGGTAGGAGAGAGTAATATGACATATTTGAAGTGCTGAAGGAGAAAAACTTTTACCCTAGGATAGTATATCTAGCAAAAATATCCTTCACACATGAAGGAGACTTAAACACTCTCCCAGGCAAACAAAAGCTGAGGAATTTCATCAATACCAGACCTGTCCTACAAGAAATGCTTCAGTCTAAAAGAAAAGAACATTAATGAGCAGTAAGAACTCATATGAAGGTACAAAACTCACTGGTAATTGTAACTACACAGAAAAACACAGATGAAACAAGCAAAAATGACTCCAACAACTTTTCAAGACATAGTACAATAAGAAATAGAAACAACAACAAAGTTAAAAAGCAGGGTATTGGTGGATCACTTGAGGCCAAGAGTTTGAGACCAGACTGGCCATCATGGTGAAACCCCGTCTCAACTACAAATACAAAATTTGGCTGGCTGGTGCATGCCTGTAGTCCCAGCTACAGTGTGGGGCTACAGTGGTGTGGCATGATAATTGCTTGAACCCAGGAGGCAGAGGTTGCAGTGGGCCAAGACCACGCCACTGCACTCCAGTCTGGGTGACAGAGCAAGACTCTGTCTCAAAAATAAATAAATAAATAAATAAATAAATAAATAAATAAATAAGTGGGGGTATGAAGTTAAAATGTAGAGTTATTTTATGAGTTTTCCCCTTGTTTGTTTGAAATGTAAAAAATACATAAGATCAATGAAATAAAAAGTTGCCTTTTTGATAAGATAAACAAAATTGACAAACTTTTAGCCAGACTAAGAAAAAAGACAGAAGACTCACATAAAATCAGAGATGAAAAAGGAGACATTTCAACCAACACCGCAGAAATTCAAAGAATCATTAGAGGCTACTATGAGTAACTATATGCCAATAAATTGGAAAACCTAGGAGAAATGGATAAATTCCTAGACACAAACAACTTACCAACACTGAAAACCATTAAGAAATCCAAAACCTGAACAGACCAGTAACAAGTAGTGACATCAAAGCTATCATAAAAAGTCTCCCAGCAAAGAAAAACCCAGGACCTGATAGATTCACTGCTGAATTTTACCAAACATTTAAAGAACTAATACCAATCCTACTCAAACTATTCTGAAAAGTAGAGGAGGTGTGAATACTTCCAAAGTTATTCTACAGATCATTTGCTCATTTTTAATTGGATTGTTGTTGTTTGTTGTTGAGATCCTTGTATGTTGTTTTTAATTTTAATCATTATTACTAATATTTTAATTTTATTATTTTAAGAGACAGAGTCTTTCTCTGTTGCCCAGGCTGGAGTGTGGTGGTGCAATCATAGCTCACTCTAACCTTGAACTCCTGGACTCAAGCAATCTTCCTTTCTCAGCTGCCCAATAGCAGCTGGGATTGCAGGTGTGTGCCATTGTGCTCAGCCTGTATAATCTGGATATAAATCACCTGTTAGATGAACAGTTTGTTAATATTTTTACCCATTCCGTTGGTTGTCTATTCACTCTGTTGATTATTTCCTTTCTGTGCAGTAGCTTTTCAGTTTGGTATAATCTCATTTGTTTATTTTTGCTCTCGTTGCCTGTGTTCTTGAGGTCTTATTCATAAAACGTATTCCCAGACCAATGTCCTGAAGCATTTCTCTTATGTTTTCTTCTGGTAGTTTTAAAGTTTTGGATTTTACACTTCACCCCGTAATTAATTTTGAGTGAATCTCTTTCTCTTTTTCTTTCTCGAAGTTTCACTCTTGTTGCCCAGGCTGGAGTTCAATGGCACCATCTTGGCTCACTGGAACCTCTGCCTTCTGGGTTCAAGTGATTCTTGTGCCTCAGCCTCCTGAATAGCTGGGACTATAGCAGTGTGCCACCACACCCGGCTAATTTTGTATTTTTAGTAGAGACGGGGTTTTGCCATGTTGGTCAGGCTGGTCTCGAACTCCCGACCTCAGGTGATCCACCTACCTCAGCCTCCTGAAGTGCTGGGATTACAGGTGTGAGCCACTGTGCCTCGCCCGATTTTTCTATATGGTGAGTATTCATTCTTCTGCATATGGATATTCAGTTTTGCTACTTAAGAAGAGAGTGTTTTCCCCCCAGTGTATGTTCCTGGTGCCTTTGCTGAAAATCAGCTGGCTGTAAATTCATGGATTTATTTCTTGGTTCTCTATTCTGTTCCATTGGTCTATGTGTCACCTTTATGATAGTGCCATGCTGTTTTGGCTACTAGAGCTTTGTAGTATATTTTGAAGTCAAGTAGTGTGATGCCTCCAGCTTTGTTCTTTTTTCTCAGGATTGATTTGGCTATTCAAGGTCTTCTATGGTTGCATATAAATTTTAAGATTTGTTTTCTATTTTTGTGAAGAATGTCATTGGTATTTTCATATAGATTGTATTGAATCTGTAGATCACTCTGGGTACTATGGTCATTTTAAGAATATTAATTTATCCAATCCATGAGCATGGAATGTCTTTTATTTGTTTTTATCCTCTTCAGTTTCCTTCATCAGTGTTTTTCTTTTTTTTCTTTTTCTTTTATTTTTGAGATGGAGTCTTGCTCTGTCACCCAGGCTGGAGTGCAGTGGTGTGATCTTGGCTCACTGCAAACTCCACCTCCCAGGTTCAAGCTATTCTCCTGCCTTAGCCTCCTGAGTAGCTGGGAGTATGGGCTCCCGCCACTGCACCTGGGTAATTTTTGTATTTTTAGTAGAGATGGGGTTTCACCATGTTGGCCAGGCTGGTCTCGAACTCCTGACATCATGATCCACCCACCTCGGCCTCCCAAAGTGCTGGGATTACAGGCGTGAGCCACTGCACCCTGCCCATCAGTGTTTTTCATAGATTTCTTTGCAGAGATCCTACACCTCCTTGGTTAAATTTATTTGTTTTTTTTTTTTTTTTTTTTTTTTTTTTGTAACTTTTGTAAATGGGATCGCTTTCCTGATTTCTTTTTCAGCTAGTTTGTTGTTCACATATAGAAATGCTACTGATTTTGTATGTTGATTTTGTATCCTGCAACTTTGCTGAATGTGTTTATCATCTCTAAGATTTTGGGGGGATATAGTTTGGGGTTTTCTATGTATAATATGCCATGTGCAAACAGAGATAATCTCCTTTAGAGATTTCGTATTTCCTTGCTTTTTCATGTTTGATTTGTCCCTATGTTGATTTCTATGAATCTGGTGGAACAGTCACCTTTTCCCATTTTATGGGTTAGATTTCACAGGGAAAGCCTTATTCATATGGATGGGTCTGGGGTGTTGGTTTGGTGAAGTGCATTGGCTTTGGTTCTAGGTGGATGCAAAAATGTAGTCTCTATATAGTTTCGTCAGTTGTAATCCATGCTAGTGATGTTTGCATGTGTCTCAGTGGCCTAGGCTGTAATAGTTTATGGCAGTGGTGGTGCTCCTTTGCTGGGGGTAGACTTGCTGGGCTGTTTCTCAGGTTAGTGGTGCATATATATGCACATGGTGCATTGGCCAGTTTGGGGTCTGGCTTGCTGGGGTTAGGGCCATAGGGCTATTACTCTGGTTAAGAGAACAGGTGTGGTTGCTCAGTCTGCCTTGGGATGTACCTGGCAGGGGTGGTCCATGGGTTATTTCTCAGGACTGGGACATAGCCATATAGTTTCTTAGCTGGTTTTGGTGTGCATCTGCCAAGGGCAGCCCACGGGCTGTTTCTCAGGTCCAAGATGACATCGCAAGTCTGCTTGGCTGGTTTGGGGATATGTTTGCTGAGAGTCTCCTGTGGGGCTATTCATCGGGCCGGGCACATAGGCACAAGGCTGCTCAGCTGGCCTGGGTGTATCTTTGCCAAGAGTGGCCCTGCAGGAATGTTTCTCAGACCTTTATAGCAGGCATGGAGCCTTGGGGAGGCCAGGGTAATGGACATGGGGCCTGTTTCTCAGGCCCTGGGTGTGGACGTGTAGCTACTCCACCACAACCATCAGTTGTTTGGTGGTTTGGGGACCTCTCCTGCTTGGGGCAGGACACACAGTGGCTTGGCTAGCTTAAGGGCGAGTTCACCAGCTTAGGAGTGGGTTTGCCCTGGGTGAACTGGCAGACTGTTCCTCTGGCTGGAAGTATAGGCAACAGGGGTTGCTTTCCCTGCTGTGCAAGGCCGAAGTCACAGCTGATCCTGGGCCCAGGTTCCATGCACCTGGGATTACTGCATTCAGCAACCCTTGTGGGCTTGGCATAATGAAGATGGAGCCACAGTGCTAGGGAGGTGCAGTGGCTACTGGTCCCCAGAGCAGGGTACACTTCAGAGGTGGCTTTTCTCTCAAGATGGCACCATGCTGCAGCAGCTTTGCTCACAGGGGATTGGTGGGGGATAGGCAGTACACACCTTGCTCTTCTAATGCAGGGCAGTGTAGCTGTGTGAATATTAGGCAGCTCTCTATACTGGGCTCAGGACTTGTGAGGACTGTGGGATTCTCCTGTAGTAAGGACTGTGGGTGTTTGCAGTGGCAGTGGGCACTGGTGAGGATCTTCTGCTTACGTTTTCCCCACAAAGGGAAGTCCTACCTGATTCTAGGCCAATCCAAACTGGGCGAGGGAGGTGGGGCTTCAGAGGCTGGGTGCCTCCTTACTGCTCCTGTCACCACAGGCGCATTTCCACTCCCCCACTGCACTCCACTGCTCTCCCCTCAATACTCTAGTCAAATCTTAGCTGTTTATTCATTGCCTTGTTCCTTTTTGTAGTGGAGACAAATGCCAGGTGTTTCTAATCAGCCATCTTGCTGCTGTCACTGAGCTGCTCTGTATGTATTATTAGGCCTCAAACGTGCTGCCTTGATATCTTAGAACCTTAAAGGACTCCAAAGGCCTAACCATGAGTTCACCAGCTCTGCCCAGATATGTTCACCACCCCGTGGGAAAGGGTCCCCACTCACTAGTTTCTCTATCAGCTGGACAAGCTGTACCCAACCCACAGAATTATTCAAACAAGCCATTCACATCCTCCCTAAGGCACCAACACCTCTTCATGTTGTTATTATAAAACCTGCCTCCTATGGCCCCTGTTTTTTCACTCTACTGAGTGCAACCCCATGCGGCCCTGCATAGTGTGCAGAGTCCTCCTTCTGTGAGTGGTGAATGTACATGTGACTAGAAAATGCTGTCAATCTCTTCTGTCCAGTGTTGGGTGTAGGGTGTTCAGCCATCCCCAGAATCCTAGAGTGGGACCTTCTTACTCGCCAATAAGTTGAAAAAGAGGTGAGCAGAACAGCACATTACCTATCCAAACAGCTCCAGCTCCCTGCACCTGCTGCCGCCCTCTATGTGGCTGTAACAGTTCTATCACCCATTAGCCTGACCTCTTGCCCCCAGCAGAATCACCATGTTCTGCAAATCCTGCACCTGCTCCTGCCAGTGCGCTACTTGCCTCACAGATAACCCACAGCCACTGCCCTCCCACCAAGCCATTAAAACCATCTGCTGCAAACTCCTCTCCAGCAACTCACCTGGTCTTTGCTCCTCTGCCTCAGAGCTCAGCCAAGGGCTGAGCCAAAAATAGTGTCATGCCTTTTTGCAGACTATTTATTTACTGGTTTTTGACTCACTGATGAAGGGTGCTTGTGCGGACAGGACAGTGGGTGGGATCAGTGTCTTCCTAAACAAGGGCACATTCATGTAATGAACACAGCTAAGCCTGGCATTTCTCACGATGTGGGCATGGATCATCACATTTGCCCTTCCTGCCTTGTGGTTGAGAGCGAACAGCAAACAAGGGAGATGAAGTACATGAAAAGCCTCTGCGGACGCTGGAGGGCTGCACAACTATCAAGGATTCTTCTTCATTCGTTTCTAGAAAACTTGCTTTAAGCCAGACCCTGCTTTCATTAAAATGCTGCAGAGCCACAATGATTGCAATAGAATTTCTTCAAGGAACTGTTCATGGCTACCAATTCATATGTACCATGGGTCCTATCGCCTTGTAAAGAAAAATGTGACTGACATGCCAGTGATGTGATACTTGTCCCTCCACACAAGCTTTACGAAAGAGCTTCGCTGTGTCTCATACTCAGAAAATACTAGTGAACATCTCAAATATACCAAGGTGCCAGGGACAGATATGCATAGTTGCTGCGACTCAGCGGCAACACTTTTATAGATGAGCACCTTTGTTAATGCCCAAGAGCTAGAATTTCCAAGGAGTTAGGCAGGAAGCCCCAGAGCAGTGTCAGGCAGCAAAACCACCCGAACTCACAAATCCGGTTACCGCCCGGTGCAGAAGCGTGGCGAGTAGCGGTAGACCGCAGCCAGAGACACTAGAGGGCAGCACGCCCCCACCCAATACTCATAGTCCTGCGACGTCTCGGCCCCGCCAGGAGTCCTGGGCCGAAAGCGGTGGCTCACACCTGAAATCCCAACACTTTGTGAGGCTGAGGTGGGAGACTTGATTCAGCCCAGAAGGTCAAGACCAGCCTGGGCAACTTGGCGAAAACTGGTCTTGACAAAAATTACAAAAGTTAGCCGGGTGTGGTGGCGAGGGCCGGTAGTCCCAGCTACATGGGAGGCTGAGACTTCAGCCCAGGAGGTAGAGGCTGCAGTGAGCCATGATCGCGCCACTGCATTCCAGCCTGAGTGACAGAGCGAAACTCCGTGTCAAAAAAAAAAAAAAAAAAAAAAAAGAAGGTAATCTGCTCTAGTGGTTCTCAATCCTGTCCTTACATCAGAATCACTGGGAGGTTTGTTAAAAACAGGACTAGCTTTAGAATATGTGGTGCTTGTAAAATGAAAATGTAGGCCCTTTGTTCAAAAAGTAAGGAAAATATGCCATTAAGACTATTAAAATATAATTCTTTTCCCTTTTTATTTTAGTCTCCTCTCTCAACTTCTGGTGTTTTTTATTTGTTATTTAATGTTGTTCTAAATAAAGGAAAATTAAAACTAAATAATTGGCATGAATTTTACTGTTCATCTTTATATTGCACAATGTTAGTTTTCAATGTAAATATCGGAGTACTTAACTTTCATGCGGGATCACCAACACTACAGAATTCATATTCTGGATCTGTGCACATCTACCGACACTATGGAAGTCAGTGACTTCCATAGTATGCTTACCTTGTACTCACTTTGAGTCTTGCTGAACTCAGACATGGGTCCACCAGAATTCTGTGTTTATAGGGCATTGCAAATGCTATATATGAATGGTGACAGACATATTGCATGTATCTCCTCTGCTCATGCGCATACTACATTATTTCACTGGACATGGCTTACAAATGACAAGTTCAAAGGCAAAATTAGACTCTGCACTCCCAGAGCTTGTTCTCTTTCTGAGGTTATGGGCAACTGGAAACCCATTCGGGGATATTGTAGGGCTATCCCATGCAAGCTGTTTAAGAAGCTTGAATCTGGGTCCTGCCAAAACCACAGACTACAGCTCAAATATGGGCCTCAGCAAGACCAGAGTCCTTCTTTCCTGGGAAGTTACAGCAAAGGGCACCTTATGCTATTCTGGGGTGTACACAACTAGCATGGTAGTTGAGTGGTTTCTTTGGAATTAGACTTAGATTTGAATCTTACTTTTACCGCTTTCTTTGTGACCTTGGGCAATTTTTTTTCCCTTTCTGCACTTCAGACTTTTTAAAAAATATGTAAAATGGAGCCAATAGTAATATAAACTTCAAAGCATGTTTGTAGGATTAAATGGGATGTTGTAAATTAAGTTTGGCACTTCATCTGGCATAAGTTGGTGGCCATAATAGAAAAGTTATGACAAAACACAAACCTAAGGAACACCCTCACTAAAGACTTCTGGCCCCGCTACCTGCTTATCTTGCTCTCCATTGTCTTTGTTTGGTAGAGAGTGGAGGGAGCAACACAACTGGAGAACAGGAAGAAATTGAAAGCATTAAAAATGGTAAAATGAAAGTAAAACTGTCACTATTGGAAGGTGGTATGACTGCATTCCTGAAAAACCCAAGGTAATCAGCTAAAATTTACTAATACTAGTAGGTGGAGAGAGCGAGAGCGCGCACGCGCGAGAGAGAATTCAGTCAGGTAGCAGAATACAAAAATTAATATGCAGAAATAAAAAACTTTTGTATATACAAATGACAATTAGAAGATATATTGGAGGAGAAAATCCCCTTTACAATAGCAACACAAGGAATAAATACCCAGAAACAAAATATATAAAACCTTTTTGAGAAAAAAGGTAAACCATTTTCAAATATGTAAATACAATTCTTTTTTTGGAGACAGAATCTTGCTCTGTCACCCAGGTTAGAGTACAGTGGCGCAGTCTTGGCTCACTGCAACTTCGCCTCCCAGGTTCAAGTTATTTTTCTGCCTCAGCCTCCCTAGTAGCTGGGATTACAGGCGCCCACCACCATGCCTGGCTAATTTTTGTATTTTTAGTAGAGATAGGTTTTCACCATGTTGGCCAGGCTGGTCTTGAACTCCTGACCTCAGGTGATACGCCTGCCTCGGCCTCCCAAAGTGCTGGGATTACAGGCGTGAGCCACCTTGCCTGGCCATAAATGCAATCTTGAACAAATATGTATACCATATTCTAAGGGATAGAAAGACTCAACAATTCTTCCTGAGGTAATTTATACTCTAATGCGATCCCAACAAAAATGCCAATAGATTTCTGTGGTTAGAGGGTCCAATTAGACAAGCTGATTCTAAATTTATGGTTGAAGGTAAGCAAAAATATCCAGGAAAACTCTTAAAAGAAAGAACTATGATAGCACTGAGATTAGTGCTGTCAGTTAACAAGAGACTATATAATAGTCTTAATAATTAAAACAGTATGGTAGTTATACATAAAGAGACTGACAGACAAACAAAGCAGAACAAAATGTCCAGGAATAGAGCATATATATATTAGTATATGAGAGAGGTAGTATCTTAAATCAGTAGAATAAGCATGTATCTTTTGAATAAATGGTTTTAGGACAACTGGCTAGCCTTCTTGAAAAAGATAGGCAAATTCATGGGTTGTATCATATACTTGGGTTAAATTCAATTAATAGAGGATTTAATTTGAAAAAAAATCATATATAAGCAGTGCATACATGAAAATACTAGAAGAATACATGGAATGATTCTTTTAGAACCTTATTGAGAGGAAAGACTTTCTAGTTAAGACAATGAAACCATAAAATAAAGGATTAATTTATTCTACTACGTAGTATAAATATAGTGTATTCTGCATAGTATAACATACCATAAGCAAAGCCAAAAGACAAACTACAACCTGAAAAAGTTGTAAACCTTATTAGACGAAACACTGATTTGCCTTATATGTAAAGAGTACCCAATGACCCAACAGAAAGCTTGGCAACCGACATAAACAGTCCACAGAAAAAGAAATACTAATGACCCCTAAAGACATGAAAAGATAGTCAAACTTATACAATAGATGCAAATTAAAATCACACCTTTTTTCTCACAGCAGGCTGACAAAATTCAAAAGTTTCAAGGCACACTCTTTTGGCAAGATGAGGAGATACTGCAATCTCATACTTCGTTGGTGAGAGTGCAAAATGGTACAGTTCCTATGGAGAACAATTTTAGAAGTATTTATTATAAATTTCAAATACATTTTCCTTGTAACCCAATAATCCCAATTCTGATAATTATTCTCATTCTCACATTTAAGTCTGTCTTGACAACAGTTTTTCAGAGGACCTGAACTAATACATACCCTTTGTATGTGAAAGGTGGAAAAAATAAGAGTATATTCCTATTTGCCTATATTTATACAAAAAAACCCAGAAAGATATAGGAGAAAAGAAGTTAGGGGAAGCAATATAAATGGGGTGGTGGTATGGGTTAGGTGGAGAAAGGGAAGAGGGCAACACTTTGGAAACCATGTGAGTGTATTACCTATGCAAAAAAATATTAAAGGCTCTTAAGGTAACTCTTGGAGAAAGATTTTTAAAATTTACTGTGGCCAGGCATGGTGGCTCACGCCTGTAATCCCAGCACTCTGGGAGGCTGAAGTGGGTGGATCATTTGAGGTCAGGAGTTCGAGACTGGCCTGACCAATATGGTGAAAACCCGTCTCTACTAAAAATACAAAATTAGCCAAGTGCGGTGGCTCACGCGTGTAGTCCCAGGTACTCAGGAGGCTGAGGAAGGAGAATCACTTGAACCCAGGAGGCAGAGGTTGCAGTGAGCCAAGATTGCGCTATTGCACTCCAGCCTGGGTGACAAGAGCGAAACTTTGTCTCAAATTAAATAAATAAATAAATAAATAAAATCTATTGTGAAATACAGTCATGTGTCACTTAGTGACATGGATACATTCTGACAAATGAGTCACTGGACAATTTCATTGTTGTGCCAGCATCATAGACTATATTTACACAAACCTAGATGGTATAGCCTACTATATGCTGAAGCTATATATTGTGTAGTCTATTGCTGCTAGGCTATAAATCTATATAGCATGCCACTGTACTGAATACTGTAGGCAGTTGTAATGAAATGGTAAGTATTTGTATGCCTAAACATAGAAATGTACAGAAAAAATACAATTTAATCTTACGAGACCACCATTGTGTATGCAGTCCATCATTAAGCAAAAAGTTATTATGTGGTACATGACTATAATTACAGACTCATGGAAAATTACGAAGATAGTACAGAGAGGATATATATGCCCTTTGCTTGGGTTTTCCCCAATGGTTACATTTTATATAACTATAGTAAAATAGTCAGAACCAGGAAACTTACATTTATATAATGTATGTGATAGTTTTATGCCGTTTTATCACATGTGTAGATGTGTGTAACCACCACTGCTATCAAGGTACAGAACTATTCCATCATTATAAATAATCAGGAGAAAGATTTTGATTGTACACGCTAGAGAGAAAGCTGACAGCTGTGGTGTTAGGAATTTAGGTCTGAACCAGGGCTCAAACCCAGAATGATTTGTTTTAAAGAAAACATTTTGTGGTGCATTTCTCCAAGGGTAAGGTTGCGGAGGCTTCAGTCAAGTAGATCAATAACATGTCTCTGTCCCCATCCTTATTTTGAGATTGGCTGAGACATGCTAGGATTTAAGATTAAAAGCTGCATTTTATTATGGAAATTCATCAAGGCAATAACCATTAAATAACACCAGGTGCTAAGTATTAAGAAAGCTAATTTGAAAGCTGATTCTTAATTCTGAACGTTAAATCAGCCTTACAAAGGTTTCAGCTGAGGTTTCAGCTGAGGTTTCAGCTCAGATTTTCAGTATCTTTATATCATAAGAACCAGTTATAAAGAATTAAATTAAACTCCCCAGGTTATAATGAATTAAATTAAACTCCCCAAGAGACTGATTCCAGGATCAGTCAACAATGCATAAGAGTTTTGCTGATGGGAATGTGAATTGTAAAAACTCTTCTGGAGGGAAATTCCCTTAGAGATAATCAAAGGCTTTAAAATAGCCAATTTTTAGACTCAATAACTTCACTTTTAGAAATTTTTCCTAAGGAAATAATTGTGTGTATAAAAATTGATTACCTAGTATGTTCATCAAATGATTTAAGAGAGGAAAACTGGAAACAACCTAAGTGACTGATTTGAACCCAAAAGGCTGAGGACTTGCAGAGCGGAAGGTCGGACAAAAACCTTTTATACAGTAATAGTTAGCTATGTGTATTCATACAAGATATATAAAAAATAAATGATTAAAGAAGAATGACTAAAAATGATTAAAGAATGACAAAAAAAAGTAGGTAAATAGGTGGGAAAATAAAATGGAAAATATTATTTCTTTGCATAAATACACATTTAATCTCAAAATTCTATTTAAAATTACACATTAAAAAGGAATCCTCACTGAACTAAATTTAGTAAGTGGATGATGGAGTGTGGAGCCAGGTTTCTTACTACTGGAGCGGGAACTTACGGGATGAGCAGGGGAGGAGGCTAGCATGATCCATGTAGTAGTGGATTACAGTTGGCAATACCAGTATGACCTCATGTTTAGCTTAATATAGATACATATGGTTACAAATAGAAATATGTAGAAATATTTACAAATACGTGTATATATACTGGTCAGTATAAGTACCAATTTCCTTGCTCTATCAGCTGAGAGGGTCTAAAAGACCAGGAGCACCAGTAGCAATGAGCATATCCAGCTCCCAGAGTTTTGTTTTTTGTTTTTGTTTTTGTTGTTTTTGAGATGGAATTTTGCTCTTGTTGCCCAGGCTGGAGTGCAATGTGCGATCTCAGCTCACTGCAACCTTCGCCTTGTGGGTTCAAGTGATTCTCCCGCCTCAGCCTCCCGAGTAGCTGGGATTACAGGCATGTGCCACCACGCCCAGCTAGTTTTGTATTTTAGTAGAGATGGGGTTTCTCCATGTTGGTCAGGCTGGTCTCGAACTCCCAACCTCAGGTGATCCACCTATCTTGGCCTCCCAAAGTGCTGGGATTACAGGCGTGAGCCACTGTGCTCAGCCCAGAGTTTGGGTTTTAATACCATCCTCCAATAAAAGGAAGCAGGGCTTCTTAGAGAAATGGCTGTTTTAGGACTGGGTCAGAAAACATGCAAGATGAGCTTGAAGCATCTTCTAGTGCCAGAAAGAAACAAGTGCTAAGAAAAAAAAAAAAAAATGGTAGAGATGCCAAAGGAATACAGAAGTCAACTGCAAGAGTTCCCAATGACTAAGCCTGAAATAATTTGAGAAACAAAATAAATAAAGCCATGTTGGATTACAATCCAAAGGATAAAACAAATATCACAAGTCTACACTGAAATAAATGATTGAATAAACAAATAAATGGGGAGAATAAATAAGTAAATGGGAGAGAAGAGTATGTACCCTTGATATGATATCATGAAAATGGCACTTTAGATTTGTAGTCTTTCTCCCCAGAACCCATAACCCCAGTCTATGAGAAAACATCAAACAAATTCCAGTAGAGGAGCCTCCTACAAAATATTTGCCCAATATTTCTCAAAACTGTCAAGGTCATAAAAAAACAAGGAACATCTGATAAACTGTCACAGGCAAGAGGAACCTGAGGATTTATAACAACTAAACGTGATGTGGGGTCCTGGATGGGATCCAGGGATGGAAAAGAGACATTGGGCAAAAACTAAGGAAATCTGAATAAAATGTGGACCTAATGAATAATGACATATCAATATCAGTGTATTAATGGTAGCAAATGTACTATACTAATGTAAGATATCATCAACAGGTGACTACATGCAAAAATGCAGCTGGACCTTTACCTTATACTATATACAGAAATTAAATCAAAATGAGTCAGAGACCTAAATGTAGAGCTAAATAAGACACTTGGCAGAAAACATCAGGGAAAAACTTCATGACATTGGATTTGGCAATGATTTCTTGGCTATGACACCAAAAGCACAGATGATACCAAAAGATAAAGATGTAACTTGAACTTCATCAAAATTAAAAACTTTTGTGCATCGAAAGACACTATCAACAGAGTGAAAAGTCAACCCACAGAACGGGATAAAATATTTGCAAATCATATATCTGATGAGGGATTGCTATCCAGAATATATGAAGAACTCCTACAACACTGCAACAACAACAACAAAAAAAAACAAACAATCCAATGTGAACATGGGAGAAAGACTTGAGAAGGCATTTCTTTCAAGAAGATACAGAAATAAGTCAAACCAACCAAGTGCGGTGGCTCACACCTGTAATCCCAGTACTTTGGGAAGCTGAGGCATGTGGATCGCCTGAGGTCAGGAGTTCGAGACCAGCCTGGCCAACACGGTGAAATCCTGTCTCCACTAAGAACACAAAAAAATTAGCTGGGAGCAGTGGCGGGCGCCTGCAATCCCAGCTACCCGGGAGGCTGGGACAGAATCGCTTGAACCTGGGAAGCAGAGGTTGCAGTGAGCAGAGATCTTGCCACTGCACTCCAGTCTAGGTGACAAGAGTGAGACTCCGTCTCACAAAAAAAAAAAAAAAAAAAAGAAAAAGCCAAACCACACTGAAAGATGTTTGATATCAGGAATTAATAGGGAAATTATGCAAATCCAAACCACAGTGATTTGCACTTCACACCCACTAGGATGGCTAATAATAATAATAATAATAATAATAATTGTTGGTGAGGATGTGGAGAAATTGGAACCCTGGTGCACTGCTTCTGGAAATGTAAAATGTTACAGTTGTTGGGGGAAACACTCAAAAAATTAATGAATTACCATATGATCCAGCAATTCTACTTTTGGGAATATACCAAGAATAACTGACAATGGGGACTTGAAGAGATATTCGTACACCCATTTGTAGCAGTATTATTTACAATAACCAAAAGGTGGAAACAATCCAAATGTTCTTCAGCAGATGAAGAGATAAACAATATATATACATATAATAGAATATTATTCAGCCTTAAAGAGGGATGAAATTCCAATTCATGCTACAACACGGATGAACCTTGAAGATGTTATGCTAAGTGATATAAGGACACAAAAGGACAGATATTATATGATTCCACTTATATAAGGTACCTAGAATAGTCAAATTCATAGAGACAGAAAGAATACTTGTTAGCAGGGACTGGAAAAAGGGAGTAATGGAGAGCAATTGTTTAATGTGTACAGAGGTCCAGGTTGGGATAATGAAAATTTCTGGATATGGATGGTGGTGATGGTTGTAAAACAGTGGGAATGTACTTAATGCCAGTGAACTGTACACTCAACAATGATTAAAATGGCAAATTTCATGTTTGGTATATTTTACTACAATAAAAATATATATGCAAGTACATGGAAACTGTACTATCTTCTCATTTTTTCAGTAAATCTAAAAATGAAGTCTATTTTTAAAAAATTAATCCTTGTTTCCCAAAGGATTAAACATAGTTACCACAGGACTCAGCAATTCCATTCCTAGATATTTGCCCAAGAGAAATGAAAACATGTCCACACAAAAATTTGTACACAAATGCTGATGACAGCATTATTTATAATAGCCTCCAAATGAAACCAACCTAAATGCCCAGCACTGAATATCCATTCATTGTTGTATATCATATATTGAAATACTATTTGGCGATAAAAAGGAATGAAGTAGTTATATATGTTGCCACATGGATGAACCTTGAAAAGATGCTAAGTAAAAGGAGCCAGTCAGAGAAGACCACATACTATATGATTCCACTTATATAAAACGTCCAGAATAGGCAAATCTGTGGGATAGAAAATAGATTAGTGGCTGCCAGAGGCTGGGGTGTTTGAAGGAAATTTTTAGGAGTGATTGCCAATGGGCATTGGTGGGGTTTCTCTTAGAGGAAAGAAAATATTCTAAAATAATTTTGGTGATGGTTGCAAAATTCTGAACATACTAAAAATCATGGAATTGTATACTTTAAGTGTACTCTTAAAACTTTCTTTTAGGATGGAAATTCCACAACTGGAGGAGTAATCCAAGATTATCTGCCACTGTTTCTACCCAGAACCTTGCTCTGGAACCCCAATAAATTATAAATTTAGCTGTTTTATGGTGTCCCATATGTCATGAAGGCTTTGCTCATCCTATTATATTATTTTATTTATCTGACTGGATTATTTCAAAATACTTATCTTCAAGTTTTGAGATTCTTTCTTTGTTTGACCTAGTCTATTGTTAAGGTGTTTGAATGTATTTTGCATTTCATTAAATAAATTCTTGAGTTCCAGAATTTTTGTTGGTTCTTGTTTATATTTATCTCTTCAGTAAATTTCTCATTCATATCCTGAATTGTTTTCGGATTTCTCTGTGTTGTTTTTCAGAATTCTCTTGTATCTCACTGAGCTTCATCTAAATCAATAATTTGAATTATTTTTCTGAGATCTTGTGAATTTGTTTTTAATCATGATCTGCTGCTGGTGAATTATTGAATTCCTTTGGCGGTGTAATATTTCCTTTTTTTTTAATGTTTCCTATGTCCTTACACTGGTGTCTGCACAATTGGGATAACACAATTGGTCCCTCTTCCAATTATTTGAATTTACTTTCATAGGGGAGGGCTTTTTCCTGACGATGTATCTACGGTGTTGGTTTGATTCTGCATGCAGTAGCATAGTCTTTGTAGGATTTATTTGGCTGTAAATAGCATCAGTGGTATCTGTAATTTCCTCAGTGGCTTAGGATGCAGTTATGAGAGGAGGCAGTGAAGATTTTCTGGGATGGGGATGCTAGGTTGGGCAGTATTTGGCCCCCATTGGTGGCAACAGTGGCTGAGTGTGTCTGTTCCTGGGCCCCAGGGTGGTATATGCTTGTACTGGTTTTAGAGGGTCCTGGTGGGCTGATTCTTGGGCCTCTATGTGTCTTACTCAGATGCTAGTAGTGGCAGCAGTAGTGGGTGGGTGGGGAGGTTCTCAGGACCCTGGGAAGCCAGCATGGTGAGGGTGATGGCAGTGGCGGGACGATTCTCTGGGCCCTGATTCGTGTGTGCTGGCATTGGTAGTGAATGTGATGGTCTGGGCAGGCCAGTCTCTAGGCCCACAGGTAGCCTGCGAGGAATGTTCAGGTGCCAATGGTGGTGGATTGGGCTGGGAGATCCCTTAGCCCCCAGATTGTGGCTAGGGTGAGGGCAGAGAAGTTTGGTAGTGGCCATACTGATGCCCTACCGCTAGGGAGGGTGGTGCTGCCATCAGTGATGGCAGCCTAGGCCAATGGGTAGAAAATGTGCATGCCTCTCACATTTCAATTCTGGTGGTACTTGTGCCTCAGCCATTGCTACAGTGGCAAAGTAGTGCTTTGCTCATGCCTCAGCCCCAGTGGAAGTACCTCAGCCCTCAGCCTGGGATGTGGTAGCCCATGGTAGCTTGTGCCTAATTCCTGGGGACAGAAGCCCATGCTTCTCTCATTCCTCGGCCCCAGCACTTCTGGGCTCCAGGACAGTGTACTGGCAATTTTCTGTAGCGGTTTAGGTCTCAGGGAGCATAGGGGACCCAGTGTGAGCTCCCTCCCTGGAGCAGTGTCATTTCACAATCTCCTGACAGCTTCCTACTTTAGTTTTAGGGCCCACAAGGGTCATTGAACTCTCCAGTGGCTAGGATTGCAGAAGTCCGTGGTGGTAATGTGGCTTGCTGAAGGTCTCTCACTTATCCTTTCCTCACATTGGCTTCTAGCTAATTCTGGCCAAGCAGGCTGCCACGCTTTGTTTTTCTTCCTTGCTTTGGGTATTACCTGTCACTTTTCTATTGGATTCCAGTGTTCTCTCTTGGATGATCTATTCAAAGTGTGATTATCTACTCACTATTTTGGTTCTTCTTAGTGGATAAGGTGAGTGTGAAATGTCATCAGCCACAGTAAGGAGGAACAGAAGAATAAGAAAGACATGAGACATGTATAAAACAAAAAGCAAAATGGCAGACATAAATCTAACCATATCAATAATAACATAACAAGTAAATGGATTAAATAATTCAATCAAAAGGCAGAAATTGTCAGATTGGGTTACAAAAATGAGATCCTACCTTATCATGTCTAAGGGAGATGTATTATAGACAAAGATACGAATAGGTTGAAATAAAAGGATAGAATAACGTATACCATGCAACTAGCAACCATAGGAGAGCTAGAGTGGGTTATACTTATCACAAACAAAACAGACTTTAAGATAAAAATGCCATTAGGTATAATGGACATTTTTATAATGATAAAAGGGTAAATCCCTCAGGAAGATGTAACACATATAAATGTATGACTGCTTATACAGAGTCCCAAAATACATGAAGATAAACCTTACAGAATTTAAGAGAAAAATAGACATTTCAACAATAACTGTTAAAGACTCACCTACTTCAAATAATGGATAGAAAAGCTAGAGATAAAATTAACAAGGATACAGAAGACATGAACAACATTATGAATCAACCAGACCTAAGAGACCCCTGCAGAATACCCCTCACGACAGCAGCAGAATACACATTCTTTCTCGGTGCACATGGAACAGTCTCCAGGAGAGACCATTTGCTAGGTCATAAAAAAGGACTCAATAAATTAAAATGATCAAAATCACACAAAATATATTCTCTGACTACAATGGAATGACATTAGAAATCAATATCAGAAGGAAATTTGGAAAATTCACAAACATGTAGAGATTAAACAACATACTGCTAAATAAACAGTGAGTTAAAGTAAAATCATAAGGGAAATTACAAAATATTTTGAGGTAAAGATAACTACCAAAACATATCGAATGCAGCAAAAGCAGTGCTGATAGGGAGTTATAGTGATAAACATCTATATTAAAAGAGAAATAAGATCTCAAATCCATAATTTTCCACCCTGTGAAAGTGGAAAAAGAAGAGCAAACTAAATTCAAAGAAAGCAGAAGGAAGAAAATAATAAAGATGAGAGCAGCAAGAAATGAAAGAGAAAATAAAATAATAGAGAAAAATCAACAAACTCAAAACTTGGTTCTTTGAAATGATTAAATTAGTAATTAAAAAGCTTCCCACGAAGAAAATCTGCTATGTTTTCTTTAACTTTCCTATGTGTTTCTATGTTGAGGATCAGAAGACTTAACATTGTTAAGATGGCAATGCTCCCTATATTAGTCTACATATTCAACACAATCCTTATCAAAATTTCAGTTGAATTTGTTGGAGAAATTGACAGGCTAGTCCTAACATTTAGATGGAATTTTAAGAAACCCCCTAATGGCCAAAGCAATATTGAAAAAGAAAAACAAAGTTGGAGGAATCACATCATACCTGGTATAAATGATGAATTGATGGGTGCTGACGAGTTGATGGGTGCAGCACACCAACATGGCACAAGTATACATATGTAACAAACCTGCACACTATGCACATGTACCCTAGAACTTGAAGTATAACACAAAGTAAATAAATAAATAAATAAAAACAATTTCAATACTACAATTCTACAGAAATCAAAATATTATTTTACTGGCATAGTAGACATATAGACAAATGGGATAGAATTGAGAGCCCACAACTAAACTCTCATATATATGGTCAATTGTTTTGTTTTGTCTTGAGATGGAGTTTCACTCTTGTCGCCCAGGCTGGAGTGCAATGGCACAATCTTGGCTCACTGCAACTTTTACCTCCTGGGTTCAAGCGATTCTCCTGCCTCAGCCTCCTGAGTAGCTGGGATGACAGGTGCCTGCCACCATGCCTGGCTAATTTTTGTATTTTTAGTGGAGATAGGGTTTCACTATGTTGGTCAGGCTGGGCTCTTGAACTTCCGACCTCAGGCGATCCACCTGCCTCAGCCTCCCAAGGTGCTGAGATTACAGGCATGAGCCACTGTGCCCAGCTGGTCAGTTGATTTTTGATAAGGGCCCCAAGACCACTCAAGGACAATCTTTCAACAAATAGTTCTGGGAAAAATGGATCTCCATATGCAAAAGAATGAAGTTGGATCCTTAACTTACATGCTGTTCAAAAAGTAATTCAAACTGTATCAAAAACCTAAATTTAAAAGCTAAAACTATAAAACTCTTAGAAGAAAACATGGCGAGAAATCTTCATAGCCTTAGATTTGGCAAAAGCAGTGTAGTATTTAAGAAACTATTGCCAGCTAGGCGCAGTGGCTTATGCTTATAATCCCAACACTTTGGAAGGCTGAAGTGGGCAGATTGCTTGAACCCAGGAGTTCAAAACCAGCCTGGGCAACATGGCGAAGCCCCTTCTCTACAAAATACAAAAATTAACCAGGTGTGGTTTTCTTTTCTTTTCTTTTCCTTTCTTTTCTTTTTTCTTTTCTTTCCTTTTCTTTTCTTTTTTTTTAAATTTTTTAAATTTAATTTAATTTTATTATTATACTTTAAGTTCTAGGGTACATGTGCATAACGTGCAGGTTTGTTACATATGTATACTTGTGCCATGTTGGTGTGCTGCACCCATCAACTCGTCAGCACCCATCAATTCGTCATTTATATCAGGTATAACTCCCAATGCAATCCCTCTCCCCCTTCCCCCCCATGATAGGCCCCGATGTGTGATGTTCCCCTTCCCGAGTCCAAGTGATGTCATTGTTCAGTTCCCACCTATGAGTGAGAACATGCGGTGTTTGGTTTTCTCTTCTTGTGATAGTTTGCTAAGAATGATGGTTTCCAGCTGCATCCATGTCCCTACAAAGGACGCAAACTCATCCTTTTTTATGGCTGCATAATATTCCATGGTGTATATGTGCCACATTTTCTTAATCCAGTCTGTCACTGATGGACATTTGGGTTGATTCCAAGACTTTGCTATTGTGAATAGTGCCGCAATAAACATACGTGTGCATGTGTCTTTATAGCAGCATGATTTATAATCCTTTGGGTATATACCCAGTAGTGGGATGGCTGGGTCATATGGTACATCTAGATCAAGATCCTTGAGGAATCGCCATACTGTTTTCCATAATGGTTGAACTAGTTTACAATCCCACCAACAGTGTAAAAGTGTTCCTATTTCTCCACATCCTCTCCAGCACCTGTTGTTTCCTGACTTTTGAATGATTGCCATTCTAACTGGTGTGAGATGGTATCTCATTGTGGTTTTGATTTGCATTTCTCTGATGGCCAGTGATGATGAGCATTTTTTCATGTGTCTGTTGGCTGTATGAATGTCTTCTTTTGAGAAATGTCTGTTCATATCCTTTGCCCACTTTTTGATGGGGTTGTTATCACGCTACCTGACTTCAAACTATATTACAAGGCTACAGTAACCAAAACAGCATGGTACTGGTACCAAAACAGAGATATAGACCAATGGAACAGAACAGAGTCCTCAGAAATAATACCACACATCTACAGCCATCTGATCTTTGACAAACCTGAGAGAAACAAGAAATGGGGAAAGGACTCCCTATTTAATAAATGGTGCTGGGAAAATTGGCTAGCCATAAGTAGAAAGCTGAAACTGGATCCTTTCCTTACTCTTTATACGAAAATTAATTCAAGATGGATTAGAGACTTAAATGTTAGACCTAATACCATAAAATCCCTAGAAGAAAACCTAGGTGGTACCATTCAGGACATAGGCATGGGCAAGGACTTCATGTCTAAAACACAAAAAGCAACGGCAGCAAAAGCCAAAATTGACAAATGGGATATGATTAAACTAAAGAGCTTCTGCACAGCAAAAGAAACTACCATCAGAGTGAACAGGCAACCTACAGAATGGGAGAAAATTTTTGCAATCTACTCATCTGACAAAGGGCTAATATCCAGAATCTACAAAGAACTCAATCAAATTTCTTTCCTTTTCTTTCTCTCCTCTCCTCTCCTCTTCTCTTCTTTTTCTTTCTTTCTTTTTCTTTTTTTTTTTTTTTTTTGAGACAGAGTCTTACTCTGTTGCCCTGCCTGGAGTGCAGTGGCATTTTCATAGCTCACTGCAGCCTCGACCTCCTGGACTTAAGTGATCTTCCTGCCTCAGTTTCCCAAGTACAGAAGCACACCACCACACCTGGTTAATTTTTGTATTTTGTAGAGAAGGGGTTTTGCCATGTTGCCCAGGCTGGTTTTGAATTCCTGGGCTCAAGCAATCTGCCCGCTTCAGCCTCCCAAAGTGTTGGGATTATAAGCATGAGTCACTGCACCTAGCCGGCAATAGTTTCTTAAATATTACAACAAAAGCACAAGAAACGAAGAAAATTAGGTAAATTTGTTGTCATAGAAATTATAACAGTTTGTGCATCAAAGGACACCATCAAGGGAGTGAAAATCATTTGACAAAAGCCCAGCATTCAGAACATACAAATAAATCCTACAACTCAACTACAATGGCAAAATAAACCCCAACTTTTAAAATGGGCAAAGGATTTGAATAGACATTTTTCCAAAGAAGATACACAAATGGCCAGCAAGCACATGAAAAGATGCTCAACATCACCATTAGTCATTAGGGAGATGCAAATCAAAACCACAATAAGATACCCCTTTCACAATGAGATACCACTATCACATCTACTAGAATGTCTACAATAAAACAAAAACAACAGAAAATAACAATTATTAATGAGGATGTGGAGAAACTAGAACCTTTGCACATTGCCAGTAGGAATGTAAAATAATGCTGCTACCGCTGTGTAAAGCAGTTTGGCAATTTTTCTAAAAGTTAAATATTGAATTACTATATTCCACTCCTAGATAAACACCCAAACTAACCGAAAACAGGAATCCAAACAGATATTTGTGCATAAATGTTTATAACAGCATAATTCAACAATAACCAGAAGATGGAAACACCCCAAGGTCCATTAACAGATGAATAAGTAAACAACATGTGGGATATAGATACAATAAAATATTATTCAATCATAAAAAATGAAGTTCTGAACCTTGAAAACATTACACTAAGTGAAATAAGCCAAACACAAAAGACAAATATTATATGATTTCATTTGAATGAGGTACCTATAATAGACAAATTCATAGAGACAGAAAGAGTAGATAAACTAATGGTTTGGAGGCAAGAAGCGTGGGGAATTATTGCTTAAAGGAAACAGAGTTTTTGTTTGGGTTGGTGAAAAAGTCTTGGAAATAGATAATGTGATGGTTGTATAACATTGTGAATGTAACTAACGTTACTGAATTATACACTTAAAATGGTTATAATGGCACATTTTATGTGATCTATTATCACCACAACTTAAAATAATGAATAATACAGCAAACCCCTTGAATTGTCCACTTTAAATGGCTGAAATTATGGTATGTGGATTATATCTCAATAAGCCTGTTAGGAAAAAAAAAATTGTAGGAAGTAGTTGGGAAGTCTGTTAGTTCAACCCCATCATTTTCTGTAGGGGGAGAAAGCAGCCACAATGCATGTGCCAGTGAATTCCACTCTTGCAATAAATAGATTGGTAAGTACAGCAGTTATCTGCAAAACTCTGTATTTTTTTCTACTATTAATGTGACATTTCCCAGGAACAGGAAGAACAGAATGGCTGAAATTACATTCATTGTCCCCACATGGGAGAGAAGAACCTCCTGAAATCGGGGTTCTAGGCAAAATGTCCAAATCTTCACCTCATACTGGGACATGAGCTAGCTCTGGAATATGAGATTCTTTCCTGAAGAAGGAGGAATGATGAAAACTGAAGGAGTAAATGAAGTCCTTGAACTTGCATGAGAGCTGGGTTATAAAACTAACTGAAGTGCTCAGTGGATAATTATTAGTGGAGATCACAGAGGCAGTTAGCAAATCAGTGGAAGGTCACAGGTCAGAGGCCTGAAAAACGAGAGCAAGACTCAGTGATTTTGGTAGAGGAGGGACAAGGGAGGATTTCTCAGCAATTTCCTATAATAATAACCACTTGTGGTTTGTTTTCTGGTAGAGACACAGCTCTCAACAATCCATTAGTTCACTCCACCCATAGCTCCTCTATTTTCAAGCAGTTTTGCCTCCTTCATCCCACCAAATCCCATACCTCCCTTATGAAAAGTTGAGGATTATTTCTTGGACTGATTCAAGGTCACAGAAATATCTGAATGCCTTATGCCTAAAAATACAGATCCAATTTGCCTTCCAGTCCAATGACTCGTCCTGTCGCTAGAGGCAGAGAGCAAGAGCATGAAGTAGAAGTACTAGACTTCCAAGAGCAATATGGACTACTCCAATCCCTGAGGCAGAGGTAAGGATCTGGTTTAGAGAGGCATTATGAATTCATGGGAAGTAGCTCTTCTTGCACGTTTGGAAGAACTTCCCAAACATACCAAGTCTTATGCAAAACAAACTTGAGAAAGCTCCACATCCAACCTACTGTTTGATTGGGAGAGGCCTAAATAGCAGTGGTAGGGTTTGGGGATGGGGTAGGATGAGGGATGGATCCCTGCTCCAAACCTGTACCTTTAAGCTAGTCTGACTTATCCAAGCACCAGGTATCAGAAAAGCCTCACATACTTGAACTCCAATCCCAGTAAACATTCATTTAAGCCCTTCCTAATCTAGCTGCCAACTATGTTCAACTAGGTTGCATTTTGTTTCTGACCTGTTTTTGATCTGTATTTTTTCTTATTTGTACCGTTGCTCCAGCCTTTAGAACTCCCAATTGATCCTCATTTTTCAGCTTGACTCTCAGCTTTGCTTAAGAATTCTGTTTAAACTCACTTTGGATCTTCCTGCTGCTTGCTGCCCCATCCCAGTTCAGTCCTTAGAACTTAAATCCTAAGAGTGATATACTTGGCTGATGCTTCAACCAGGATCACCAGGTTTAGTCATAAGCATGAAAGGAAGCAAGTTACACTGCTCCATCTTATCCACATGGATTTCTTGAAAGGGCCTGATAACTTATTAAATCGATCCTCCCTTCTCTGGACTTTTAATACTGAGAACTGAAACCATCTACTCCTACACAGCTCACTATCTACATTAACATGACTGTAATTTCAATTGTCTTCACATCCCAAGACTTTGTACTCCTAGCTTTGAAATGACCACTTTTCTTTTTTCACCAATCCTAATATTCTATCATAGCCCTTACCCTATCCTAATTAAGCCCTCTCTATTGCCCTCACACCTGCTCTGACAGACCTGCCTTAAACTAGACTTCAAAATCTGAATAAATCAGATCTTGTTCTTCCTCCTACAAGAAACTATCACATTACGTCTCCCATATCACTGTAAGAAATAAAATAATCTTTTTCTTACCAATAAGTTGCTCTGGTAATATTTAGAGACTTTGAATTTGATCAGTCTCCTGATATTATTTCCTACAGATTCCAGAAAATGTAATACTGCATTGGGAGGCAGTGACTTAATAACCTCAATGTTCCCTTATAAAGAATATCAAATAAAGTGAAAAGCAGTTTCTGGAATACAACCTGAACTCCAGTTTAACTTTTTAATTGATATATAATATTACCTTACCCGTTCTAGCCCATTTGTAAATTTTAGGCATCACTAAAACTTTTCTTACACCAGTGAAACTCTCCATCTACTTGCTGAAATTTCTGCTCTATATTTTTTAGCACAGACTTTGAGATGGTTTTTGAACACTGCCTCCAAGAAGCCAGCAGCTAGTGGGTTTGACAGCTATTTCCTCTGTGCTTGAGTCAGTGCCAGGGCAGCTTCTGTAGGTAATCTCCCTGCATGGCTGGCTGGCAATATCATTTTGATATAAGATATTCTCTAAGGAAGAGTTTCCATAAATAGTCTTGCTGCTAGAGCTAGTGGAGGCGTCTTGCCTAGTAATTAAGTTATCTTGTACAAGGAATTATATGGTTTTTGTATGTGCACAAGTGAAAGTGCAGAAGACATGCGTGGGCAGGTATGCATCCGACTTGTTAGTGATGTTCTCAACTAGGAGTTCATGCTTCAGGGAGAAGGAAATGATTGCTTATTCTACCATTTCAGAATTTGCATAATATATCTGGGGAAAATATTTTTAAATATACTATGACCTTTTTATCTTGTAAGGAGTGAAGGAAATCCTTATCCTATTCCAATTTGAATAATGTTCAGCCTCAAATGGTACCATAAGATGGTATGGTAGGTGCAGGGAGATAGCACTGTTAACACATAGTTCACACACATAGTCTGAAAGTGTCTGTTTTCTGACCTTTAATTTTCCATGACCAGGACAGTGTTATACACAGCTATTCCTTAACATAAACTTATCTGATGACTTCTGCTATCCTGCTTTTGTGCTCCAGATCTTTAACAGGTGGCAAGGAAGACAAATATGATGAGACCAAATGAATGCTTTCCAACTTTTCAGTGATTATTTAGTGCAAATATCCTCCTTGTAAGACATAGTATTTTCTTAGTTTCAAGATAGTGAAAGAATTAAGACCAATTTCGTAGAAATACCAGAATACTAGAAATTGAATTACACTAAGAATCATTTATATTGAGTCAACCAGTTTTTTAAAAATGTGGTCTTCTGTAAAATTTAGCTAAAATGTTTCAGCTGTTCCACAAGTGTTTGGTTTTAACTTAATTTTGAAATGTGTTTTAGCTTTTAAAAATGTGAATACACAGCAGCACACAAACTTAAATGTGTCCTCTACTATCTTAGTCTGCTTGCCTTCCTGTAACAAAATACCACAGACTGGGTAATTTATAAATAATAGAGATTTATTTCTTACAGTTCTGAAGGCTGGGAAGTCTAAAATCAAGGTGCTGGCAGGTTTAGTGTCTATTTGGTGGTGTTTGTTGTTTGCCGTTCTTTCTGCATCCAAGATGGCATCTTGCTGTGTGCTCCAGAAGGGACAAATGCTATGTCCTCACATAGGGGAAGGCAGATGAATAAAAAGAGACAAACTCTCTCTGAAGCCTCTTCCGTAAGGACATTAATCCGTTCATGAGGGCAGAGCCTTCATGACTTTATCACTTCCCTAAGGGTCCAAAACTCTTAATACCTCCATAACATGGATTGAGTTTCATCACATGAATTTTGGAGGGGAACCATTCAAACCATAGCATCTATCAATTTTTTTAAAACACATTTTAGACTACCAAAGTATTAATTTTTGTACAACCTAGAATAGATCTTCTCCTCTGAAGTCTCTGAGTAACTGAAGAATAACCTAGGAATGCAAGGCTGTCAGGGAATAAATTTGTGTTTTTCTAAGCCACTAAGTTTGTGGTAATTTGTTTCAATAGGTATAGGAACTAATATACACCCCCATATCAAATATGGAGCTTCTAGGCTTATAGTCTGCCACCAAGTTCAGGTCACCATCTTCCCTACCTGAAAATTTTTATTGCATCCTTCCACCTTTATACTTTAGCCTTTAATAAAATGTGCTTCCTTTTACTTTGTCTTCCTTTCTGGAGAGGGTTTCCTTTTATCATATGTTTCTTTCTAAAGAGACATTCGTCATTCCCATTTCCTGGGACTACATTGGTGGAACGGTTGCAGGGGAACATAATTAGATATTGGAAACATAATTGTGTATGAGATATCAAGGAAAAATACAGATCTGTATAGTGTTACAATATTAAAATTATTAGCTTAATTTCTGTCCTCACACAAGATGTGAGCTCTAAGAATTCTGGGATTCCCACACTTATTTTCTTTACTGCCGTATATCCAACCTCTAGCACAGGGCGTGTTATCCAATACATAATTGCTAAAAAGTCAAGGAATAAGATGATCAAACCAATGGGTGATGAATGATTGGCACTGGGGTCCTTTGGAGGACTTTGAGCAGACGATTGAAGCAATAAGATTTGCAGGTTATTAAATGTCTTCAAGCTGTCACAGTCACCATAAGGAGAGGTCTGTATTATCCAAAATAATATTTATTAAATTAATTATCAAGTACACATACTACAGAGGGAGAATTCTCTACTATAAATATTCAAATCCATGAACAGTCTCCTGAGAAGAGGTAAGGAAGCTTCACAAAGTTTAAACTGCCTTCACTCCCCCAACTATATATATCCCCTCTTTTTCTTCTCCAGGACACTGAGGCCCTTTAGTCAGCTGAACTAGCTAGCCATGGGGACTCTTTCAGAGCATTTCAGCTGAGATTTGTATAGCCAGCCCACTCTTCTGTGATATTTGCATTTCATACTAAATTGGTCTATAACATTATAAATTTCACACTCCTACATTTCTGTTATAACATCATAATCATAAAAATGACATTTTGGTCTTCTCTTTTGCAAGTGAAATGAACATTTCCACAAATAAATAGAGAAGAAAAATTGTTGGTCATCTTCCTAAAATGTTGAGGGCTTGATGCAAGCCTGAGGTTTAATTTCTCAGTGTCTAGGAGGAGCCACTGGTTTGTGCAGGTTTCTCAGGGTACCTAAGAGCTGCTGAGACTTATGC
This sequence comes from Piliocolobus tephrosceles, assembly GCF_002776525.5. Classification (NCBI taxonomy): domain Eukaryota; kingdom Metazoa; phylum Chordata; class Mammalia; order Primates; family Cercopithecidae; genus Piliocolobus; species Piliocolobus tephrosceles. The sequence continues at coordinate 45,616,983 of NC_045447.1, read as the reverse complement.
CTCAGGTCTCTTGGATCAGGGGATAACGCGGTTGACTCACTTTTTGCTAAAACAGAGGGAACCTGAGATCAGACACACCACTTGGTGTTTTATCTCCTAAAACGGTTTACCATCTCTTGTTCCCTACTCTTACAGGATTTCCAACAGAAGGCCAGGGTGCTGAAGCCTCTTCACTGAATGAGGCACCCAGAATCCTGTGGGCCTAGTGTGTTAAATAAAGAGAGTGCAGGACTTTGTGGCCAGTGTTCACCTCCAGAGCAAAATCAAGAGATACGTCAGGAAAGGGGCTGGAAGGAAGCAAAGGAGATCCAAATGCATTTTCACAAAAATCAGGGACATTTACACCTGGTATTTATGAAGATTTCTAGTAATGGTATGATAGTTATTCTTATCTTATGGAATTTAGCCATCAGGGAACTCATGTTTGAGCAGGACAAAGAAACGAATAAACTTTTCAAACAGGATCAGGGACATGGAGAGGAGCTGGCCTAGTTGACCATGTTGGCATCTTTAAAAATTTTTTTAATTTTTAAAATTAAAAAAAAGATTCATAAACCTGTTCAGTGTCAGAAGGGTGAGAACTAGACTGGGAAACTGCATCCCAATTTGAGATGTATCTAGGCAAGAAGCCAGCCTGGGAAGATATTGGTGGAAGCTGGAAACGAGAGCAAGAAGCCAAACCCTCAGACTATAGAACATAAAATTAACTTTTTCAGGGTTATCTTGAAAGGACTAAGGTTTCCATCTCATTCCATCCTAAGAGAAAGAAAAGTGTAAGTCTTTATGTTATGAAGGCAGGGGCAGCTATTTCTTCAGACATTGATTGAGGCTATAGAAAAACCAGTGATCTGCTCCACCCCAGACCAACTGAATTGAACATCTGCAAGAAGGGACCCAGAAATATGATTTAATGCGTGATTCTCAGGCATGCAATAGGGTGGGTTGAGAAGCATTTGCCTTAGTCATGTGCCTTATCCTCTCCTTTTATTTACTCCTCAACCCACTCTTCCAGAAGCAATGGCTCTCATCAGGTTCAAAAATGACCTTTGTGCCAAGCAATCCAATAAGAATTTTCCCCCTTGGTAATGTTCCATTTGTTTTCAATTTCCTCCCTTAGTTTACATAATTTCTTTGTTTTCTGTAAAATTATATATACTTATTACAAAAATTAATAATAGAATAGAGACTTGAATAATGTAAAAAGGAAACCACCCCAAATCCCATCACTCAGAAGCAACTGTTTTGTTTTGTTTTGTTTTGTTTTTTTGAGACAGGGTCTCCCTCTGTTGCCCAGGCTGGAGTGCAGTGGTATGATCAAGGCTCATTGCAGTCTTGGTTTCCCAAGCTCAAGCAATCCTCCTGCCACAGCCTCCTGAATAGCTAGGACTACAGGTGTGCACCACTGAGCCTGGCTAATTTTTTATTATTATTTTTAGTAGAGACAAAGTCTCGCTATGTTGCCCAGTCTGGTCTAGAACTCCTAAGCTCAAGTGATCCTTCCGTCTCAGCCTCCCAAGGTGCTGGGATTATAGGTGTGAGTCACTGCACCCAGCCAACAGTAACTGTTTTTACATTTGCAAAATCCATGACTTTCAAACAAAATTGGGCACAAGGGCCTGAAGAAGTACACAGACCTTTCACAATAGAACTCCCTGTCCTCTCCTACACAGGAAGGGAAAACCTCCCTCTGAGCTCCAGTAATGCTGGTGAAATACCAGCTTTATGAATTGTCTTCTTTTCAAGGATACTGGGATTTGTTCTTAAAAAGGCCAAGATACCAAATACACATGGCCATTGTATTTACTGATAGCAAAATAAGCCAACATCCAAGCACCCACACAAGCTTCTCCTACCACTAGCTTCAGTTAGTATAGTTTAGCAGAGTGCTCCCGTTGTTAGAGCAGGCAGACAGCCAGACATGAGCAGGAGGGCGAGCCGCTGAGGAAAGGGAGGTCTAGAAAATCTCACACCCCAGAGACTACCCCAAACATGTATACTAGGTATGAGCAGAGAAGAGGGGAAATAGCTATGCAGAAAGGAACACCCTGAAATGCTCCCTTAAGATGCCCAGTAATCGCTCACTCTGCAGTTAACCTGTCAGAATGTAGCTAGCTACATGCTGATAAGGAGGGGAAGAGAGCAAGGGAAAAAGGTCCTAAGAGCTACACAGGTGCATTAAGTATAGATCTGACCACTCTACAACCTTTCTGAGGTGGCAGTATGAGTAATGCAGGTGGAATTCATATCCAACACTGGGGCCATGCACACAGACCAACTAACCATAAGGGAGGCTCCCACAGGCCTGGATGGGAGCTAGGTGAGGATAATGGCAGGGACTTAAGGCAGAAGTGGAAAAACCAGACAGAAAAAAAAGGCAGAGACTTAAGACAGAGGTGGGAACTTCAAAATCTGATACTGTGAAAACCCCATGCAGAACTCTCCGGGCTGCGGCTGCTGGCTCATTCTCTGTCAGCAGCCCCCTTTGCCTCATCTTTCAGACTGCACTGTCTCTCCAGATATACTCTCAGCTCTCTGTTTTCCTTCAATACATTCTCCTTTTTGGCTAAATTGTCTCTTGGCTGATTCTTTCTTCCAAAGGACTGAGGACTCTGCATTTCCCCGTAACACCATCATGTAAACCCTGGGGCTAATGCCCCATCCCTTTAACACAAGCAATAGAGGGAGGAGCTACAGAAGCCCATCTTGGCTGGGTTTTGATATTTAAGGCAGAGAATCTTGAAGTTGATGTGGGCCAGGGTCAGGAGTTTGGTCTTCAGGCTGGAGGAACTCATAGGACAGTATGAGTTCCTAGGGCATGGAACTCCTATGTGGAGAGACTGTAGGAAAATAATGACTCTGTCATTGCATGCTGGGTTTCTTATGTGTGAAGTAAACAAAATTAAATGAAAATGTCAAACTAAATAACAGAAAGAAGCTCTTTAAAAGAAAATGTCTACTTGGGAATAGGGCACTGCAATAGGCATATGTGTGCTATAGTAAACTACGTGTATATTCAGGGAGGTAATGAAAGACAAGGATTTTGCTGTTTGTTTTTGTTTTTGTTTGGTTTTGTGATAGACAGGGTCTCACTCTACAGCCCAGGCTGGAGTACAGTGGTACCATCATAGCTCACTGCAGCCTCAAACTCCTGGGCTCAAGTGATCCTCCAACCTCAGCCTCCTGAATAGCTGGGACTACAGGCACGTGCCACTGTGCCTGGCTAATTTTAATGTTTTTTTTTAGAGACAGGGTCTCACTATATTGCCCAGGCTGGTCTCGAGCTCCTAGCCTCAAGTGATCCTCCACCTTCACCTCCCAAAGCACTGGAATTACAGGTGTGAGCCACTGCATCCAGCAAGACAAGAGTTTTTAAAGCAAAAATTAGGAGGATTACATAATTGTTTTGGGATAATTATCCTTGGCTGGAAAGATCAGTAACAAGGGTGATGCCACTCTGAGGTTGGACAGGCAGTTATTAGGCAGATGTCCTCACAGAGCATTTCTTGTGTAAAGTTTGGATGGCCTTTGTACAAGGCTGCAGTTTCTGTAGAATCTTTTGTGACCGTTTTTGTCATCAGGCATTTATGCAAGAAAGCTTTCTCTTCATAGCCTGCTCTGGCTCTATTTGTTAGAGTGTTTTTTTGTTTTGTTTTGTTTTGTTTTGTTTTACACAATTGACTCCATTTTGATTCTGACAACTTTCACAAAATGAAGTATATAAGTATTTAGCAATGTAAAACACATAGTAAGAGATGATTAAATGTAGCCATCATGACAACCAACATATTTACTTTCTACTAGAGGCTGCTCTGGGTGTTGGAGACATGGCAATGAACAAAACAAAATCACTGCCTTCCTAGATCTTACATTTTAGTAAATGGAGACAGACAATAAACAAATAAACATAGCACTATATAATATGTCAGACTCTGATAAAAATATAAAATAGAGTAAGCGAAGAATGAAGAGATTGCTGTTTAAGGAGTGGTCAGGGAAGGTCCGTCTGAGGAGGTGATACTTCAGCAGAGACCTAAGTGGAGTGAGGGAGAGAGCAATGCCAGTACCTTGGGTGAAAGAAGAACAGAGTCTATAGCAATTGCAAAGGCCCCAAGAGGGGCAGGAATAGCAAGCAGGCCCGTGTGACTGGACTGATAATGTCGTCAAGAAAGGAGAAAACTGTAGGAGATGATTTTGGAGTTCCTTAGGGCTAGATAATGTAGGGGCTTGTAGGCCAAGTTTAAACTTTGGGTTGACTTTGAATTTCATTCTAAGTACGATGTAAAACCACTAGATGGTTGAGCCAGGATGTAACATGATCATATTTAGGTTTTAAAAGAACCATCCTGAATGCTCTTTGAGAACTGACTATAGGAGTAGGAGTAAAAGCAGGACAATCAGTGCATAGATTCATGAAAGCAATTGCAGAAGGCTTGGACTAGGGTGTTTGCAAGGTAGTCGGCAAGAAGTGACAAGCTGAGAGAATTCACTGATGGAATAGAACTGGTGTATAAAGAAAAGAGGATCAACAATGGCACCAAGGATTTTGGCCTGAGTAACTGGGTAAAAGGAGATGCCATTTACTGACATGGGGGACACTGCAGAGGAGCAGAAGCATTCAGTTTTAGAGATGTTAAATTTGAGATATCTAGCTGATATCCAAATGGAAATATTGATTAAGTAGCTGCATATATTACTATTGAATACAAAGCAGAGTCTGGGTCTGAAGGTAAAATTTCAAGTTATCAGAATATAATAGTATTTAAAGTCATGGGAATAGATCAGATCATGTAGGGTGTGAATATAGATTAAAAAAAAAAAAAAGAAAGAAAAGATGACTATGGCCAGAGCCCTGGGCACTCCAACATTCAGGGATCTGAAAGATGAGAAGGAACAGTTGATAGAGAAAAAAAATCAGGATAATATGGTGCCTCAGAAGCCTGGTTAAGAAACAGTGACTGATCAACTATGTTAACGCTGCTTAGAGCATGTAAGATGTAGACTGAATTGAATGTTGGATTTTATAACCTGAATGCCATTTGGTGGGCCACCCAAGAGCATTCTAAGTGGAATGGTAGGAATCAATATCTTTGAGTTTAAGAGAGAATGGGAAGAGAGACAAGGGAGACAGGTGTCATGGTTAAGAGTTTTGCTCTTTCTAAAGATAGACAGAGCCACACACTAAGAGGGACTGTAGAATAAAGGAAGCACTTTTGTGTTCTTTATTTAAGAAGGCATTTTGCAGAATGTTTGTGTGCTGAGGGAATATTGGAATGATCCAGTAGAGATGAGGATGACGAGGAGATTATTTTCAGTTAAATAATGATATGACATATCGTTGAAGGTACATCCCTATTGACAGGGAGTAGTATCTCAGCAGCAAGAAAAAGTGATTCCCTGTGTGAAACATCTAGGACAAAATAGAAACCTCAAACAGAACCAAGAAGGTAAACTACCTGGCCCCACTATGAAAGTGTGGTTATGTTCAGATGATTACCACCTCATGGAGGCAGATTGAGCACTAGGAAGAACTGGGGCAAGGTTGCCCAGGGATGGGAAGGACCCTGCAAGATGTTTAAAATAATCTCTGGGCTGGGCACAGTGGCTTACTCCTGTAATCCCAGCACTTTGGGAGGCCAAGGCGGGCGGATCACCTGAGGTCGGGAGTTTGAGACCATCCTGACCAACATGGAGAAACCCCATCTCTACTAAAAATACAAAAATTAGCCGGGCGTAGTGGTGCATGCCTGTAATCCCAGCTACTCAGGAAGGCTGAGGCAGGAGAATCGCTTGAACTCGGGAGGCGGAGGTTGTGGTGAGCCAAGATTGCATCATTGCACTCCAGCCTGGGCAACAAAAGCGAAACTCTGTCTCAAAAAAAAAAAAAAAAAAAAAAAAAA